>NC_060119.1:926511582-926821582 GCF_021461395.2 Schistocerca americana | reverse complement strand
GCTCAGATACGGAGAATATAGAGGCCAATCGAGGCACAAGCCAATGGCCTCTGTATACTCGAGATCCAGAATGCGGTCCCCAAAGTGTTCCCCCAGGACATCAAACACTTTCCTGCTTTAAAAATGTCGAGCTCCGTCTTGCTCCAACCACATTTTGTCGAGATCAGAGTCACTTTCGATAATGGGGATGAAATCATCTTTCAGAACCTTCACATACCGTTCGGTAGTCACCTTGCCATCAAGGAATATCGCACCGATTATTCCGTGACTGGACATTGCACATCGCACAGTCACTCGCTGGAGGTGAAGAGACTTGTGGATCGCGAAATGCGGATTCTCAGGCCCCCACATACACCAATTTTGCTTACTGACGAACCCATCCAAAAGGTGGGAAATAGAGGAGATGGGACCTGGATAAACTGAAAGAACCAGAGGTCGTACAGAGTTTCAGGGAGAGCATAAGGGAACAATTGACAGGAATGGGAGAAAGAAATACAGTACAAGATGAATGGGTAGCTTTGAGGGATGAAGTAGTGAAGGCAGCAGAGGATCAAGTAGGTAAAAAGACGAGGGCTAGTAGAAATCCTTGGGTAACAGAAAAAATATTGAATTTCATTGATGAAAGGAGAAAATATAAAAATGCAGTAAACGAAGCGGGAAAAAAGGAATACAAATATCTCAAAAATGATATCGACACGAAGTGCAAATCGCTAAGCAGGGATGGCTAGAGGATAAATGTAAGGATGTAGAGGCTTATCCCACTAGGGGTAAGATAGATACTGCCTACAGGAAAATTAAAGAGACCTTTGGAGAGAAGAGAACCACTTGTATGAATATCAAGAGCTCAGATGGCAACCCAGTTCTAAGCAAAGAAGGGAAAGCAGAAAGGTGGAAGGAGTATACAGAGGCTCTATACAAGGGCGATTTACTTGAGGACAATATTATGAAAATGGAAGGGGATGTAGATGAAGATGAAATGGGAAATATGATACTGCGTGAAGAGTCTGACGGAGCATTGAAAGACCTGAGTCGAAACAAGGCCCCCAGAGTAGACAACATTCCATTAGAACTACTGACAGCCTTGGGAGAGCCAGTCCTGACAAAACTCTACCATCTGGTGAGCAAGATGTATGAGACAGGCGAAATACCCTCAGACTTCAAGAAGAATATAATAATTCCAATCCCAAAGAAAGCAGGTGTTGACAGATGTGAAAATTACCGAACTATCAGTTTAATAAGTCAAGCTGCAAAATACTAACGCGAATTCTTTACAGACGAACGGAAAAACTGCTAGAAGCCGACCTCGGGGAAGATCAGTTTGGATTTCGTAGAAATGTTGGAACACGTGAGGCAATACTTACCCTGCGACTTATCTTAGAAGAAAGATTAAGGAAAGGCAAACCTACGTTTCTAGCATTCGTAGACTTAGAAAAAGCTTTTGACAATGTTGATTCGAATACTCTCTTTCAAATTCCGATGGTGGCAGGGGTAAAATACAGGGAGCGAAAGGCTATTTACAATTTGTACAGAAACCAGATGGCAGTTATAAGAGTCGAGGGCTATGAAAGGGAAGCAGTGGTTGGGAAGGGAGTGAGACAAGGTTGTAGCCTATCCCCGATGTTATTCAATCTGTATCTTGAGCAAGCAATAAAGGAAACAAAACAAAAGTTCGGAGTAGGTATTAAAATCCATGGAGAAGAAATAAAAACTTGAGGTTCGCCGATGACATTGTAATTCTGTCAGAGACATCAAAGGACTTGGAAGATCAGCTGAACGGAATGGACAGTGTCCTGAAAGGAGGATATAAGATGAACATCAACAAAAGCAAAACAAGGATAGTGGAATGTAGTCGAATTAAGTCGGGTGATGCTGAGGGAATTAAATTAGGAAATGAGACACTTAAAGTAGTAAAGAAGGTTTGCTATTTGGGGAGCAAAATAACTGATGATTGTCGAAGTAGGGAGGATATAAAATGTAGACTGTCAATGGCAAGGAAAGCGTTTCTGAAGAAGAAAAATTTGTTAACATCGAGTATAGATTTAAATGTCAGGAAGTCGTTTCTGAAAGTATTTTTATGGATTGTAGCCATGTATGGAAGTGAAACGTGGACGATAAATAGTTTGGACAAGAAGAGAATAGAAGCTTTCGAAATGTGGTGCTACAGAAGAATGCTGAAGATTAGATGGGTAGATCACATAACTAATGAGGAGGTATTGAAGAGAAGTGGGGAGAAGAGGAGCTTGTGGCACAACTTGACTAGAAGGAGGGATCGGTTGGTAGGACCTGTTCTGAGACATCGAGGGATCACCAATTTAGTATTGGAGGGCAGTGTGGAGGGTGAAAATCGTATAAGGAGACCAAGAGATGAATACGCTAAGCAGATTGAGAAGGATGTAGGCTGCAGTAAGTACTGGGAGATGAAGAAGCTTGCACAGGACAGAGTAGCATGAAGAGCTGTATCAAACCAGTCTCAGGACCGAAGACCACAACTAACTAACTAGTTAAATCAAAAAAATATGCCAAGTGTTCGAAGCCTTTTGTTTAGACCATCCAGTACCTCACAGAGAAAAGAGCATATAGCATTTTCAATTGTTAAACGATTTATAAAGCCGAAATGTACATTTGATAGCAAATAGTGTGATATAAAATGATCAATTATCCTTACATACACAGCTTTTTCAATAAGTTTAGCAAACACTGTTGGCATAAAAATAGGTCTAAAATTATCTAAATTATCCCTTTCTCCCTTTTTATAAAGCGGCTTTACTACTGAGTACTGTAATCGCTCAGGAACCTGGCCATTCCTAAAGGAAAAATTACAAATATGGCTAAATATAGGGCTAACGTGTGCAGCACAGTACTTTAATATTCTGCTAGACACTCCATCATAACCATGGGTGTTCTTAGTCTTCAGTGATTTAATTATTGACTCAATCCCCCCTTGTCTGTATTATAGAGAAATATTTCAGACATTCTCTTCTAGTTTATACCGAAAGTCCCACGTGCTATTCAGGCATCGTTACCGTTAACAACTTATTCCGGGACCTTACAATGGCCGATCTTGTAGGTAGGTAATACAACATGAACATTTTTTTCCGACCAGGAGGGCCGAGTGTTCTTCGTGATTAATGTGGCCGACTGACTTCCTTACCCGATTAGGAGATGCAATTCTCATCGAGCCTATAGACAGATTCCTCTGACCAAAAAGATATGATATGTCCTTTTCTGGAAATTCATCTCGAACGAATACAGCGACTTCATTTATGATAGATTGTCTAACATTCTGCGTGGTGTCTGTTGTTCTAAGTCGTGTCTCCATACCACTTTCGCGCAACGACGCTCTGAGCGTGTTTTTTAGGGAATTGACTAGTTTGAACCTGGGACCTGTTGCTGGTAAGGAGACGCCAGACCACACATGACATGTACAGTTCAGAAGAGTTCAGTGAGACTAGCGATGATATAACCAAATACTTAATGATTTCAGCGTCAGCTCCACTGCACTCCCTGTGAAGGAATCTTAATACTAACTAAATTTAGTGGAAGGGGTTCGAGGCTTTCCTATTTTTAGTTAGCTGGTAAAATAACGTCGAAAAAGCAGTTAAGTTTATCATTGGAAATTTTATTCTACTCACAAAACATTGTTTGTAAATTGCACTATTGATAGAAGGAAATGTTTTAATATAGGATGATAAAAACCAACTGCGTTCAACAAAAATGTGAACGAATATTCCCTGAATGGGTTTCCAAGTTCTACAATGGATCGAAGGATGACCTATGCCATATCACATCTATAATCTAGGTTTAAATTAAGTTTCACAAAAGAGAAAACTATCAAAATGGTCTACAGTGACCCTCAATTATCTTTAATTACTTATCTAACTTGTCGTAAATTACAGTGGCTGATGTGGCTTCTCAATAATTATATAACAGAAAAATCATCGCGTTTCAGAGTTTAACTTACGTAGCAAATGTGAATACTATGAGCTTCAGTTGACGATCGACACTAGTATTACTTAAAAAGGGGATGTAACAGATGAGACTTCTGCAGTTCTGAGTGAAGCCTTATGCGCTCAAAAATGCAGCATCGCGTCGTGCGTTCATTACCTTGTCGGTGTTCGTCAGGGGACGGCGGCCGGCGCAGCTCCATGCATCTCGCCGTCTCTGAAGCAACTCTTTTCTGACTTCTCCTTACCACAATTTACCGAAGTTGGTTTAAAAAAAACTGTCTGGCTGTGTTTTCATCTGACCAATCAGGGTCTCAACGTTAACCTTAAGCTCCGCCTACAAAAATTCTGTCTATCCAATGAGAAACGTTATACTTTTCGTGGTGGGGCAATGTTCTTAAAGTTTGCAACGTAACAGAGACGCGAAAAAGTCTCACGCTAAAACTTGCAGCTGGTGTGGCCCTTTTAGTGTTATCGTAAGATCTACACCGTTCTTCTGGAGGGTTCTATCTTTTAACATGGGCTGGGGGGTAGTCCTGGCGGTTACTTTTCGTGGTGGGGCAATGTTTTTAACGGTTGCAACGTAACAGAGACGCGAAAAAGTCTTGCGCTAAAACTTGCGGCTGGTGTGGCCCTTTTTGTGTTATCGTAAGATCTAAACTGTTCTTCTGGAGGGCTCTAGCTTTTAACATGGGCTGGGGGGTGGTCCTAGCGGTTACTTTTCGTGGTGGGGCAATGTTTTTTAGGATTGCAACGTAACAGAGACGCGAAAAAGTCTCAAGCTCAAACTTGCGGCTGGTGTGGCCATTTTAGTGTTATCGTAAGATCTATACTGTTCGTCTGGAGGGCTCTAGCTTTTAACATGGGCTGGGGGGTGGTCCTGTCGATTAGCTGCCGACGTGGGTGTCCGTTCCGTAACGTAGAGCCTTCTAGCTTAACACGATTCTGCTCTCGGCTTCTGTTCTCGTTTCTCCCCTCGGAACTGTGTCTGTCTCACGGTGGGAAGGTATGATATGCATTTAGGCATTCTTGTTTTTGTCTGTGGTATTCCATTTGCTCACTCGTTACTCGTATTACTTTGGTTAATTTGATGTCACTATTTATTCGGAGCTATGTGACATACTACTGGATTTGCTTATCATGTCAGGGTTTTCATGGAAGGTGTTGGATTTTCCTGACACCTTACAATTGTTAATAATTTTTGGAATATAAACGCTCAAGTACATCGCTCCTACAGTCAAACAAATGGTCATGAAAAATAGTCGTGAAGTGCTTGTCAGCGCCCTTGCAAGAAAACAGTTTTAAAGGGGTAAGAAGCAGTGGGAAGGGTGTACTTTCGTTTCGGACTGGGATCTACTTGAGTCTGAACTCTGAACTCATCTTTGAACTGATACACATCTGTACACGCTCCGCCATTCGTCGGATTGTATTTGCGTGGCCTGCATTCCCGTATTCTAGATCGACATGTAGGTAAATACCGCAGAAGCCACTGTACAGTTCATGGCGGAGGGTACATCGTACCAATATTACAGATTTTTCTGTGGCCTGGCCTATGTTGACATTATAAGCCAGTGGCTCCCAATCTTTCGGAGGCTGTTACCCCTGAGTGCCATCAGATATTAACTAGCGCCCTTCCCCCTTTCCCAGCTCGCTCCTCCGTTATCAACATGAGCGTCTAACTAAATTTTATATTGATAAAGAATCTTTGAACACTTTTGGTTTTAAAGTGAAAGGTAGATGGTATTTAGTGCTTGTCGGTGTTTTATTAAACCAAGAATTAATAAGCCAATAAAACTCCTCCTGAAAGAAGGAAGCTAACTATCCACAGTCAGGGTGGACACTGGTTCCAAAACATGCTCCCCCTCCGGACACTCCTCTCCCTAGCGACACTTGCTTCACCCACAGCCCGCGAATAACGAAGTAATTTATGGTCTATTGCTGGTACAAACTATAAATCGGAGAAGACATTTTCATGAAATACATAAGCATACGTGATGTATATGTCTCAACTTTTCTCTCATAGACACGTGGTACAAACTACGAAGTATGTTTGTAGTGGGTGGGCTAAACGGAAAATTATATTCATGCATTTGTTTCACAAGCTGTAACCTCCCGACTTTGTGTCGCGCGTTAATGTTAGTATACGGAAAAAAATGTAATTAAGTGGCAAGTTATATAATCAGAATTACAGTCGTACGAAATATTAATGGTCTTTTAAAAATAAACTTAGTTTCGTGAGTGAAACACAACTGAACGCTTTCGCTTTTACCCCTCAGAAAATCACATATTACAGCCAGGCTGGGAACCACTGTTAAAAGCACCTCTATGAATTTGTTACATTCCTCCATGCGATACTTCCGGATGGTAGCTTAGAGTTTATGTCTTCAGAATTTGGCTGGCTACATATCTGAGGCGGTTTTCGTAGCCTCGATTGTACCTTCGTTTTTAATCTTCGAATTCTAGGAAAGTTTTCGAAATTTTACACAACTGTTACTTTTTTGTCGTAATTGGAAACTAGTCAGCTGGAACTTGGTGAATTTTAATTTATTTTATAGGATACACCCTATAGTTGAAAATAACACCTCAGCCTTACAGATCGGCCAATCAAATAGTAAGTTATTGTGTTTCCAGGCGAATGAGATCGCCGGAACCAGACAACTTTATATTAGTTCTAATTGTCGGGTCAGATAACGAGACCATATCAGCCAATTAATTCGTTAGCCACAACTATTTTCCTGGTAGTGGTAGCGAAGAAACGAGTCTAGCGCACCCCCACTGTCCATGAGTTGTGATGTCAAAACAAAACAAAAGTTTCACTCGACTGAAATTATACGCGTCACCATGAAATCAACGTACGCTTAACGTTTGTAAGTTTTTACCTTTTCAAGTATAATACTTTTCAGTCGATATTTTCTAAAAATCATTGTATGTACCTACGTTTCACACGTCCTCTGAGATCAGTGAAGTGATTTCAACCAAACTTGACATATACAGGGTTTCCATGATTAAAGTTTCAGTTTCAAACCCAAGTAGAAAGAGGACCACTGTTCAGAATGACGCCTACAGAATGTCTACGGAGACATGGTAGTGTACAGCAGCATCGTGACTCGTTGGGCGAGGCGTCTGTCCTCATCGCAACAAGATCTCGCAAACCTGTCGGATCTCCGGCGTGCCGGCCGGCCGCACACAGCTGCGAATCCTTCAATGTTGAAACGTGCGGACACTCTCACTCGAGGTGGGTGCTGGTGCTGACACCCGAAAGGAGTTCACAAAACGTCACTGGAGCAAGACGCTGGGTCCGACGTCGACCAATGGAATTGTACCATGCGGGAATACTGGTCCTCCCAACAAAGTGGCGTAAGGCCGTCTCATTATGTTGAAAAACAGGATTTTTTAGTCAAAAGAGTGGGGAGTAATATACTGAATAAAACAAACCTGCTTTCAGAAAAAAAGTACGTTGCATTGCTTATTGATCGCCCCTCTTACGATACGTTGACAATTGATTGTGGGATAGACTATCAACGGAAGATGCTCGACAGAGAAACTGAAACTGGACCTGATGAATACCCGTACGATTCTACAGAGATCATGTGAAGGAAATAGTTCCAAATCTTACATCAGTTCATCGTGGGTCGCTGGAACATAAAAATGGTTCAAATGGCTCTGAGCACTATGGGACTCAACTGCTGTGGTCATAAGTCCCCTAGAACTTAGAACTACTTAAACCTAACTAACCTAAGGACATCCCACACATCCATGCCCGAGGCAGGATTCGAACCTGCGACCGTAGCGGTCGTGCGGTTCCAGACTGTAGCGCCTTTAACCGCTCGGCCACTCCGGCCGGCCGCTGGAACATAGAAAAGTTGCAAATATTCTAGTGATTAAAAAAGGCAAAGGTTACATCTGTTGAAAAGTTGTAGCGTATATGCACGTAATTATAGCCATATGTGGCTGACGCCAATTTGTTGTAGAACTGGAGTTGGTTTTATACTCACGTATTATCAGCTTTTTCGAGAATGAAAACTTACTTTGCAGTAAGTATTCATGTACTCCGCAAAAAGTGATCTTGTGAAACTCAACTGGCTCTGTTCGTCCTACAAGTACAAAGCTTAGCAGAAAACTGGGTCACGGTTGATGCCGGAAGGCATTCCACGCAGTTCCTCAGTATTAACCAGTGAACAAAATGCAGGGAACAGGAAACCAGCTTCCTCTCTGGATTGATGGCTTCTTGGAGTGATGACTTCCCAGCAGATGGAAGCCAACGCGTCGCTCTTCACTGGAGGAAGCCATCAGATTTAAATGCAATTTCTGGCGTACCCCAAGGGAGTGTTACATGAGTGATACTATTCATGTTTTATACCCTGACCTAAGAAAAACGCAACACCTAGTGCATTAATAACAGGTGTAACCGCCAGAACGCTGAATCTTCTTTCTTTCTTTATTCGTGTCAGAGGTACACTAAAATGAATATACAATACATACAAAGAAAACTATACAGTATTCACGACGAATTGGTCAACTTTGATAGCATTGGGTGTTGCAGACGTTATGTCCTTCATGCTGCAGCTGGATGGGCATAAGTTACATTTGAGGAGATGCCAGGTTGTCTGCAATTCAGCGCATTCGCACAGTGTTGTGTTGGCATTTGGCAGTTGGAAGTTCCATTTAAGGAGACTGTCCCTCGATCTTGCGACTTCGGTCCGTAGTCTGTTCAAGGAATTCCAGATGAACCACTTCTCCATGTATCCAGGCAGCAGGGATTTTTGTGGTGTCATCCAGTTTGACAGGTGTTGGCATCTTTCTTTCGACTTGGTGAGTCGGGTAGCCGCAGCTGATCCTTCTAAGGTCTGTGAAGTTGTTAGGAAACTCTTCCTGGACTTCAGTCTTGGCTTGGCAGGTTGATGTCCAGAGAGTAGATGTGAGGTTACTGTATTTGATTTATGCCTCTCGATGTTAGCAGCGACCTCTCTTCTGATGCCACATGGAGCAATCCCAGCGAGACATTGAACTTTGTCCATGGGGGTTGGCCTTAGGCAGCCTGTAACAATTCTACAGCTGTCATTTAAGGCTGCATCAACCTGCTTTGCTTGTACTGAATTGTACCACACTGGGCTAGCATACTCTCCTGCAGAACAGCATAAGGCAAGAGCCGTTGTTCTTAATGTTTGTGGATGTGTACCCCAGTTCGATCCCGTCAGTTTCCGAAGAACGCAGTTTCTGGAGGATACTTTCTGCTTCAGCTTGAGACAATGTTGTACTTTAGTGTACGGTCGAGAGTGACACACACATACCTGGAGTGGGAACAATATTCAAATGCAACTCCATTCCAGAATATTTCAAGTTTCCTGTCAGCTTGTTTATGTTTCAGATGGAATGAACACACTTGCGTTTTCTTAGGATTGGGTGCGAGTTGATTCTTTTCATAGTAAGTACGAAGCTATTGTAGACCGTGTGTAATCATTATCTCTACATCTTCAAACCGAGTGCCCTGGGCAGCAAGAGCAAGGTCATCAGCATATATGAAACTTTTGCATCCTTGAGGCTGTGGTTGATCGTTAGTGTACACATTAAATAAAATAGGTGACAGTACACTTCCTTGCGGGAGACCGTTCTTCTGAGTTCTCCATCGATTGTGTTTTCCTTGGAAGTCCACGAAAAAAACGTCGATTCTGTAGAAGTGTTGCAATTATCCTTGTCAGCGTATAGTCGCTAGTCAGGATGTAGATTTTGTGCAGTAACATTCTGTGATTTACGGTGTCAAAGGCCGCCGAAAGGTCAACAAAAGCTACACCTGTTATCTTTCTCTGCTCAAAGTCATCTTCTATGAACTGAGAAAGATAAAGGATTTGTGAGGTGCAATTCTTGCCTGGTCTAAATCCAGCTTGTTGCGAGATAAAATGTCGATCAACTACCGCAGTTAAGCGATGAAGAATCATTCTCTCTAGGACCTTACAGAGATGGCAAAGGAGAGATATTGGCCTGTAGTTCTTCGGATCAGTTGGTGGCTTTCCAGGTTTTAGTATCGTAATCACGCGTGCCTTGCGCCATAATTTCGGGATCTTGAAAAAAAACCAGACAATGGTTATACAGGTTTAAGAGCCAGTCTTTGGTTGTGGTGCCAAAATGATTTGCCCTACACAAATGTCGTCTAATCCTGCTGCCTTGCCATTTTTGAATGGCTTCTTCTAATTCACCTAGGTTGAATGGTCTAGTCAGGTTATTAGTCTGAGATTGTTCCTTAAACTCTAATTTGAAGTCCGATTTTTTGATAGGACATCTTGGTTTTGCATTCTCAAGAATCTGTGTAGTAATTTCATTTTGAGTGATGTTAGCGTGATTGGCATGTTTGGTTGGATCGTTATTTAGTTTTCTCAGCAGTTTCCAGGCCTTCTGGCTACTACTTGAAAGATCTGGTTCCTCCATAAGTTTAATCCATCTTTCTCTTTTGTTTTCTGCTATGGAAGACATTACTTCTTGACCAGCCAAGATGGTTTACTCATTGAATGGATCTTGTTCAAACAGAACGTTGAAAGCAAGTATGCAACTGTGCATGTATTGTGTTTTACAGGTGCCGGATGTCAGTATTTGCGATGGAGTTCAATGCATGTTACACTTGGTCGGTCAATTCAGTAATGGTTAATGGTGGTTGTGGATGGCGCTGGAGTTGTCGTCCAATGATGTCCCATAAGTACTTGATTAGAGACAGATCTACTGATAGAGCAGGCCAAGGCGAAACGTCAGGACGCTGTAGAGCACGCTGCGTTACTAAAGCGCTTTGTAGGCGAGAATTAACCTGTTCGGAATCCTGTTCACGAATGGCAGCGCAACAGGTCAAATCATCAGCCTGACGTACAATTTTGCAGTCAATGTGCCTAGGGTAACCATGAGAGGGCTCCTGCTGCCATACAGCTGCGGTCCGAAATCGCATCCATACCATAACTCCAGGTGTAGGTCCAGTGTGTCTAGCACACAGACAGGTTGGATGCAGGCCTTCAACTGATCTCCTTCTAACCAAAACACGGCCATCACTTGCGCCGAGGCAGAACAGTTTTCATCATAAAACACAACATACCTCCACCTTGACCTTCAGTGAACTCTCGATTGACATCACTAAGGTCGCAAATGGCCGTAGGGAATGCACGCTACACGTCGTCTGGCTCGGAGCTGTCCTTGTCGTAACCGATATCCGTCCTTGACGTAACCGATTTCTAACAGTTCGTTGTGTCACTGCTGCTCAGATTGCTGCTGCATGTACAGTGTGCTAGAGCCATACGCCGAACACGATGGTATACCCTCTCGGTAGTGTCACGTGGCGATCCGGAACCCCAGTTCAATTGCGACAGTACATTGTAAGAAGTTGTGGTCTCCTGACCTTCATTGCTTACATTTTCCGCCCTCACAATCATATTCCGCACATCAAGACGCTTCATTCGAACCCAAACTCGATAAGTTGTATGAATTCTTGTAAACGATATGCAAATAACTAATAAATCGCAAGCGTGCACTGTGGTTGAAATACTCGTGGCTGGCGTACACACATACATTCCAGACACGACTGTCACAGGAGCTTTTAGTTCGAGACAGGCAACCGCATGCCAGGAGGCCAGTCCCAACCCATCTACGTCAGCCGGTGGCCGCCTGTGGAGCGGACAGCGTTCGCCCGAGGGAAAGGAGGAACGACCCCGTGTTCGGCTTAAAAGCAAATTCCGCTACATTGTGTGGGAGTGTCCAACCTACGCATTCTTTACACATAGCACGCAGTTTCAGAGATTTTCACAGGGAGACAGCAAACGCCAAACGCCGATACTACAGATTTCCGGATTGGTCGCCTTAAACGAAACGTCACTCTCCTGTTTTAGAAGAGCAATGCTGATTGGCAGACGATATTTCTGACGCCTTGAGCTGAAGGAGTAATGGAAGAGACCGAAAGATATACCCCTTCACGTCTGGCATGGAGAGGCGCCGTTCTGTTGTCGCTCTTGGAGCGAGGAACAAGTCTTTCATCAGTACTTCACTGGGAGAGCACCTCTGTCGAGAGCGAATCGAAGTGCGGCTATATATTGAGTCCTTGCGATTAAGCGTTGTTCACTGTGTTGGCCGACACACTTATTGTGCGGTGTGAACGGACGGAGTTACAGTTAAACGCCTGCGAGCGAATTTTTGAGTGGCATCGCGGTGGACTGGTTATCTGACGGTGTACCACGCCAATAGTTAGACTAGGGGCGAATAGGAATCCTTCACTTCATCAAGGCGTAGGGAGAGTTTGACTGGCGAAGGTCAATCGAGATAGAACGAGAGTTATCTTATTTGTCAGCAGCGAGCGGCGCAGACAGCAGTCATCGCAGCTTACAGTATTGTGCGCTACAGCTGTTGCGAGCCCCATATTTCCTCCACAACAGTACATTTCACTGCATTTCACACGCGACAGCCTCGACCGCACCTAGCAACATTCTAAACGATAATTATTCAAGTTGAGTAGGCGCGCCTCTCAGCCATTCTGCCAAGTTAATAACAATCTTAAACTTTATATAGAAATTTCATTAGCGAATCCTATCCTTGAGAGGTAACTTCACATTCCAAAAAGAACCAGGTTATAACTTGTTCAATTCATAACTAAAAGTTCCATTGTGATTTCTCAGAATTTTTCAAAATAAATAATAACTTTCGTTAGTTTCATGTTTTTCTTACACTAACTAGCGCTACTACAGTACCCAAGTATCACACTAGTTACGTAAGAAATTTTGTGAATTTTTGTGTCATTTCCTTACAGCGGACGACTCCAGAACATACTTATTGCTGAACGTTTTTCAGGCATTTCTCTTTAGAACGTTAGGAGCGTCTGTCTGATTTTTGTAGTAGTGTGGGGGTGGAAATTGCATCTTGCAGGAGCCACAGGGTAAAGGGTACATCTCAGATTAATCCGTTGCGCAGAATAACAGAATAGTAGATCAACCCCACGCTCACAACATTCTAGTGGTCGCCGCAGTCAGTAATCACGAACAGTGCGTATATTTCTGCCAAGTCTTTCCGCAGTATCGCAGAAGGAGTATAAACCTTCCTGTAGCCCTATTATATGGCCTCGTAAACTCAGTGAGGTGTTGATAATGGCATCTTTGTTGCCTTAAAGGCGTTCTTGTCTAACATCAACTCACCACGCCCAGTCTCAAAGGTAACTAACGCTCACGACCGGTACTATGTGTATTTAAAACGAAGCTGATTTGCATTCTAATAGTGTCGCATCTATCTCTACTGTTATGCGACTGGCGCGAAATTTGAATAGATGTCATCTTTCAGATGTGGAAACACGCCTATCAACCTTTTTTTAGGTTGCACAGTTTCTTCTAGGTGTTGTTATTTTTTTCCCGTAAGTGTATGAATGATTTCGTGGATAACGCCGGAAGTTCCGTGAGGCTATTCGAGATTGATGCAGTTGTGGAGGAAAGAGGAAGGAAGGAAGAACGATTGCAGTTTAACGTCCCGTCGACAGTGCTCTCACTAGGGACGAAGCACAAGCTCGAATTACGAAATGACGGGGCAAGAGATCGGCCGTGCCCTTTTCAAAGGAACCATCCCGACATTTGTCTCGAGAGATTTAGGAAAATCTCGAAAAACTTAAATGTGGATGATCGAACGGGGATTTTAACCGTCGTACTCCCGAAAGAAAGTCCGCTGTGATAAGTAACGCTTCATCCCGCTCGTTGTGTTGTGTAGAAGAGAACGGCAATTCCAGAATATTGAAGGGAAAATGAAGGAAGACCTGTAGAGGATCGGCGCGTGGTACATGACCTACCAGTTGTCCCTCAATATAAACAAAGTTAACGCCTTACGGATAAATAGGTGGGCAGAATCCATTACTCTTGCCGCGCGGGGTTAGCCGAGTACTCTTGCCGCGCTGGGTTAGCCGAGCGGTCTAGGGGCGCTGAAGTCGTGGACTGTGCGGCTGATCCCCGCGGAGGTTCGAGTACTCCCTCGGGCATGGGTGTGTGTGTTTGTCCTTAGGATCATTTAGGTTAAGTAGTGTGTAAGCTTAGGGACTGATGACCGTAGCAGTTCAGTCGTATATGATTTCACACACATTTGAACATTTTCCATTACTCTTACCCTACACTACTGGCTACAAATCAACAGAAAAATTTAGTGCATGGGACAACCCTCCGTAGTGATCTCAGGTGGAACGACCACATAAAAGCAATTGCAGGAAAACAGATGCCAAATTCCACACTTGAATCTAAGGAATTCATCCATGAAAGAGATAGGTTACGAAATCCTTGTTCGAGCGACTGGTGAGAATTTCTCGTCAGTGTGGGACCATAATCAGTTAGGATTTAATACAGGATTTCGAGGTGTTCCACAGAAGAGCGGCGCGTTTCGCCACGGATTCGTTTAGTAAGAGCGAAAGTGTCACCGAGATGCTCGCCAGACTCCATTGGCAGACCCTGCAAGGGAGGCGTTGAGCATCACTGAGAAGTTTGCTGTTGCAATTCCTAGACCGAACGTTCCAAAAAGAGTTGGGCAACGTATTATAGTCTCCCACGTACATCTCTTGAGGCGACCACGATAGCAGAACCAGAGAAGTCGCTGCCAAGATGGAGATTTATCAGAAATTGGTCTTCCTGCACCACCATCCACGGTTAGAACAGGAAAGAGAGGAAACTATGAAGGTGTCAGAAGTCCTCTGCCACATACCGAAAATTGGCTTCTTAACTATAGAAGTAGGTATTTCAATATTTATTTATTTATTAATTTATTTATTTTCGCAGTTTTGTAGCTAATGCAGCACTTCATATAAATGGACATCTGTCACAATTAACAATTACAATGACGAGACAAAAGTCATATGATACCTCCTAATATTGTGTCGAAACTTGCTTTTACCCAGCTTAGTGCAGCATCTCGACGTTGCATGGACTCAACAAGTCGCTGGAAGTCTCCTGCAGAAATATTGACCCTTGGTGCCTCTACAGCCTTCCATAATTGTGAAAGTGTTACCGGTGCAGGATTTTATGCACGAACTGAGCTGTCGATGGTGTCCATTAATTTTCGAAGGGATTCATGTCGGGCAATCTGTGTAGCCATATCATTCACTCCAATTGTCCGGAATTTTCTTCAAACCATTGGCGAACTGTTGTGGCCCAGTGACAAGGCCCATTCTCACCCATAAAAATTCCATCGCTGTTCGAGCACATTAAGTCCAATGAATGGCTGCAAATGGTCTCCTAGTACTTGAAATAACCATTTCCAGTCAATGATCAGTGTAGTTGGAGCCAGTCCACTCCATGTAAACACAGCCCACACCATTATGGAGCCAGCTTGCACAGTACATTTTTGACAACTTGGGTCCATGGCTTCGTGAAATGTGGACCGCACCCGAACCCTACCATCAGCTCTGAAAATGGGACTTACCTGATCAGGCCAGGGTCCAACCGATTTGGTCACGAGCCTAGAAGAGGCATACAGGTGATGTCGTGCTGTTAACAAAGGTACTCTCTTCGGTCATCTGCTGCCATAGGCCATTAACACACAATTTCGCCGCACCGTCCTAACGGATACGTTCGCTGTACGTCGCAGATTGATTTCTGCCGTTATTTCACACAGTACTGCTTGCCTGTTACCACTGACAACTCTACGCAAACGCCGCTGCTCTCGATCGTTAAGTGAAGACCGTCGGCCACTGCGTTGTCCGTGGTGAGACGTAATTGCCTGAAACGTATTCTCGGCTCACTCTTGAGACTTTGGATCTCGGAATATTGAATTTCCTAAATTTCCTAAATGGAATGTTACATGCGTCTAGTTACAACTACCATTCCGCGTCCAAAGTCTGTTAATTCCTTTAGTGCGGTCATAATCAGGTCGATAGCCCTTTCACATGAATCACCTCAGTACAAATGACGCCTCCGCCAATTCACTGCTCTTTTAAGCGTTGTGTATATTTGCATAACGCTATCCCACGACTTTTTTCACCTCAGAGTAAACAGCACTGCGACTGGACACTCATAGTTCCGTGTACAAGTTCCCGTTTATTGATTTGTGAAGTCCAGTTGCTGATCTAGCTGCGATGAAGAAAACAGGGCACTTGTTGGGAATGCGAATGGTGTATACGCAAATTCACTATCTTCGTGTTTTTTAGACTCTGTTGGAAAATGTCAGTCTTAAAGTAAGAATTTGTCGCCTGGAACAACGCTTGCAACTGGTTCAAATGGTTCTGAGCACTATGGGACTCAACTGCTGAGGTCATTAGTCCCCTAGAACTTAGAACTAGTTAAACCTAACTAACCTAAGGACATCACAAACATCCATGCCCGAGGCAGGATTCGAACCTGCGACCGTAGCGGTCTTGCGGTTCCAGACTGCAGCGCCTTTAACCGCACGGCCACTTCGGCCGGCTCGCTTGCAACTGTAACGTGACAAAGTTGGAGACAAAGCCTAAGGCCGCCTTAAGAGTTATTTGTTAAAGCTGGGGAAATCAGGAAAAATTCTACCGCTGCGGTAAGGCCCAGAAGCGTAAACAGTAATACACGGTCCATAACGAGTGTTGTCGAAAGCTTAGAGCGGCGAAGGAGCGTAACCATTAGTTTAAGCTGCTAAAGAACGCCAGAGATGGTTCCCTTACGGGAAATGCGTCCAACACGGAATCACTGTAGCAAACTACTCATTGTGCTTTGTGTTTATGAACGGAGGCTGGGCAAACATTAATGGGTTCCGGGAGGTCGTTATGAAAAGAGCAGAAGAGGGATTAGCAAGGAGTAAGCGTACAATCCTAAGTGGTAAGTATCAACAGGTAAACGCCGAGAGGGCCGCTAGCAGCTACAGATGTTCGTAGATGTTTTTGTAAACAACAAGACTCTGAACAGAATGAACACTAAGAATGAGACGAAAAATATCATTGCGGTTAGCTTAAGGGTTATATGTGAGTCCAAGAAAGCAATCCTATCTACACAAGCACCACTTGTATTTACAAGCGTAGCTACACTCTACAATGTTAACGTTTACACACTATAAACAATAAACAAGACTGTCTTACGAGATAGACATGATATCAGATAATGGAATTGCACAGTAGTCATAATCATGAATAACAACGCAAATTTCACTATTACGAAATATGCTGTGAGTATAAGTGTTTATGTTAAGCGTGTCATATCAGGAAGTACTCCACACATTTGCTTATAAACGCAAATAATGACATAACAACTTAACATATGACTTAGTCTACGGTATATTACTGAAAGTGTGTGAAACGCATATCCTTGTTTAAGTAACACATCCCGTCTATGTTTAAAGGAATAGTAGCTAGTGTCGATAGACATGATATCAAATAATGTTTCCCGCACCATGTGTAAATTATTGTACAGTTATTAGTGTAGAAATGGTGGTCCAATTACATTTAATTTACATTTCCAATTCATTTTCATTCCATTTCAATTTCACACGAAATGTTTAAGGTTTGTAAGAAGTGCTTTATGTGGTAGGGAGCTACTTGAGGCCCCTTGGCTAAAGTTTGGTGAAACGGTGGTGAAGGTGGTGGTAGAATATGTGCTCTTGAGAGCTGAAGAAAAATACAAGGAGGGCTGTGGTACGGCCATCGGAGAGAGAGGGCTGATTTTGGTTTTTCTGATGTAAGAGTGGATGTTCGGTTACGATCTAAGAGACTTGGATATTTCGCGATCAGGAGTACATCCAAGTGGCAGATTCTGAGTATAGACAGTTGTGGTTGTCGGTTGTCGGCTGTTGGAGCATGGGACTGAATTTTGTTACACGTGGACTTAAGTTTACGCATCAGAGCGTGGAATTAAAAGAACTGGTGTATAAACGCAACAAGTGATCGGAGTGGCCGAGCGGTTCTAGGCGCTTCAGTCTGGAACCACGCGACCGCTACGGTCGCAGGTTCGAATCCTGCCTCGGGCATGGATGTGTGTGATGTCCTTAGGTTAGTTAGGTTTAAGTAGTTCTAAGTTCTAGGGGACTGATGACCTCAGATGTTGAGTCCCATGGTGCTCGGAGCCATTTGAACCATTTTTTTGATTGAAGCTTATTAAATGGAGACTATCATCACTCGTGTGCTGCTAGTTCAGTTGGAAATGGGATGTTTTTGCTAGATGAACTCATATTTTATTTCATTAAGGACCACCATTCAGCAGGAAGCTAAGTGTCTCTGAATGAACCAGTTGTGTAAAATATAAATCTGCAGTGTATCGTAAACATTACTGTGACATTCATGATCTTCTGCGCTTAATAATCTTTTACTCGCATTACATGTCTGCCCTCAAACATTTGACTGCTGAATCACCACTGTAGTGGATTGACTAGTCACTACCATATCGAGGCGTAAAGCGGACGGTGTACGGCTCGACCCGGAGACATCTACGACCAAAGTCTTAACGAACGGAGTCGCACACTAGCTCAAGGAAGGGCAGACGCACCATACTGCAAAATACGGCACATGAGAAGTTTTTAAGCATTTTAGGAATGAAAACACACAAAAATTGTGTAATATTCTACAATATTTATTATTTATTTCACAAACCGGTTATCGGATGTTGCGCGATCCTCAGGTACAAAGATAAATATGTGGTGTAGTGAAATTTTTGTGGGTCCAAAGAATTTAAGTTATTGCATCTACAGAGTATCTCCATTTCCAGAGATGATAAATATAAATGTTAGTTTTAGGAATAAAACGAGAAAAGTTATTACAGTGAAAATGCGACGCAAGATTGTTTAACTACGATTAAATATGTGACACATTAAGTAGTGACCTATACACAAATTACGACAGTTGAATAAATTGAACTATGAACTTCGGTGACATGTTTCACTGGTGCGCCTGAACAAAATAATTTTGTCTTTAATAGGTCCTGAATTACAAACAGATAAGATATACTGGTGTGATTAAGCAGACGATTGAAGCAGCTGTGCTTACACACAGTAATTTTTTAACACGACAGAAGAAATTATGTTGTTGTTGTTGTGGCCTTCAGTCCAGAAACTGGTTTGATGCAGCTCTCCATGCTACTCTATCCTGTGCAAGCTTCTCCATCTCTGAGTAACTACTGCAACCTACATCCTTCTGAATTTGCTTAGTGTATTCATCTATTGGTCTCCCTCTACGATTTGTACCCTCGACGCTTCCCTGTAATGCTAAATTGGTGATCCCTTGATGCCTCACAACATGCCTACCAACCAATTCCTTCTTCTAGTCAAGTTGTGCCACAAACTCCTCTTCTCCTCAATTCTATTCAATACCTCCTCATTAGTTACGTGATCTGCACATCTAATCTTCAGCATTCTTCTGTAGCATCACATTTCGAAAGCTTCTATTCTCTTCTTGTCTAAACTATTTATCGTCCACGTTTCACTTCCATACAGGGCTACACTCCATACAAATACTTTCAGAAATGACTTCCTGACACTTAA
This sequence comes from Schistocerca americana, assembly GCF_021461395.2. Taxonomy (NCBI): domain Eukaryota; kingdom Metazoa; phylum Arthropoda; class Insecta; order Orthoptera; family Acrididae; genus Schistocerca; species Schistocerca americana. Next base: position 926,802,227 of record NC_060119.1, on the reverse strand, counting down.
ATCTATACTCGGTGATAACAGATTTCTCTTCTGCAGAAAAGCTTCCCTTGTCATTGCCAATCTATATTTTATATCCTCTCTACATCGACCATCATCAGTTATTTGGCTCCCTAAACAGCAAAACTCATCTACTGCTCTGAGTGTCTCGTTTCCTAATCTAACTCCCTTAACATCACATCTACATCTACATGGATACTCTGCAAATCACATTTAAGTGCCTAGGAGAGGGTTTATCTCCTGATTTAATTCGACTACATTCCATTATCCTCTTTTTGGTTTTCTTCATGTTCATCTTGTATCCTCCTTTTACAATAATATTTGTTTATGGTTCATCTGAATTTTCTTATAATTTTTTGCTTTAAAATTTTCGCATTTTGGTATTATATTTTCTGTATATGTAAAGTGATGTGTGCTATACTGGAGGTTGAAGTTCTTTGCATTGTATGTGAGTAATGTATGTAATATGCTTTGTTAATTTTTTATTACGTTAAAAAATTTTCTGATGATATTTTGTATCTAACAAATTTGTGTGTGTAAATTGTTTATGTTAATGTAATTTTGACAATTTAATAAATGGTCACGCTTAGGAGCAATGTAAGAAATAGGTGTTATGTAAAAGCCAGTGTGCTTTTGTTTGAAACGAAAGTGGCTGTGGGGAGTGGGAAAGGTGGCAAGAGCGAATTGGCGTGCTACATAGAGCAAGCGCGGGAAGTAAGTCACACTGTCCGTAGGCAGCAGTGATTGAGGCAACATCTTTGTGGAGCAGGAGAAGCTTTGCCTGAAAATTTTGCACAAAAATGCCTCGGATGAAGACTGCAAACGGCTTACAGCATAGCTGCGAGCTGTCGGGCTACTCTATGTAAAACTGAATGACGCCAATTGCGTCCATACAGCAAGATATTTGGAGGTTCTACTATGGGAGTGTAGCCCCTATAATTGTTCGCCACACACAAGCCTACAGCCACCAGATAAGATTTATTTGTATTTTACATTTGTACAGTGTGAACCATTAATTTAAAATGTTTTTTAATAATAATTCTTGAACTTTAAAGAAATTGGTTCACCCTGTTATTCCATCCAAATCATACGCCTATATAGGGTTCCTTCCTGGTGTTTGATTAATCCGAGTATCCTATTTTACAGACGTATAAAGTGTCAAGTTAATATAAAGAGGCACCATTTAAATTGTTTTTGTGTTTTCTGAACTATTGCAATGTGTTATAGTAAAAGTTTGCTTACGAAAAATTCAGAGTTACTAGAATCCGTTAAACGATCATACAGAATTACTTCAAAGAGTAACAGCTTTTGAAAGTAAATTTCAGTAAGAGAGAGGTTTTCTTGAAGTGACATGTTCAGTATAAAAAGTGTGTACTTTAGTATCTAAGTATTTTAGTATTTATGTTCGTTGATTATGGAAAGTGCTTTTCTAAAGGTCGCCCTCGTCAATTTTTTTAGCTTCCTTGAATTATCTACTGCTTTCTTTCTTTTTTAAAACATTGTTTAAGTGGTATAATATTATTTATTTGAACCAAACTGAGCAGTAGCAAGGAAGTGGGCAAAATTCATACTTCTGCTTTTCCAATATTTCGCTGTTTCATTGCCTGGATAGGCTGGCCACCATTAGTACATGTTTTAAAGCACTAAATGAACTTGGAACTGAGTCGTCCTAGCTTCAGTATAATATTATTTATACTGCATTTCTATGCAATCGCTGAGTAAGATCTAAGGAAAAAAAATGAATAGTCTGATTTATTTTTCCATCACGCACAACACACGGTCAAATCCTGTAAAAAGGGTAACTCTATTAACAGGACTATCCTCCCATCGTATACTTCATTTGGAAACTAAACTAAATTTTAGTAAGAGGGCTATACGTGGCAACACAGATACAGGGTTTCTGTTATTTAGGTAAAAGCATCCTAAATTACAATAGTAGTGGTAGGGATATGCTTTCAAGACACTGTTCATTCCATTCAAATGCTCTTCCAGGTCCTTTGCTTTCTCTGCCAGAATTACAATGTCATCGGCAAATCTCAGAGTTCTTATTTCTTCTCCCTGGACTTTAATTCCTACTCCTAATTTTTCTTTTGTTTTCTTTACTGCTTGATCAATATTCAGACTGATTAACACTAGGGATAGGCTACAACCCTGTCTCACTCCCTTCCCATCTACTGGTTCCCTTTCGTGCCCTCGACTCTTATAACTGCCATGTGGCATCTGTACAAATTGTAAATAGCCTTTCGCTCCCTGTATTTGATCCCTGCATATACAGAATTTGAAAAAGAGTATTCCAATCAACATTGTCAATTTTTTTCTTTAAGCCTATAAATGTTAGAAACGTAAGGTTTGCCTTTCCTTAATCTATCTTCTAAGATAAGCCGTAGGGCAAGTATTGCTTCGCGTGTTCCGACATTTCTACGGAATCCAAACTGATCTTCCCCAAGGTCGGCTTCTACTAGTTTTTCCACTCGTCTGTAAGGAATTCGTGCTAGTATTTTGCAGTTGTGACTTATTAAACAGATAGTTCGGTAATTTTCACACCTGTCAATACCTGCTTTCTTCTTCTTGAAGTCTGAGGGTATTTCGCCTGTCTGATACATCCTGCTCACCAGATGGTAGAGTTTTGTCAGGACTGGCTCTCCCAAGACTATGAGTAGTTCTAATGGAATGCTGTCTACTCCCGGGCCTTGTTTCGACTTAGGTCTTTCGGTGCTCTGTCACACTGTTCATGCAGTAACATATCTCCCATTTCTTCTTCGTCTACGTATTCTTCCATTTCCGTTATATTGTCCTCAAGTACATCACCCTTGTACAGACCCTCTATATACTCCTTCCACCTTTCTGCTTTCCCTTCTTTGCTTAGAACTGGGTTTCCATCTGACCTCTTGGTATTCATACAGGTCGTTCTCTTTTCTCCGAAGGTCTCTTTAATTTTCCTGTAGGCAGTATCTTTCTTACCCCTAGTGATATATGCAGCTACATTCTTACATTTGTCCTCTAGCCATCCCTACTTAGCCATTTTGCATATTCTGTCGATCTCATTTTTGGGACGTTTGTATATCTTTTCGCCTGCTTCACTTACTGCATTTTTATATTTTCTCCCTTCCTCAGTTAAATTCAGTATCTCTTCTGTTACCCAAGAATTCCTACTACCTCTCGTCTTTTTACCTACTTGATCCTCTGCTGCCTTCACTACTTCATTCCTCAAAGCTACCCATTCTTCTTCTACTGTATTTCTTTCCCCCATTCCTGTCAATTGTTCCCTTATGCTCTCCCTGAAACTCTGCACAACCTCTGGTTCTTTCAGTTTATCCAAGTCCTATCTCCTTAAATTCCCACCTTTTTGCAATTTCTTCAGTTTTAATTTACAGTTCATAACCAATAAATAGTGGTCAGAGTCCACATCTCCTCCTGGAAATGTCTAAAAATTTAAAACCTGGTTCCTTAATCTCTGTCTTACCATAATATATTCTATCTGAAACCTCCCAGTCTCCAGTGCTAGGTATGATTAAGTTATGTTCTGTGCAAAATTCTACCAGGCTGCTTCCTCTTTCATTCCTTAAGCCCAGTTCATATTCACCTACTATTTTTCCTTCTCTTCCTCTTCCAACTACCGAATTCCAATCCACCATGACTATTAAATTTTTATCTCCCTTAACTATCTGAATAATTTCTTTTATCTCGTTGTACTTTTCTTCAATCTCTTCGTCATCTGCGGAGCTAGTTGGCATACAAACGTGTAGTACTGTGGTAGGCTTGGGCTTCCTGACTATCTTGGCTACAATAATGCGTTCACCATCTGTTCGTAGTAGCTTATCCGCGTCCCTATTTTTTTATTCTTTATTAAACCTACTCCTTCATTACCCGTATTTGATTTTGTATCTATAACCCTGTATTGACCTGACCATAAGTCTTGTTCCTCCTGCCACTGAACTTTGCTAATTCCCATTACATCTAACCTGAACTTGTCCATTTCCCTTTTTAAATTTTCTAACCTACCTGCCCGATGAAGCGATCTGACCTTCCACGCTCCGACCCGTAGAACGCCACTTTTCTTTCTCCTGATAACGATGTCCTCCTGAGTAGTTCCTTCCCGGAGATCCGAATAGGGGACTGTTTTACCTCCGGAATATTTTACCCAGGAGGACGCCATCATCATCTAACCATACTGTAAATCTGCATGCCATCGGGAAAAATTACGGCCGTAGTTTCCCCTTGCTTTCAGCCGTTTGCATTACCAGCACAGCAAGGCCGTTTTGGTTAATGTTACGAGGCCAGATAAGTCAGTCATTGAGACTGTTGCCCCTACAACTACTGAAATGCTGCTGCCCCTCTTCAGGAACCACATGTTTGTCTTGCCTCTCAACAGATCCCCCTCCGTTGTGGTTGCACCTACGGTACGGCCATCTGTATCGCTGAGGCAGGTAAGCCTCCCGACCAACGGCGAGGTCCATGGTTCGTGAGGGGGAAGAGAGAAATTATAGTAACTGAAATGGTCGTACGCGGATCTGAACCGTCGTCCTACCGAATTCGTGTCCAGTGCGGTAACAACTGCACCGCCGCGTTCCATCTGCCAGTAACAGTCGGATACTATGAAAAGCTTATACATAGAGACCGTAGATATTGCTAAACAGCCCAATAATTTTAATTGGAAGGATGAGGGTGAGGTTATACAGAGACCGTACAAGTTACTAATCATCCCGATAATTTTAAGTAGGAAGGTGTGAAAGTGAATGGTAACTGGTTTCCGGTGCTAAAGAACACGTGTACCCTTCTCTCACCATGGGTTGACAGTATTGGCGGACGACAGTAGCTGAGAACGACCAACTGTGCTCGACTGTTCAAAACATGTGTCGTCACGCCTCTACGCGGGGTCTTGCGGAAACGGAATTTTACTTCATTCAGAAGGTAAGGCCTCGGACACGGCCAACCGATCAGCTCATACTTGGCAGGACGCCTTAGTGCAACCAAAAAGGTAGGAATAGAATTATTAATAAGGTAAGTACATCAATAAGGAATAATGAAAAGGTAGGTAAATTAATTTCTCAGAGTACTTTGATTAGTAAAGAATAAAAATTTTAAGCCCCGTTTTATGAAAACAATTTCGGTTAAGACTGCTGCGAATTTGTCACAAGAGACTACGGACAACCAACCGCGCGATGCCTTTTTACAGCCAGGCACGGGAGAGAATAGAATTTTTTTATGTTTCAGAATTGCAGTGGTTTCTGGAAAACCAACGAGAATTGCCTAACCGCACTGATCCAACACCGATTCGTAATCAACTTTCAGCACCGATTTTTCAGGCGATTTAATCGTATGTCTGGTGTGCATCAATATTAATTTCCCAAGAACAAATATTTTAAATATAAACTAAAACTGCTTTTCATCGAATCTTCAGGAGGAACAATATCGTTGCGTGAAGATTCCAATCATTGGATATACTTGATGCCACGTGCGTATTTGCTTCGAGTGTTTACATGCCAACCGCCATTCACGTAGCTGTTCAAAGGAAAGTGAGGAAATGTATCACAGTGAGTGAAAGGACCATTGTAAGACGACCAGGGCTAAATTTCTAATTCGTTACTAATCAAAGTCGTATAACACATTTATTTGCTTGCTTTGTAATAATTCACTATTGTTTTACTTACCTCATCTGTCCTCCGATTACTAACAAGTTCGATGCGGAAGAAAATACAGTTTAAAAAATAGCCAATTCTTTCGTGAATAGAACACTGAATCTGTGCTTGTCAGCCAAATGCTTTGGATGCTACACAAACGGCACTTTCATCCACCAGCATGTACCTTACGGATACGTAAGAGGCAGTTATAACATTTCTTCGATTTCTGGGAAAATATGCGTTTTCGAACACTATATAGAACGATGAAAAGTGCTCAGTTTTCAGTTACCTATCAATCCCTTCAATTCTGATTCGATTGCGTGTACTGAACTTTCGGAGTTGTTATCTCAAAACGGGATGTCTTTCGTTTTGGGTTGCACACAAGCGACCTGCCAAATATGAGCCGAATCTGTTGACCTTTGTCAGTAGCGAGCCGGGATGTGCATCGGACCTTCGAGAAAGCTACGACCACCCTTGAAGGGTTAGCTGCAACAAAAAATTCATGCGATTACAGCATAAGAACCCGTAATATTGTAATAACTGTTGTTTAGAATTGTCGCGGAAAAGTTGTATGTTAATCATCTTGTGATTGTTGCAGTTCTTACTTCCGAGTTTGCTAATAAAATTGGAGAGGAATTCCGACTTATGCAAGATAGGTGTTTCTCATAAGGCGGAATTCCTCTCCAATCTACGGTTGTGTGCGACTGTTGTTTGCGAAACAATCTTGGCAACATGTGGGAGGACATGATCCTGCAACAGAATGACGCCATCCGTCAACATTCCCAGTTTCTTGGATTTGATGGCAGGCTTCAATTTTTCCAAAGAGTCCACGTACCGTAGTGCGTTAATTATGGCGCCGTGTTCCAGAAAGTCAATGAGCAGAAAAGTCATCATGAATTCTCCGGAGCTGGTAGGACTGTTGTTTCAACTACGCTGCAGAGGTATCGCTGGGAAGCCATATATATCCTCCATACACTCCCGATCTCTCCCCATGCGATTTTCACGTTTTTGGAGGCCTGAAGAGATTGGTGGACGTCGATTTGCTTCGGACAAAGAGGTGAACGCCTGGGTACAATCATAGCTCCACAGGTAACCGCAAACATTTTTCCATTAAGGCCTTGACTGTCTTGTCTCAAAATGGAATAAAAATGTATTAACAGGTACGGGGATTCAAAAATGGTTCAAATGGCTCTAAGCACTATGGCATTTAACATCTGAGGTCATCAGTCTCCTAGACGTAGAACTACGTAAACCTAACTAACCTAAGGACATCGCACACATCCATGCCTGAGGCAGGATTCGAACCTGCGCCCGTTGCAGCCGCGTGGTTTCGGACTGGAGTGCCTAGAACCGCTCGGCCACAGTAGCGGTGATTCCTTTTTCCGTCCGTCTCAGTTTCATTTGACTGTCCCTTATAAAGTAAGAGACCGAATACAAAACTTTGATCGCATTGCATTATGTTTACTGTTCCCAACGGAAAAACAAAACAGAGTAGAATTTTGGAACACGTATTATGTTCGAGTATAATGACTCTGTAGACTAGAAATCTACTCTGTAGGAATCAGCATGGGTTTCGAAAAAGACGATCGTGTGAAACCCAGCTCACGCTATTCGCCCACGAGACTCAGAGGGCCATAGACACGGGTTCCCAGGTAGATGCCGTGTTTCTTGACTTCCGCAAGGCGTTCGATACAGTTCCCCACAGTCCTTTAATGGACAAAGTAAGAGCATGTGGACTATCAGACCAATTGTGTGATTGGATTGAAGAGTTCCTAGATAAGACAACGCAGCATGTCATTCTCAATGGAGAGAAGTCTTCCGAAGTAAGAGTGATTTCAGGTGTGCCGCATGGGAGTGTCGTATGACCGTTGCTATTCACAATATACATAAATAACCATGTGGATAACATAGAAATTCACTGAGGCTCTTTGCGGGTGATGCTGTAGTATATCGAGAGGCTGTAACAATGGAAAATTGTACTGAAATGCAGGAGGATCTGCAACGAATTGACGCATGGTGCAGGGAATGGTAATTGAATCTCAATGTAGACAAGTGTAATGTGCTGCGAATACATAGAAAGAAAATCCTTTATCATTGAGCTACAATATAGCAGGTCAGCAACTGGAAGCAGTTAATTCCATAAATTATCTGGGAGTACGCGTTAGGAGTGATTTAAAATGGAATGATCATATAAAGTTGATCGTCGGTAAAGCAGATGCCAGACTGAGATTCATTGCAAGAATCCTAAGGAAATGCACTCCGAAAACAAAGGAAGTAGGTTACAGTACACTTGCTCGCCCACTGCTTGAATATTGCTCAGCAGTGTGGGATCCGTACCAGATAGGGTTGATAGAGAAGATCCAACGGAGAGCAGCGCGCTTCGTTACAGGGTCATTTAGTAATCGCGAAAGCGTTACGGAGATGATAGATAAACTCCAGTGGAAGACTTTGCAGGACAGACGCTCAGTAGCTCGGTACGGGCTTTTGTTGAAGTTTCGAGAACATACCTTCACCGAGGAGTCAAGCAGTATATTGCTCCCTCCTACGTATATCTCGCGAAGAGACCATGAGGATAAAAATAAGAGAGATTAGAGCCCACACAGAGGCATACCGACAATCTTTCTTTCCACGAACAATACGAGACTGGAATAGATGGGAGAACAGCTAGAGGTACTCAAAGTACCCTCCGCCACACACCATCAGGTGGCTTGCGGAGTATGGATGTAGATGTAGAAATAATCACAGCAACGGTTTCCCTTATAATAATCCACATTAGCAAGCAGCCATACTAATCTCTTCACCAGAGAGCGGTTTACATGCAGTGATAATTAGCTACTGTAAGGAATCATGATTACATTTTTACTGTGCAATGCTTGCACCGCTACTATCAGTGGCGGTGTCCACTAAATGTGGACTAAAGATCACTATTGGTGAACATAACTCACAAATAATAACAGCGTTTTTAATAACAGCAAATCTCTTGGCCCGACCCAAAGGTAACAGGAACTGATAGTGCATCTACGACTACTTCTGCATGTGCACCTTGTCAATGATTATGAAGTATATAGCTTGGCAGAGGGTACTTTTTGCTAAAGTATACTTTTCTTCTAGCACCATTCACCGATGAAGTTGGAGGGAGTGGAGTGGCGGAGGGGGGGGGGGGGGGCGGGGGAAGGTGTTAATGGTCGTATGCATCTGTGTGTGCTGCTATTCACCGGATTCTACCTAAAAAATCTCTACAGGGTCAGTTCGTAGTGGGATAAACAACAATCGTACGGTCTGTCATATGCCGGCCTTTGGAAGTCTCTAAGCAATTTCCCGGGAGAAGTGGGGCGATTTTTCCGGAGTGTCTGTTGGCTACCCTCTCTCTTCGGTTACAGAAGCCTACGACCATTCACGCCATACTTATCTGCATATGGACGGAAAAAATATCGCAGCATCAAAAAATAATTAATGTAGAGTAATGATATTTCGGGAATACATTCGTCTGGTAACATGCAATATTTAACTGATTAACATTATAAGATCAGAGGCTAATGTAAGCGCGAGATAATCCATTGCAAATGTGAAATGCTGGTACATTAATAACCGGTGTAACCGCCAGACTGTCGAATGAAACCATGTAGGTAATCGCTTTAGTGACTGCAAATGTTAAGCATACAATTTCTCGTAAGATAAGAAGCATTCAGAATGAGATTTTCACTCTGCAGCGGACTGTGCGCTGATATGAAACTTCCTGGCAGATTAAAACTGTGTGGCTGACAAAGACTCTAACTCGGGACCTTTGCCTTTCGCCGGAAGTGCTCTACCATATGAGCTACCCAAGCGCGACTCATGACCCGTCCTCACAGCTTCAACTCTGACAATCCCTCGTGTCCTACCTTCCAAACTTCGCAGAAGCTCTCCTGCTAACCTAGGTACTGGCAGAATTGAAGCTGTGAGGACGGGGTCGTGCGTCGTGCTTGGGTGGCTCAGATGGGGCCGGCACGGTAGCTCAGCGTGTTCGGTCAGAGGGGTAGCTGCCCTCTGTAATAAAAAAACTGAGTTAATGGATCAACGACGAACTGAAACGGGTGTCTTGCGACATCTGCCCCCCGAGCAGATGCAACGAACGAATATATATATATATATATATATATATATATATATATATATATATATATATATATATATATATATGGTTATAATAAAGGGAAACATTCCACGTAGGAAAAATATATCTAAAAACAAAGATGATGTGACTTACCAAATGAAAGTGCTGGCAGGTCGACAGACACACAAACAAACACAAACATACACACAAAATTCAAGCTTTCGCAACAAACTGTTGCCTCATCAGGAAAGAGGGAAGGAGAGGGAAAGACGAAAGGATGTGGGTTTTAAGGGAGAGGGTAAGGAGTCATTCCAATCCCGGGAGCGGAAAGACTTACCTTAGGGGGGAAAAAAGGAAAAAAGGACGGGTATACACTCGCACACACACACATATCCATCCACACATATACAGACACAAGCAGACGTATACGTCTGCTTGTGTCCTTTTTTCCCCCCTAAGGTAAGTCTTTCCGCTCCCGGGATTGGAATGACTCCTTACCCTCTCCCTTAAAACCCACATCCTTTCGTCTTTCCCTCTCCTTCCCTCTTTCCTGATGAGGCAACAGTTTGTTGCGAAAGCTCGAATTTTGTATGTATGTTTGTGTGTCTGTCGACCTGCCAGCACTTTCATTTTGTAAGTCACATCATCTTTGTTTATATATATATATATATATATATATATATATATATATATATATATATATATATATATATCAGTTTTTAACTGCCAGGAAGTTTCATATCAGCGCACACTACGCTGCAAAGTGAAAATATCATTCTGGAAACATCCCTCAGGCCGTGGCTAATCCGCAATATCCTTTATTCTAGGAAGGGTAGTTCCACAAGGTTAGCAGGAGAGATTCTGTGAAGTTTGGAAGGTAGGAGACGAGATACTGGCGGAAGTAAAGGTATCAGGACGGGTCGTGAGTCGTGCCTGGGTAGCTCAGATCAGTCTGCCTTCGGCTGTGCTGCGACACGGACGTCTGTTTACGTCCATGCTGGGGAAGTTTTGGCGCGCGTGGTTGGGTACCTTTTCGGCGTACTCGCACTTTTCGACGACTCGATATAGAATGGCACATGCATAACGAAAGTCGTCTCTCAAGATTAGTTTTTCGAATGAATATGCACGACCGAAAGCGTATGAAATTGCAAGGTTCCTACGAGATGAAGTTAAACTTGACTACAACGCACTTATTGGAATACACCTCTCCATAGTGAGCAGTGTCGTTTACGTCAAACTGATTAGCGCTGCAGTGTGTGTCAGAATCACTCTAGATACTAAACATGGACTCAAATTTCTTCATTCTGATGAACATGTTGGAGAAGTAACTATTGATCACGCAGGACTGGGCTTACGAAGCATACGTATTTTCGAACTTCCCTTCGTGGTTCTGTCTGACTTGGTCATTGACGCCTTACACCCATATGGAAGAGTGCTTAGCCATGTAGAGGAAAAATGGTCCAACTTCACGACCTACCCCGTTCTCAATGGGGTGCGTCAAATCAGGATAGAACTAACACAACAAGTATCCTCATACTTGTTCATCTGCGGATGAAGAACAATAGTCATCTACGATGGACAACCCAAAACATGCTCTGGATGCGGGAAAGAGGGCCACGTCCGTTCCGAATGTATGCAGAGGAGGATTGTGCAAGATCCAAATGGCGAACCCGTGTCTACGTCTACATCTACATCTACATCTACATTGATACTCCGCAAGCCACCCAACGGTGTGTGGCGGAGGGCACTTTACGTGCCACTGTCATTACCTCCCTTTCCTGTTCCAGTCGCGTATGGTTCGCGGGAAGAACGACTGTCTGAAAGCCTCCGTGCGCGCTCTAATCTCTCTAATTTTACATTCGTGATCTCCTCGGGAAGTATAAGTAGGGGGAAGCAATATATTCGATACCTCATCCAGAAACGCACCCTCTCGAAACCTGGCGAGCAAGCTACACCGCGATGCAGAGCGCCTCTCTTGCAGAGTCTGCCACTTGAGTTTATTAAACATCTCCGTAACGCTATCACGGTTACCAAATAACCCGGTGACGAAACGCGCCGCTCTTCTTTGGATCTTCTCTATCTCCTCCGTCAACCCGACCTGGTACGGATCCCACACTGATGAGCAATACTCAAGTATAGGTCGAACGAGTGTTTTGTAAGCCACCTCCTTTGTTGATGGACTACATTTTCTAAGCACTCTCCCAATGAATCTCAACCTGGTACCCGCCTTACCAACAATTAATTTTATATGATCATTCCACTTCAAATCGTTCCGTACACATACTCCCAGATATTTTACAGAAGTAACTGCTACCAGTGTTTGTTCCGCTATCATATAATCATACAATAAAGGATCCTTCTTTCTATGTATTCGCAATACATTACATTTGTCTATGTTAAGGGTCAGTTGCCACTCCCTGCACCAAGTGCCTATCCGCTGCAGATCTTCCTGTATTTCGCTACAATTTTCTAATGCAGCAACTTCTCTGTATACTACAGCATCATCCGCGAAAAGCCGCATGGAACTTCCGACACTATATACTAAGTCATTTATATATATTGTGAAAAGCAATGGTCCCATAACACTCCCCTGTGACACGCCAGAGGTTACTTTAACGTCTGTAGACGTCTCTCCATTGATAACAACATGCTGTGTTCTGTTTGCTAAAAACTCTTCAATCCAGCCACACAGCTACGTCCAGGTTGACGCCGCTGATACTAACGTATGCGGCCACGTTTCGAACAGATCCCATTCCAAAGAATGACTAGCTCCAATATCCTGACAGTTTACGGTAACCAGCTGCAGCAGATATCGCCACCTGTGACGAAACGTCGTACACATCAGCCACTCCGGCGCAGACGACGCCGCTAACCGACCGGAAAGGATCGGTAGGAGGTATGGAAATTGATCCTACGGTTGTGCAGACAGCTGCTTTCGTCCCTGAGCACCGGGAGTCACTTATACACTCGGACACGGAGGCGCACAGGCGCAAACAACGATGGCCGAAGCGCCACAAGAAACAACGACTAGAGCCGTCGGATACCTGCTTAACGCACTCCACGTCAGACGGACTTGGGTGTAACGACGATACAGTGCATCCGGATGCGCAACGGTAGGTTCTACCTCCCACACACCAATACGACGCGAATCACACGAGACAGGGGTTGAGTACAGACCCACCGGACGGACAAAATGGTTCAAATGGATCTGAGCACTATGGGACTTAATTTCTGAGGTCATCAGTCCCCAACTTAGAACTACGTAAACCTAACTAACCTAAGGCCATCACACACATTCAAGCCCGAGGCAGGATTCGAACCTGCGACTGTAGCGGTCGCGCGGTTCCAGACTGTAGCGCCTAGAACCGCTCGGCCACCTCGGCCTGCCCGGACGGACAGCCGCCGGAAAGAGCCCCTCCACCCACCGCAGCAACACCTCCCCCTTCGGTCAGCCCGGCCGGTGAAACACGATGAGAGATGGACCTGCAGCACAGGAACTGGGCCGACGAATCGAATACTTATCCACACCCCGACGACGCAGCCGCAATGGCGAGTGAGGCGTCCACCGGATGTTAAACACGCAGAAGATGCAGGCTGCTGCACAGACAGCATGTCGCCGAGCAACAGCACACAAGTTAACATAAGCGTTCATGTACGCTTTATGCACTGAAGAATAGCGGCAGGCGTATCAAACGGCCCCTATTAATATTAATACAATTAGAAAGCTGGTCAAAATGCAATTATTACGAGACATGCTGCATGCGTAAGACGTCGACATCGTCCTTCTGCAGGAAGTATGTGGCAAGAGCTTTCCCGACCTCTATGAGTACGATACATACATTACACCCACTACAGACGGTGGCAGCGGAACAGCGATACTTCTGCGTGGTGGCACAGTAGCCGAGGACGTGGTGTACCTGCCATCAATGCGACGACTGGCGCTCACAGTGCTAGGAGTACGGATCGTTAACATCCACACACCGTCGGGGCCCGGCAGACGGCGCGATTAATCCCGGTTTTACGCAGAGGAGATTGCACCACTATTCTTACGCCGGTATGAACATGTCTTATTTGGAGGCGACTTCAACTGCGTGCTCGCACTAACAGATCAACACCCACGTTATGTTTCATGCCTGGAGCTACGGCAACTTATACACGACATGAATCTTATCGATTGGAAACGATACGTGGCGACAGACGCGGGTACACCTACAGGGTGGCGCATGAAATGTGTTACCATTTTGTTTTTGAATATAAACTTTATTGTCAATACAATCTGAAAGGAACATATACTACAATGAAAAGCCGTCCATGGAGATTTGTTCTAATTCAGCACATGCTCAATATGTCCACCATTTCGTTTCCTATCTTCCTTCAAACGAACACTGAAATTAATGATTACCCTATGGCACAGGTCTTCCGTAATTTCACTGCAAGCTTGAAGAATAAGTCTTCTGAGCTCCATTAAATCACGTGGACGTTTCGGGAAAATTTTTTCCTTTAGGTACCCCCAAAGAAAAAGGCACATGGATTGAGGTCTGGAGTATTGGGGAGCCAAATTTATCCGTCATTGAAGCGACCTGGAAACCTGAGTGAAATGATCCGCATGTCGAAATGCTCGTGTAAAAACTCCAACACAGTGTTTGCAGTATGTGGCCTTGCTCCATCTTGCATGAACCACTGTGTGTTGAAGGACAAGGCAGCAGCAAGAAGCTGGGGAATGAAGCTATTGCGAAGCATGCTCACAGTTTATTCAAAGAAAAAGGGTCCAATAAGTCCGTGACTGGAAATTGCTGCCCACGCTGTAATCCTCGGAGCATAGTGTTGTCGTTCATGAAGCACTTGTGGGTTTTCAGTGGCCCAAAAGCGTACATTTTGTTTGTTAACCACACCGTCTAAATGAAAATGCGCCTCGTCTGAAAACCAAAAGTTGCTGAGAGTTTCTTCCCTATCCTCCGCCCACTGAGCAAACAGTAGTCTCTGCTGCTTGTGTTCTTCAGTGAGCTTCTGTGCACAGGTCATCTTGTATGGGTACATATGGAGGTCACTTTTAAGAATGGGTTGAACGGAGCGTCTGGATATTCCCAGTTACACTGCTCCCTTTCTACACGATTTCCCGGGACTTTCTGTACAGCAACTCGTATCGCTTCAATATTGTCCGGCGAACAAACAGGCTTAGGCCGCGGTCGCTTCGCTTCCAATACTGTTCCTTCCTGTACAAATTTATCGTACAACATGTGGATGGTCTTCTTGGAAGGGACCCACCGTGTGTTAAACTGTTGTTGTCGAAAACGCCTCTGAGTCACAACAAGGCTTTTCGTTTCATGAAAAAGTAACACAAATTTCGATCGTTGCTGCGTCGTCAGTCATCCATTGCCAGTCATTGCTGCTTACTAGTCTCCTAGCGGCAGTATCGTGAATTACACGTCATTTCGTAACTCATTTGTTTTTCCAAGCTCTGCTGGTACTGCTGTAGAGATCCCAGCGGGATATCTAATGGGCGTCGCAAATTGTGAAAGAAACAATTGGTAACACATTTCGGGTCAGGGATTTTCTCTGCCTCGTGATGACTGGGTGTTGTGTGATGTCCTTAGGTTAGTTAGGTTTAAGTGGTTCTAAGTTCTAGGGGACTGATGACCATAGATGTTAAGTCCCATAGTGCTCAGAGCCATTTGACCCATTTTTTTGGTAACACATTTCGTGCGCCACCCTGTATGTCACAAGTCACTCTCAAAGTCGTCTCCATCGAATTTATGTAACACGTCGTCTCGAATGTGCGATCCTCGATGCGAAATTGTGACCTGTCGCCTTCTCAGATCACTTAGTGTATTATATATATACGATCTCGCCCCAGTCGTCAACGAGTGTGGAGGAGTCGCACTGTTTGGAAACTGAATACAGCACACCGTACGGAACCTGAGAGCAGACGCTTAATCGAAGACACTTGGCATATATGTGAACAACGCCTCCCGACATATCCGACGACGTTGCAGTGCTGGCTGGAATAGGTTAAGCCTGCATTGCGCCGAGCATTAATTGCATACGGAAGAGAGCAGATGATGTGGAGACGCCACACGATGGAATTTTGTTTCACGATGCTCCGCGAACTTCCTGTACAAGCGCCTTCACAGGATCGGAGTGTTGCTATAAAACGAGCGCAGGCCCAAATAATTTCCATAACGCGCCGCCGCCTTGAGGGTGGCGCAGTGCGTGCAAGGGCCTTTGAACGAGTCCGTGAAGAATCACCGTCGATGTGTCACGTTATCAGAGAAAAACAACGTAGCCGCAGAACCTTAATACAGACGGTCGTACTGCCGGATGGTCGCCATATGACAACGCAAAAAGACATTACCAGCGCCTTTGTGGAACAATACGGTCATCTCTATGAAGAAGCGGAACACGATGAGGCAGCGTTTCATGAGTTCTGTCGAACGCTATCCGAGTGTCTCGACGAGACGGCCAACTGGGAGTTAACAGGGGAAGTCACAGTTGACGACGTAATGGAAGCGCCGGGGCCCGACGGGTTTCCGTTAGAATTTTATCGTACATTTAAAGATCTCATGACTTCGCGATGGACTGCCATGTACTGGGAATTGGTGTCTCCCAATGTGCCTCTTACACCCTCCTTCGTGGAAGGAATGATCATCCGTATCCACAGACCATCCGGCCGCACAGGGATACAGGCATATTGGCCACTGTCCCTTCTTAATAGCGACTGCAAGATCTACACCAGAATACTTGCAGCACGCTTTAAACGAGTACTACGCCAAGTGATATCACTCGACCAAACTCAGCTGGGAGGGGATAGCATTATATAAACGGCACTCAGCGACTACCGCGATTTTATCGCACCGGCAACAACATGTCGTCTCCGGGGTGCACTGGTATCAATAGACTTCGATCGCTCCTTTGACAGCGTGAGCCATGCCTATCTCACGGAAGTGATGACATAAATGAAGTTCCCAGAAAGTTTTGTCACCGTCGTTATGAGACTATTCCACGCCGCCTCATCCAGAGTGCTCATCGATGGACGCATGGTGGGGCCCATCGCCATCTCACGATCGGTCAGACAACGGTGCGCGCTGTGGACGATATTGTATGCCATCGGTGTCGAGCCGCTGCTCTGCGGGCTCCGCAATCGACTCCAAGGAATGACACGTTTTATGCAGAACATACGCAGATAAAAAATGGTTCAAATGGCTCTGAGCACTATAGGACTTAACATCTGAGGTCATCAGTCCCCTAGAACTTAGAACTACTTAAACCTAACGAACCTAAGGACATCACACACATCCATGCCCGAGGCAGGATTCGAACCTGCGACCGTAGCGGTCGCGCGGTTCCAGACTGAAGCGCCTAGAACGGCTCGGTCACTGCGGCGGGCTACGCGGATGACCAAGTGTTTTTAGTACGGTCGGGTGACGAGGCTAGAGCGGCCCTACATTGGATTAATTTCAAAAATGGTTCAAATGGCTCTGAGCACTATGCGACTTAACTTCTGAGGTCATCAGTCGCTTAGAACTAATTAAACCTAACTAACCTAAGGACATCACACACATCCATGCCCGAGGCAGGATTCGAACCTGCGACCGTAGCGGTCGCTCGGCTCCAGACTGTAGCGCCTAGAACCGCATGGCCACTCCGGCCGGCTTGGATTAATTTGTATGGTATGGCTACGGGAAGTCGTATGAACATGGCAAAGTCGGGAGCGATGAACATCGGGAGAGGTCTCCCCACGAGAACTGTAGTACCATTACAGCCGATCGACAAGATGAAATGCCTAGGACTTATCTTCACCGCAGACGTTCGACGCACGGCGGCACTGAGCTACAGACATCTTCTGCAAACAATTCGTGCGAGTGTCCGAAGTTACAGGTTAAGGGGCTCTGGACATGATACAACGGATCACCTTTGCTAACACTTATCTATGATTTTTTATGAAAATGCTCTTCCTCTCCCCATTAAACTTTTGCCATGTGGTAGAGGGGTGTAAGTTGTTGTTTGAAGGCTTCTATTTGGTCAATTATGGCCCATGAATATCACTTGGCTGTAATTCAATAGGCGGATGGCTGCCGCCGATGTGGTTGCGGTTGGCTTTAACGGATAGCGCCTAAGACGCTTGCGTACGCGAGCTGGTCACAGGGTTTTAGTTTATGACGAATAATGTTGGTTATATTTAATTTGGTGGTATTCTTTTAGAGATTTGAGAGGTTGGAAGATTTATTCATGAAGGCACCCCCCCCCCCCCAATATTATTTATTGTATATTGACATATGGGTTGAGTTATGCTTAGTGCCAATACTGGCTAAAGGCATTATACGGAAATGCAAAAAAAATATTTTTTTAATTTTTTAATTTTTTTTTAATCCGTTAGTGTTAATGTGTACGGAAGTAATATTCCGATTACTAGTCGTAATTACACCCTGTTAGATGTTATATATTGAGTATATTATTAAATTACATGTGAACGTATGGAGCACATGCCCACGCAGCGGTGCTAGTTGACTTGTTTAGCGTCAGTATACGCTCTGTTTCAGGACTGCTTGTGTCGCAGTCATATGTTATTCGACACTTTCTTTGAGTTGTCAAGGCTGTACGCCTGGTTCGTTAGCAAGGATTTGAAGTTTGTGGTATGTAATTCATATGACCAGATCTCATTTTCTGTAACGTTGAGACTTGTTGAGTGTGCTGTTCACTTATGTTGCGTGCTTTTTTGTAACAGATGTCTGAAGATGGGTGTAATCCCGAAACGCGTAACATGTTCTAATAAAAGAGTCAATTGAACATCTCACGACTTTATTGCGATAGTACACCATTGGTAGCCAATTATTAACATTTATCTAGCTTCTCGTATCCCCCAATCTGGCACAAGTTCTTCCTATTCCGATGGTGTTGGCGCGCCGCATCCTGTCGGCATGAGGATATTTTGTGAGCACAGGTCTGCTTTTTAAAGTAGGATACGAAACCCTCACCCTTCCTAGTAGTCGTGGAGGTCTTGGACTAGACCACGTACGCGACCGAGCAGTGGCTGTTTACGTAAGCACAATGATAGAGATGTGGACACGACACCAGACAAGTCTGACGGGCACCTTGATAGACGAACTCGCTCCACCTTCGCGTTTGGCACCGGTAGCGGTGGCTCATATCTCACCATCGCTTGCCCTTATGCAAACCTTTTTTGTGGAACACAGTTATATACATACGGAGCTACCGACTACCAGGACGGCAACGGCACGTGATATGTATCGCATCTTGACTCGACGACGGCCGAATAATGCCGTAGAGCGCCGACAACCAACAGTTACGTGGTCAGTGGTATGACGTACAGTGCACCACCCACACCATGATACGGGAACGCGGGCACTGTGGTATCAGGTGTTAAATGGGAAATACGTGACTCGTTCCAGGTTGCATACAATTCATATGGCGGACGAGCCACTGTGTGCGCAGTGCAATGTTATAGACACAGAAGAACATCGCCTGATATGCGGGACTTCGGCAGACGTATGGTGTTTGGTCCAAAAAATGATCGCCTTCCTCCTTCGGGTGGTGCCGCAGGCAATAGAACCGCGGATACTACTCCTCCCAGATGTGACCTATTATCCCCGAACGAAGACAAATACAGTGACTTGGATTCGAGGACTCACTGTGTTTTACCTTTTCCGAGGCGGCAGTAAGAGTGTACTCGACTTTTGGGTCTTATTACAAGAACATCACTCACAGCTTATGAGACATCCGAGATATCGAACATATTAAGCAAATTTTTTAAGGAGTGCCTTGCTTGATCCCCCACCCAGTTGGGGTGTCCCGGGCAGGAGAATGTAATTTTGCCTATAAGTATTCAGAAGAAAAAAGGACCAGGACAGTGGAGAGGGTCCACCATCATACGTGGAGACGTACCCGGCACCAACGCGAGGTACAACGGGATTAGCTAGGAACGCGCCCAAGAAAAGGGACGTGGGCCGTTATTGTTTGGTACTGACAGAATCAGTTTGTGACTTTTTATTGTTACACTATTATGTAAAAAAAAATGTTCACTTATTTAAGTTTTCCAGAAATATTTTATTTTACAAAGGACATTGTCTCATATACAAAAAAACTGATACAAGCAGTTTACGTTTGTTATTGTTACACCATTATGTAAAAAACTAAAAAGTCCACCTCTTTGCGTTTTCTAGAAATATTTTATTTTATAAAGGATATGGTAGCCTTGGGACAGCCAACTCTGACAAAACTCTACCATCTGGTGAGCTAGATGTATGAGACAGGCGAAATACCCTCAGACTTCAAGAAGAATATAATAATTCCAATCCCAAAGAAAGCAGGTGCTGACAAACGTGAAAATTACGAAACTATCAGTTTAATAAGCCACGGCTGCAAAATACTAACACGAATTCTGTACAGACGAATGGAAAAACTGGTAGAAGCCGACATCGGGGAAGATCAGTTTGGATCCCGTAGAAATGTTGGAACAAGTAAGGCAATACTGACCCTACGACTGATTTTAGAAAATAGATTAAGGAAAGGCAAACCTACGTTTCCAGCATTTGTAGACTTAGAGAAAGCTTTTGACAATGTTGACTGGAATACTCTCTTTCAAATTCTAAAGGTGGCAGGGGTAAAATACAGGGAGCGAAAGGTTATTTACAATTTGTACAGAAACCAGATGGCATTTATAAGAATCGAGGTGCATGAAAGGGAAGCAGTGGTTGGGAAGGGAGTGAGACAGGGTTGCAGCCTATCCCCGAAGTTATCCAATCTGTACATTGAGCAAGCAGTAAAGGAAACAAAAGAACAAGTCGGAGTAGGTATTAAAATCCATGGAGAAGAAATGAAAACTTTGAGGTTCGTCGATGACATTGTAATTCTGTCAGAGACAGCAAAGGGCCTGGAAGAGTAGCTGAACGGAATGGACAGTGTCCTGAAAAGAACGATGTAAGATGAACATCAACAAAAGCAAAACGAGGATAATGGAATGTAGTCGAATAAAATCAGGTGGTGCTGCGGGAATTAGATTAGGAAATGAGACACTTAAAGTAGTAAATGAGTTTTGCTATTTAGGGAGCCAAATAACTGATGGTGGTCGAAGTAGGGAGGATATAAAATGTAGACTGGCAATGGCAAGGAAAGCGTTTCTGAACAAGAGAATTTGTTAACATCGAGTATAGATTTAAGTGTCAGGAAGTCTTTTCTGAAAGTACTTGTATGGAGTGTAGCCATGTATAGGTGTGAAACATGGACGATAAATAGTTTGGACAAGAAGAGAATAGAAGCTTTCGAAATGTGGTGCTACAGAAGAATGCTGAAGATTATATGGGTAGATCACGTAACTAATGAGGCGGTATTGAATAGAATTGGGGAGAAGAGTAATTTGTTTCACAGCTTGAGTAGAAGAAGGGATCGGTTGGTAGGACATATTCGGAGTCATCAAGGGATCGCCTATTTAGTATTCGAGGGCAGTGTGGAGGTTAAAAATCGTTGAGGGAGACCAAGATATGAATACACTAGACTGATTCAGAAGGATGTAGGTTGCAGTATGTACTGGGAGATGAAGAAGCTTGCACAGGATAGAGTAGCATGGAGAGCCGCATCAAACCAGTCTCAGGACTGAAGACCACAGCAACAACAACAACATAGTCTTATATAAAAAAACTGATCGACGCAGTTTGTATATGTTATTTTTACACCATTATGTAAAAAAAGGCCACTAAGAAAGAAATGGTGAAACGAAGAAAAAAAATTTAAAAAAGATGGTAGAGCACTTGCCCGCGAAAGGGAAAGGTCCCGAGTTCGAGTCACGGTCCGGCACACAGTTTGAATCTGCCAGGAAGTTTCATAGGAAGTATTACTTTAAACTGTATTGTGAAACAAGTGTACAGAATAACATCTTCGGTAGTTAGTTTTAGAAACAACCATGGAAATAATTCGTTTTGACACCAGAAATACCATGTGAGGCTAGAAGTTAATTTTCGTTTGAATGCGACACAAAGTTGTCTTATATGAAGTTAGACCTTATATTTTATGCTTTCCGTTTTGCTCATATATGCAATAATACAAGGGTTGTCCAGAAAGTAAGTTCCGATCGGTCGCAAAATGGAAACCACTGCGAAAATCCGGTAAAGCTTTGCGCAGATGTGTTGGGCAGTGTCTCTAGTATGGCCGTCGATCGTATCGCGTCGCTCTTTTCAGTTTTGAGTGAACAGTGAGCACTTAAAGATGCGTTGGCCATAGCGTCTCCCGCCAAGTATGAAGGCCTGGTTAGAGATTTCGCCTGTGTCATGCAGCCCACATAACACAACTGTCGCGCAGTTCCTTCTTGATGCCATTTCTCGGCCGCACACTGCAGGGGCAATGAAGACACTCCTGCAGCGTTTGCGATGAGAAGTGTTTGATCACCCACAATACAGCCCGTAATTGGCTCCCCCTGAGTCTCATCTCTGCTCAAAAGAACCGCTGGCTATGAAGACAATATTTTTCCACAGACAACGAGCTCTAGACCAGTGCAGATAACTGGCCGAAAGCACAGGCGGCTGCTTTCTATGACGAGGATATCGGAAAGTTGATACAACACTACGACGACATTCGAAGTTGGAGCGGCGACTATGTAGAGAAGTAGGTGGAAGGTGTACCTAACTGTTGCAAATAAAACCTTTCTGGTTTCCACTGTGGATTCCATTTCGCAACCGATCGGAACTTACTTTCTGGACAACCCTCGAATCTTTCAGATGCTTTAAGATTTAATACACACTACCTGAATTCCAGTAGATAACACGGTACTGTACTTCATTTTATGTAACATATTGCATGTGTGAAAATTAAAATTTTTGCAAAAGTGTTTACTATTTTGAACCAGTTTAGAATCTAGGCCTCGGCCTTCTTCAAAATTTTCTTATAATACGTATCGCCTGCATCGTATAAGCAATTGTGCTTCCTCACCTGCTGGGTAAGTTTTTGTGTTTGCATTATTTCCACTGAGTGCGCTGCACGCTCACCGATTCGACATATCTGCCTGCCACCGCTGCTGGCTCACCGTCGGTGTGAGAACGTGGCAAAAAATGCGGCTGCAGGCGCTCACAGCCGCCTACCGCGGCTGCGGACCTGTATTTTGAGACGGACTGGACGATGCAACACGCATTTCAACGACGCGGCCTGCCCACCGCGGCTCAAGGTCGCAGAACACGCGGGCTGACCGCGTTCTGTGTGGCCTTTAAATCACAATACTCACCTTCACAAATCTCTGCTGTCGGCAAAGATTGAATGACTACAAAATACTGACCGTTTCACTACCTAGCCGTTAGCGAAGACGTAGTTTCGCTGTCTTGAACATTGTTGTTGTTGTTGTTATTATTGTTGTTGTCGAAGTTGTCTTCAGTCCCGAGACTGGTTTGATGCAACTCTCCATGCTAGTGCCTTATTCATCTCTACGTAACTATTGAAACCTTTTTTTTTTTGTGTCATCACCTTTCTGACTCGTTTTATGTCTCCTGCCTCTCCTGAGCCAATCGCAGAATTGTTGTTGTTGTGGTCTTCAGTCCTGAGACTGGTTTGATGAAGCTCTCCATGCTACTCTATCCTGTGCAAGCTTCTTCATCTCCCAGTACCTACTGCAACCTACATCCTTCTGAATCTGCTTAGTGTATTCATCTCTTGGTCTCCCCCTACGATTTTTACCCTCCACACTGCCCTCGAATACTAAATTGGTGATCCCTTGATGCCTCAGAACATGTCCTACCAACCGATCCCTTCTACTGGTCAAGTTGTGCCATAAGCTTCTCTTCTCCCCAATCCTATTCAATACTTCCTCATTAGTTATGTGATCTACCCATCTAATCTTCAGCATTCTTCTGTAGCACCACATTTCGAAAGCTTCTATTCTCTTCTTGTCAAAACTATTTACCGTCCATGTTTCACTTCCATGTTTCCATACACTCCATACAAATACTTTCAGAAATGACATCCTGACACTTAAATCTATACTCGAAGTTAACAAATTTCTCTTCTTCAGAAACGCTTTCCTTGCCATTGCCAGTCTACATTTTATATCCTCTCTACTTCGACCATCATCAGTTATTTTGCTCCCCAAATAGCAAAACTCCTTTACTATTTTAAGTGTCTCATTTCCTAATCTAATACCCTCAACATCACCCGAATTAATTCGACTACATTCCATTATCCTCGTTTTGCTTTTGTTGATGTTCATCTTATATCCTCCCTTCAAGACACTGTCCATTCCGTTCAACTGCTCTTCCAAGTCCTTTGCTGTCTCTGACAGAATTACAATGTCATCGGCGAACCTCAAAGTTTTTATTTCTTCTCCATGGATTTTAATACCTACTCCGAATTTTTCTTTTGTTTCCTTTACTGCTTGCTCAATATACAGATTGAATAATACCGGGGAGAGGCTACAACCCTGTCTTACTCCCTTCCCAACCACTGCTTCCCTTTCATGTCCCTCGACTCTTATAACTGCCATCTGGTTTCTGTACAAATTGTAAATAGCCTTTCGCTCCCTGTATTTTACCCCTGCCACCTTTAGAATTTGAAAGAGAGTATTCCAATCAACGTTGTCAAAAGCTTTCTCTAAGTCTACAAATGCTAGAAACGTAGGTTTGCCTTTCCTTAATCTTTCTTCTAAGATAAGTCGTAAGGTCAGTATTGCCTCTGTAGCTTCCTCTCGTAACATGGAAGTTATTCCACGATATCGTAACAGCTGTCCTACCATCCTGTCCCCTCTTCTTGTCAGCATTTTCCATATATTCCTTTCCTCGCCGATTTTGCAGAGAACCTCCTCATTTCTTACCTTATCAGTCTACCTAATTTTCAACGTTCTTCCGTAGCACCACATGTCATATGCTTCGATTCTCCTCTGTTCCGGTTTTCTTACAGTTCATGTTTCACTACCATATATTGCAGTGCTCCAAACACACAATCTCAGAAATTTCTTCCTCAAATTGAAGCCTATGTTTGACACCAGTAGATTTGTCTTACCCGGGAATGACTTTTTGCCGGTGCTAGTCTGCCTTTCATGTCCTTCTTGCTCCGTCCATCATGGGTTATTTTACTGCCCAGGTAGCAGAATTCCATAATTTCATCTATTTCGTGATCACTAATCCCCATGTTACCTTTGTAGCTCATTACGATCGTCTTTCTTCGATTTACTCTTAATCCATTTTCTGCACTCATTATACTGTTTTTCATACCGTTTAACAGGTCCTGTAATTCTTCTTCTCTTTCACCCACGATAGCAATATCATCAGCGAACCTTATCATTGATAACCTAAACCCTGAATTTTAATTCGTCTCTTCAACCTTTCTTTTATTTACGCCATTTTACTTCGATGTATAGATTGAACAGCAGGGATGAAAGAACGCATCCATGCATTTCTTTCTTGGTCTTCCACTCTTATTGTTCCCCCTTGGTTCTTGAACGTTTTGTGTATTACCCGTCTTTCCCTTTAGCTTACCCTTACGTTTCTCAGAATTTCGAACTTTTTGCACCATCTGACAGTGCAGAACGCTTTCTCCAGGTTGACAAATCCTATGAACGTGTTGCAGCCTACATGCACTTTATCGTACTTACTGTAGTCCAGCCATCCCACTTTCTACGATTTTTATACCCTCCCTCACCCCCAACTTTCCCCGTTACCAAGTACACGATTCACTGATGGCTCAGCATCTGCCCTATCAACAGATCCCTTCCTTTAGTCAGGTTGCGTCATAGATTTCCTCTTTCCCAATTCGATTCCCTACCTGCTCATTAGTTATTCATTCTACCCATCAAATATTAGCATTCTTTTGTGGCAACACGTTTCAATAGCTTCTATTCTCTTCTTGTTTGAATCGTTTATAGAGAATGTTTCACTTCCTTGCAATGTTACACTCTATAGAAATACCTTTAGCGAATATATCCTGACATTTAAATTTTATCTGATGTTAGCGGATTTCTCCTTTTCAGAAATTCCATTGCCAGCCTGCATGTATGTTCCAACCGTCATCAGTTACGCTCAAAGAACAAAACTCAGCCACTAGTTTTAGTGTCTCATTTACTAACCAAATTCCCTCAGTATTCGGCTACATTCTATTTACCTTGTTTTACGTTTCTTGCTGTTCGTTTTGTAGCTTCTCTTCAAGACCACGATATGGACTAAAAATAAATTTTGTTGTAAAACGTTTTCTAGCTTTACTTCATAACTCTGTTGGATAAACTGGATTTAATGGCTGGCTCTGAGCACTATGGGACTCAACTCCTGAGGTCATTAGTCCCCGAGAACTTAGAACTAGTTAAACCTAACTAACCTAAGGACATCACAAACATCCATGCCCGAGGCAGGATTCGAACCTCCGACCGTAGCGGTCTTGCGGTTCCAGACTGCAGCGCCTTTAACCCCACGGCCACGTCGGCCGGCTAAACTGGATTTAATCATATGAGAAAATTTTACATCGTTGAATCAATAAGGCGGAATTAATATTTGTATTAGTGATAAGAAAAGTGATGATGATGATGATGTTTGGTTCGTGGGGCGCTCAACTGCGTGGTTATCAGCGCCCATACAATTACCCAATCTTTGCTCAGTCCAATTTCGCCACTTTCCTGGATGATGATGAAATGATGAGGACAACACAAACACCCAGTCATCTCGAGGCAGGTGAAAATCCCTGACCCCGCCGGGAATCGAACCCGGGACCCCGTGCTCGGGAAGCGAGAACGCTACCGCGAGACCACGAGCGGCGGACGTGATAAGAAAAGAAATACTTTGCATGTACATTTGAACGTACTTGCAGTCTCCGTATCCAAGTAATCGACCGCAAAAATACTAATTGAATTACTTTCAGTCGTTTGAAGATCTGTAAATTTTGTGTAGTTCTTGTCGAATTTAGTTCTTAGGATGCGACACGGTTTCAAACTCACCGAATCTGATATACCAATAATGGCAGTTTCAGAATCTGGTCCCCTCTTGGAGAAATTTCTGCGGTCGCCCATGTCCGCATAACATGT
Source organism: Schistocerca americana (assembly GCF_021461395.2). Lineage (NCBI taxonomy): Eukaryota > Metazoa > Arthropoda > Insecta > Orthoptera > Acrididae > Schistocerca > Schistocerca americana. The sequence goes on along the minus strand of NC_060119.1, from coordinate 926,775,520 downwards.
TTTCTTCCTCTACATGTGAGAAATGTTTCCTGAAGGTTTTGTTATATCCTGTATTAACATGTGTAGCATAACTGCACTTGTCCTCTCATGAGCAATCAAATTGACTTAAAACTATATACATGTTGTCCACAAACGTTTACCCTGATTTCAAGATTAAATATTAATTATATTTACAATGGTAACGTTTGTTTTCTGTTACAGGTCTACTAGGAAACCCATAAAGTTTCTGTACAGCTGTGTCTCATTCAATTGTTTCGTCACAAAGGGCGCTGTGCGAGCTGTATCGTAAAAATGGTTTCCCCCAATGAGAAAGCTCAGTGTGTTACGTGGTCAGCAGAAACTAAATGACCGACTACTGTGCAGCGAAAGTTTAGGTCCCACTACTTAAAGAAGGCGCTTGATCTCAAGTTAATCACAACATGGATGGAAACTTTTTTAGCAACGGGGTCGGTTGAGAAACGGACAAGCAGCGGCAGACCATCTGTTACGGAGGATATTGTGTAGGCAGTTCAAACGACATCGATGAGGTCGCAACAAAAATCTATTAGGCAAGCTTCCAAGCATCGTTGGAGCTTCAAGTTCCAAAGAGTGCATTGGTTCGCAAACGTCTGAAATTCTATACACACAAGGTCCACATAGTGCAGTCATTACAACCAGATCATCGCCCAAAACGTGAACAATTTGCAATGGACATGATGAACCCTTTGGATAATGACAATGATTTCCTGAAGTGTGTGTGTTTTTCTGATGAGGCTGTATTTCATGTTTGCGGCGCAGTTAGTTAACCACCATAATGTCCGGATCAGGGGATCAGAAAATCCTCATGTCGTATGAGAACACCTTCCGGACAGTCGACGCGGTTAAGGCGTGGGTTAATGTGTGACAGTGATGGGCGATTCTTCTTCTTTGAAAGCAATGTAGGTTGATAGACGTGTTGGTTAATTACGCCGTTGCCCAGCTACAGGATATGAAGGCAGTAACATCAAGCCGGGCGAAGTGGCCGTGCGGTTCTAGGCGCTGCAGTCTGGAACCGCGAGACCGCTGCGGTCGCAGGTTCGTATCCTGCCTCGGGCATGGATGTGTGTGATGTCTTTAGGTTAGTTAGGTTTAACTAGTTCTAAGTTCTAGGGGACTAATGACCTCAGAAGTTGAGTCCCATAGTGCTCAGAGCCATTTGAACCATTTTTTTTCTTTCAGCAAAATGGCGCTCTCCATCATTGCGCTCTAGCATTCCGCAATTTTCTCAATGAAACCTTCCCCAACACGTGGATTGACAGATATGGCACAGTTCCGTGGTCCCCGAGATCACCTAACATTGTCCTCTAAGATTTCTTTCTTTGGGGGTATGTGAAAGATATTGTATCCAAAGGGGAGTTCCTGATATTGTGACGTTGCAACAACGCATCAGAGATGTCACTGGCACAATCACACCAGACATCTTGTAGAATGTGTGACAAGAGGTTGAAAACCTGGTTGCTACCAGGGGTGTACATGTTCAAGTGATTCAAATGTTGAAGTGTATTATATGTGTTAAATGTTTATGTAAGGTTCAAAACTTAAAGAGCAGAAACATGAACGGTATAATGCATGATTCATATCCAGTAACGAAAAAAGAGTTATATTGTTTTGTTACTAGGGTAAACATTTACGTACACCCTTTATTTTCTTATTAAAAACGGTAGTTCTCAAATGGATGTTGTAGCAGACTTAACGATAGACAAAATACTCAGTATTTGGCTGCTAAAATGCTTTCTGAACACTACTGGAACTGTTAAGGGCTCCGAGTCATATGGAATAGCCAGTAATATGCGAATAGCTGAGTTTCTGTCCTACTTCCCTGAGTCAACTGGGAGTCACGTGCGACCGGTCGAATAATTAACGCCCTGTATATTGTAATTAGCAAGCTCGTTATTATGTGACTGCAGCCTGAGGCAATTAGGACGTCCTGTAACCGCGGCCCTAGGCCCTCGGCTGTCGCGCCATCAATCGTGGAACCCTGGCTTCCCTGCTGCGGCTGACGGCAGTCATGGCGCGCGCGGCCGATCTGCGCATGCGCGGGCTTTGGCGGGGGCCCTGCGAGGCCGCTCCACCCCTAGGCTCCTTGACGCAACGTAATAGGCCGCACACTCCCACGCTCGCCGATAGTTCGCCGTTACGTAGACAAACGGGCTGCAACGTGTCTGTGCCTTTCTCTGGGGGGACACTGCGAGCAAGCTTGCAACTGGCGCTGAAAATTCTCAAGTGCGTGATAGGAACCTGTTCGCTGTGTCAAGGAAGTAGCCAAAGGGGGGAGGGGGGCTGTTCAGAGGGTCCCCCCCCCCAAAAAAAAATCACCTAAATGGAATCACACACGACGTAGCTGATGTGTAACGAAATTGGAAGTTACAAGGAGCGATCAAAAAGTTTCGTTTTGAGGACGTTGCTGCAGCGTGTATGGAACGAACAGTGATTCCGATGCAGGTATGTGAGCACCGACATGTCGAGAAGGGATTAGTATGGCATTCGTGTCTTTTCGGCATGCGTGAGGTAAATTCGCAAACGTTTTACTAAATGCTTTCACATACGGCCAACATGCTGTTATTTGTTTCTTGGCTGCTGAAGGACTAATAATAGACAGGTAGACATCCATCGGAGTATGAAGAATGTGAATGGGGCACAGGACTGTTGATGTTTTTAAAAATATCAGGAATCCGATATATGTTGCTGTTGTTGTTGTTGTGGTCTTCAGTCCAGAGACTGGTTTGATGCACCTCTCCATGCTACTGTATCCTGTGCAAGCTTCTTCATCTCCAAGTATCTACTGCAACCTACATCCTTCTGAATTGCTTAGCGCATTCATCTCTTGGTCTCCCTCTACGATTTTCACCCTCCATGCCTCAGAACATGTCCTATCAATCGATCCCTCCTTCTAGTCAAGCTGTGCCACAAATTCCTCTGCTCCCCAATTCTGTTCAGTACATCCTCATTAGTTACGTGATCTACCCATTTAATCTTCTGCATTCTTTTGTAGCACCACATTTCGAAAGCTTCTATTCTCTTCTTGCCTACACTACTTATGATCCATGTATCACTTCCATACATGGCTACACTCCATACAAATACTTTGAGAAAAGACTTCTTGACACTTAACTCTATACTCGATGTTAACAAATTTCTCTTCTTCAGAAACGCATTCCTTGCCATTGCCGGTCTACATTTTATATCCTCTCTGCTTCGACCATCAGTTATTTTGCTCCCCAAATAGCGTAACTCATCTACTACTTTAAGTGTCTCTTTTCCTAATCTATTTCCCTCAGCATCACTTGATTTAAGTCAACTACATTCCTTTATCCTCGTTTTGCTTTTGCTGATGTTCATCTTATATCCTCCTTTCAAGACACTGTCCATTCCATTCGACTACTCTTCCAGGTCCTTTGCTGTCTCTGACAGAATTACAATGACATCGGCAAACCTCAAAGTTTTTTTTTCTTCTCCATGGATTTTAATTTCTACTCCAAAATTTTATTTTGTTTCCCTTACTGCTTGCTCAATTTTTTTGGCCATCAGTCTTCTGACTAGTTTGATGTGACCCACCACGAATTCCTCTCCTGTGCTAACCTCTTCACCTCAGAGTAGCACATGCAACCTAAATTCTCAATTATTAGCTGGATGTTTTCCAATATCTGTTTTTCTCTACAGTTTTTGCCCCCTACAGCTCCCTCTAGTACCATGGAAGTCATTCCCTCATGTCTTAAGAGATGTCCTATCCTGTCCCATCTCCTTATCAGTGTTTTCCACATATTCCTTTCCTCTCCGATTATGCGTAGAACTTCCTCATCCCTTACCTTATCAGTACAGCTAATTTTCAACATTCGTTTGTAGTACCAGATCTCAAATGCTTCGATTATCTTCTGTTCCAGTTTTCCCACAGTCCATGTTTCAACACCATACAATGCTGTACTCCAGACGTACATTCTCAGAAATTTCTTCCTCAAATTAAGGCCGATATTTGATGTAAGTATACTTCTCTTGGCTAGGAATGTCTTTGTGCCATAGCTAGTCTGCTTTTGATGTCCTCCGTCCGTCATTGGTTATTTTACTGCCTAGGTAGCAGAACTCCTTAACTTCATCTACTTCGTGACCATCAATCTTGATGTTAAGTTTCTCGCTGTTCTCATTTCTACAACTTCTCATTACCTTTGTCTTTCTTCGATTTACTCTCAATCCACACTGTGTACTCATTAGACTGTTCATTCCATTCAGCAAATCATTTAATTCTTCTTCACTTTCACTCAGGATAGCAATGTCATCAGCGAATCGTGTCTTTGATAGACTTTCACCTTGAATTTTAATTCCACTTCTGAACTTTTCTTTTATTTCCACCATTGCTTCCTCGATGTACAGATTGAACAGTAGGGGAGAAAGGCTACATCCTTGTCTTACACCCTTTTTTAATACGGACACTTCGTTCTTGGTCGTCCACTCTTATTATTCCCTCTTGGCTGTTGTACATATTGTATATGATCCGTCTCTCCCTATAGCTAGCCCCTATTTTTTTTCAGAATTTCTAACGTCTTGCACCATTTTACATTGTCGAACACTTTTTCCAGGTCGACAAATCCTATGAACGTGCCTTGATTTTTCTTTAGTCTTGCTTCCATTATTAACCACAACGTCAGAATTGCCCCTCTCGTCCCTTTACTTTTCCTAAAGCCAAACTGATCGTCACCCAGCGCACTCTCAATTTTCTTTTCCATTCTTCTGTATATTATTCTTGCAAGCAGCTTCGATGCATGAGCTGTTAAGCTGATTGTGCGATAATTCTCGCACTTGTCAGCTCTTGCCGTCTTCGGAATTGTGTGGATGATGCTTTTCCGAAAGTCAGATGGTATATCGCCAGACTCATATATTGTACACACCAACGTGAATAGTCGTTTTGTTGCCACTTCCCCCAATGATTTTAGAAATTCTGATGGAATGTTATCCATCCCTTCTGCCTTATTTGACCGTAAATCCTCCAAAGCTCTTTTAAATTCCGATTCTAATACTGGAACCCCTATCTCTTCTAAATCGACTCCTGTTTCTTCTTCTATCACATCAGACAAATCTTCACCCTCATAGAGGCTTTCAATGTATTCTTTCCACATATCTGCTCTCTCCTCTGCATTTAACAGTGGAATTCCCGCTGCACTCTTAATGTTACCACCGTTGCTTTTAATGTCACCAAAGGTTGTTTTGACTTTCCTGTATGCTGAGTCTGTCCTTCAGACAATTATATCTTTTTCCATGTCTTCACATATTTCCTGCAGCCATTTCGTCTTAGCTTCCCTGCACTTCCTATTTATTTCATTCCTCAGCGACTTGTATTTCTGTATTCCTGATTTTCCCGGAACATGTTTGTACTTCCTCCTTTCATCAATCAACTGAAGTATTTCTTCTGTTACCCATGGTTTCTTCGCAGCTACCTTCTTTGTACCTATGTTTTCCTTCCCAACTTCTGTGATGGCCCTTTTTAGAGATGCCCATTCCTCTTCAACTGAACTGCCTATTGCGCTATTCCTTATTGCTGTATCTATAGCGTTAGAGAACTTAAAACGTATCTCGTCATTCCGTAGTGCTTCTGTATCCCACTTCTTTGCGTATTGATTCTTCCTGACTAATGTCTTGAACTTCAGCCTACTCTTCATCACTACTATATTGTGATCTGAGTCTATATCTGCTCCTGGGTACGCCTTACAATCCAGTATCTGATTTCGGAATCTCTGTCTGACCATGATGTAATCTAATTGAAATCTTCCCGTATCTCCTGGCCTTTTCCAAGTATACCTCCTCCTCTTGTGATTCTTGAACAGGGTATTCGCTATTACTAGCTGAAACTTGTTACAGAACTCAATTAGCCTTTCTCCTCTTTCATTCCTTGTCCCAAGCCCATATTCTCCTGTAACCTTTTCTTCCACTCCTTCCCTTACAATTGCATTCCAGTCGCCCATGACTATTAGATTTTCGTCCCCCTTTACATACTGTATTACCCTTTGAACATTCTCATACACTTTCACTCTTCATCTTCAGCTTGCGACGTTGGCATGTGTACCTGAACTATCGTTGTCGGTGTTGGTCTGCTGTCGATTCTGATAAGAGCGACCCGGTCACTGAACTGTTCACAGTAACACACCCTCTGCCCTACCTTCCTATTCATAGTGAATCCTTCTCCTGTTATACCATTTTCTGCTGCTGTTGATATTACTTTATACTCATCTGACCAGAAATCCTTGTCTTCTTTCCACTTCACTTCACTGACGCCTAGTATATCTAGACTGAGCTTTTGCATTTCCGTTTTCAGATTTTCTAGTTTCCCTACGACGTTCAAGCTTCTGACGTTCCACGCCCCGACTCGTAGAACTTTATTCTTCCGCTGATTATTCAATCTTTTTCTCATGGTAACCTTCCGCTTGTCAGCCCTCTCCCGGAGATCCGAATGGGAAACTATTCCGCAATCTTTTGGCAATGGAGAGATCATCATGACACTTCTTCAATTACAGGCTATATGTCCTGTGGATGCAGTGGTTTCCATTGCCTTCTGCATCCTCATGTCGTTGATCATTGCTGATTCTTCCGCCTTTAGGGGCAATTTCCCACCCCTAGGACAAGAGAGTGCCCTGAATCTCTATCCGCTCCTCCGCCCTCTTTGACAAGGCCGTTGGCAGAAAGAGGGTGGCTTCTTATGCCGGAAGTTCAAAAATGGTGCAAATGTCTCTGAGCACTATGGGACTTAACTTCTGAGGTCATCAGTCCCCTAGAACTTAGAACTACTTAAACCTAACGAACCTAAGGACATCACACACATCCATGCCCGAGGCAGGACTCGAACCTGCGACCGTAGCGGTCGCGCGGTTCCAGACTGTAGCGCCTAGAACCGCCCGACCACATCGGCCGGCTGCCGGAAGTCTCCGGCCACCAATTCTGATTAGTAATCAGAATTCAAGAGCGGCTGGATTCCAACCCGGGACCGAGGACGTTTTGATTAAGAATCAAAGACGCTACCCCTAGACGACAGGTCCTCAACATACAGTTTGAATAACATTCGGGATAGGCTACAACCCCGTCTCACACCCTTTCCAACCATTGCTTTCCTTTCATGCCCCTCGACTCTTATAACTGCCATTTGGTTTCTGTACAAATTGTAAATAGCCTTTCGCTCCCTGTATTTTACTCCTAACACCTTCAGAATTTGAAAGAGAATATTCCAGTCAAAATTGTCAAAGGTTTTCTCTAAGTCTACATACGCTAGAAACGTAGGTTTGCCTTTCCTTAATCCTTCTTCTAAGATAAGTCGTAGGGTCAGTACTGCCTCACGTGTTCCAACATTTCTACGTAATCCAAACTGATCTTCCCCGAGGTCGGTTTCTACCAGTTTTTGCTTTCGTCTGTAAAGAATTCGTGTTATTATTTTGCAGCAGAGACTTATTAAACTGATAGTTCGGTAATTTTCACATCTGTGAACACCTGCTTTGTTTGGGATTGAAATTATTATGTTCTTCTTGAAATCAGAGGGTATTTCGCCTGTTTCATAAATCTTGCTCGTCAGATGGTGAAGTTTTGTCAGGGCTGGCTCTCCTGAGGCTATCAGTAGTTCTAATGGAATGTTGTCTACTGGCACCGCCCTGTTTCGACTTAGGTCTTTCAGTGCTTTGTCAAACTATTCACGCAGTATCATTTCTCCCATTTCATCTTCACCTACGTCCTCTACTGTTTCCATAATATGGCCCACAAGCACATCGGCCTTGTGTAGACCCTCTATATACTCCTTCCACCTTTCTACTTTTCCTTCTTAGCTTTGAACTGGTTTTCCATCTGAGCTCTTGATATTAATACAAGTGGTTCTCTTTTCTCCAAAGGTCTCTTTAATAGTCCTGTAGGCAGTATCTATCTTACCCTAGTGATACATGCATCTGCATCCTTACATTTGTCCTCTAGCCATCCCTGCTTAGCCATTTTGCACTTCCTGTCGACCTCATTTTTGAGACGTTTGTATTCCTTTTTGCCTGCTTCATTTACTGCATTTTTATATTTTCTTCTTTCATCAATTAAATTCAGTATATCTTCTGTTACCAAGGATTTCTACTAGTCCTCATATTTTTACCTACTTCATCCTCTGCTGCCATCACTATTTCATCTCTCAAAGCTCCCATCCTTCTTCTGCTGCATTTCTTTCCCCCGTTCTTGTCAATCGTTCCCTAATGCTCTCTCTGAAACTCACTACAACTTCTAGTTCTTTCAGTTTATCCAGGTCCCATCTCCTTAAATTCCCACATTTTTGCAGTTTCTTCAGTTCTAATGTACAGCTCATAACCAACAGATTGTGGTCAGTTTCCACATCTGCCCCTGGACATGTCTTACAATTTAAAACCTGGTTCCTAAACCTCCGTCTTACCATTATGTACCTATCTGAAACCTTTGAGTGTCTCCAGGCATCTTCCACGTATATGACCTTCTTACAAGATTCTTAAACCAAGTGTTAGCTATGATTAAGTTATGTTTTGCGCAAAATTCTACCATGCGGCTTCCTCTGTCATTCCTTACTCCAAATCCGTATTCACCCACTACTTTTCCTACTCCTCCTTTTCCTACTATCGATTCCAGTCCCCCATGGCCATTACATTTTCGTCTCCCTTCACTATCTGTATAATTTCTTTTATCTCGTCGTACATTTCTTCAGTCTCTTCGTCATCTGTGGAGCTAGTTGGCACGTAAAATTGTACTACTGTGGTAGGCTTGGGCTTCGTGTATATCTTGACTGCAATAATGCGTTCACTATGCTGTTGTCCGCCCCAGTAGCTGAGTGGTCAGCGTGACGGATTGCCGTCCTCTGGGCCCGGGTTCGATTCCCGGCTGGGTCGGAGATTTTCTCCGCTCAGGGACTGGGTGTTGTGTTGTGTTCATCATCATTTCATCCCCATCCGGCGTGCAGGTCGCCCAATGTGGCGCCGAATGTAATAAGACCTGCGATATGGCGGCCGGACCTGCCCCGCGAGGGGCCTCCCGGCCAATGACGCCAAACGCTCATTTCCACTATGCTGTTCGTAGTAGCTTATACGCGTCCCTATTTTTTTATTCATTATTAAACCTATTCCTGCGTTACCCCTATATGATTTTGTATTTATAACCCTGTATTCACCTGACCATAAGTGCTGTTCCTTTCGCAACAGAATTTCACTAATTCCCACTATATCTAACTTTAACCTATCCATTTCCCTTTTAAAATTTTCTAACCTACCTGCCCAATTAAGGGATCTGACATTCCACGCTCCGTTTTCTTTCTCCTGATAACGACGTCCTCCTGAGTATTTCCTCCCCGGAGATCCGAATAGGGGACTATTTTATCTCCGGACTATTTTACCTAAGAGGACGCCATCATCAATTTAACCATACAGTAAGGCTGCATGCCCTCAGGAAAAATTACGGCTGTAGTTTCCCCTTGCTTTCTGCCGTTCGCAGTACCAGCACAGCAAGGCCGTTTTGGTTAATGTTACAAGGTCAGATCAGTCAATCATCCAGACTGTTGCCCCTGCAACTACCTTAAAAGGCTGCTGCCCCTCTTCAGGAACCACACGTTTTTCATGGGGGGGGGGGGGGGGGGAGGGGGGTTGGAAAAAATAAAAAAAATCACAGGAAGACAACAGAAAATCACAGGAAGAGAATAGAAAATCAGCGGAAGAAATGAAACTGAAGCTACAAAATTTATCAGTTGAGATTAGGGAAGTAATTATATACAGGAGTATTCTCTGTCACATGTTGGAATAGTTCATTGATACAAGCTGCAGCTGCAGTTTGATACCACAAGATGGCTTTGGAGATGTCAATAGATTCACAGTCTGTTTCAAGGACATCCTTCGACATTTTAGTGTCTGTGCATAAGTAGGGTTGTCAGCTCAGCACTGTGCCTAGTCTCACTGAGGCTGCTTCCACATAACTTCCCATAACAGTGACGTAACTGCAACAAATACAGAAAGTTTGGTGACTTGTGAGGACAGGCTTCTAGCTACTTTCGTCGCGCAAAGTACTACTACCATATGTGGCTGTGTTTCAGAAATGTAGGTCTTGTATGATACAGACACTCTAACATACTTCCTGAGTGTAACAAACATGCAGAGTAGATCACCAATAATACCTCAGTACAAAAGTGAGATACAAACTTTCGAAATAGTCCTGTTCTGAAAGTTCTCACAGACATAACATGATAACCTTACTGTGGTGAATTCTATTGATCATGTCATTTATATATTTCTGAATTTTGTAAAGATTTTATACTTATTGTTCTTTAATTCATAGTATTGTAAAACTGTTTCCCTCTTTGTATTTGTAGCATGTTTCGTATGTTCCTATTCATAATGTTTATAATTTTGTCCTCGTCCCATTCCTGTCTGAAATGACCATCATAGAAAAGTATACTGGGGAAAGGTGGAGGATATGTAAGTGGTCATGTCATTTTGGTTTTGTGTGTCACCTATGTGCACGTCAGAGAGAGAGAGCAAGTTACGTTACTGTTAAATAATCTTTGGTCTTGTTGTGGCACAGTCTGCCTCTGCGCAGTGTGGTAGGTGATGGACGTAATTAGTGGTGCTGTGTTGAGTTGTGGCGGTATCTGTTAGATAAAGAAAAATCTATCGTAAAATGCAACAAGGATGAATATGATGTATACATTGGAAAGCGAAAGGAATATAAATTTCGAATATTGTTAACCTTTTTTGAAGAGAAGAGGTTTGTGGTAAGACTGCAGCACTGCGCACTTAATTCGTAGAAATGATTATTGGCAGCTTAAACTTGGTTCACTTGCTCATAGCTGAGAGAAAGACCACCCCACTTCCCTGAGTCAAGCATTAACATATCAACTGATTAAGTTGTTTCACTTTTATAGAAATTCTCTGTTGATATTTTACCCTTTTTAAATTATTGTTCATTTTGTTAGGCATAGTACTGTTCAGACCTATGTTATGTGTGAAGATCAAATGGACTTTTACTTTCTTTTTTTGAATACATACTTCATTCTAAAATCGTTGTATTGGAATATAATTTCGTTGGAGTGGGTACTCTTCCCAACCCACTGTTTATCATTGCGCGTTACCACATGTGCTAAGCGACAGCCGGAAATTTTATTTAGAAACAGAAATCTAGGGTAGCAGCTGCCTGTTCGCTGTTTGCTGTTGTGCTTTCGAGAAAAAATGGTTCAAATGGCTCTGAGCACTATGGGACTTAACATCTGAGGTCCTCAGTCCCCTAGAACTTAGCTTAAACCTAACTAACCTAAGGACATCACACACATCCATGCCCCAGGTACGATTCGAACCTGCGACCGTAGCGGTCACGCGGTTCCAGACTGAAGCGCCTAGAAGCGCACGGCCACACCGGCCGGCCTTTCGAGAAATCTGCAACAATGTCGTCAAGACACGAAGTAAGTAGAAATTTTGATTAGTGACAGATAATTGTTTCACTTGAGTTACGCATTTAATATAAGACATGTTACACACAGATCAGTTACAGTTCAGTTCAAATTAGATTCTGTTTAGTCAAAGGTTAACATACGAGTTTAAGTTGGGTAACAGTTCGTGCGGGCTTAGTTTTCGTAATACGTAGACTTTTACTTAGTGGGAGGTAAAGTTGGGATAAATTTCATACAGAAACAACATATAGTGGTGAGTTTACAGTACTCAGTTTTTGTTTTGTTAATCTGTTCAGTTGTTACTTGCAGTTTAATTTAATGTAAGTGGTGCCGTTTGTTATTTGTGTGCTGCTCTGATAGATTCGAATTACGAATACGTTTGTAACAAGAAAAAATAAAAATCAATTTTGATTCGTCCACTAGCGTTATGATGAGGTAAAAACGTATAGTAACCTAATTACCCATCTGTCACAAATCAATGGAGGCATTGGAGTCGTTATTTGAAGACTAGTAGAGCCTTAGGGGTTCAAGTATTTCCACATTTTACAAGGCAGCGGAGAAGTGAATATAATTGCAAATAACATCAAATTAAAATCAGGGCATAAAATACACTTAGGTTTGCCTATATCGCCCAGAAATGTCGCAACAGAAGCATCGCCCAACTTCCGATGATTGCATTTCTTTAAAAACAACTGCTCCAAATTTTGCCATTATTAGCCCAAATATGGTCATCCAGGTGGTGTTCTGTTATGGAAACCGGTTCGATACGGAACGATGTGGAGGGATTTGTGGAGAGCGGAAGGCGTATGTGACGAGAACACATTCTATAGTTCGTTTGTTTCTAAATTTCTTTTTTTTTTTCAGTGGGCTGCTTGAATTCGCTGGAGCCGAATGCGCCCTGCATCCTCCCCTCCCCCCTTTCGTCCAAGTTCTATTTACGCTCTTGTAATACTATAATGTCCGCAGCTCGTGGTCTCGCGGTAGCGTTCTCGCTTCCGGAGCACGGGGTCCTGCGTTCGATTCCCGGCGGGGTCAGGGATTTTTCCTGCCTCGAGATGACTGGGAGTTGTTGTGTCGTCTTCATCATCATCATTCATCCCCATTACGGTCAAAGGAAGGCAATGGCAAATCAGCTCCACTAGAACCTTGCCTAGTACGGCGGCGCGGGTCTCCCGCGCCGTTCCCCTACGCTCTGTAAAGAAGTATGGGACTCTTCATCAATACTATAATAACTAAAGCCACGAATTCCCTGCAGTATTAAATCTTAAAATGCATGCATGCCTTTGAATCTCCGGAACAGTTCTGAAGCGAATGCCACGAAGTGGTTCCTTCATCTTCGGAATAAAATCAAAGTCACAGGGGAGTATGGAGGATGGTACAGTCCCATCGACCGAACAGAGCAGCCACAGCTTGCGCTGTATACGCCCGCGCATTGACGTGCAAAATGATGCGTGGGTTGCGCAGAAAGTGTCGCCGCTTCTTTCGCAAAGCTGGTCGCAGGTGATGCTTCAAACACGGGCAGTAATACTGTGCATTGACGGTCTGCCGTGGAGGAACGTAATGCGTTAGGATTACAGTCGTACACGAGAATCACCATATCTTTAGACCGCTCCATTCCCACCATCAACAGAACAGGCTCTGCTCACGGTATACTACGCCATCCACATCGCTGGTGCAGCTCGTGGTCGTGCGGTAGCGTTCTCGCTTCCCACGCCCGGGGTCCCGGGTTCGATTCCCGGCGGGGTCAGAGATTTTCTCTGCCTCGTGATGACTGGGTGTTGTGTGCTGTCCTTAGGTTAGTTAGGTTTAAGTAGTTCTTAGTTCTAGGGGACTGATGACCATAGATGTTAAGTCCCATAGTGCTTAGAGCCATTTGAACCACATCGCTGGCAACGGGTTCTACACAACGCTGGTGACTACTTTGAACGACAGTAACAGGTGCAAACATGTAATTCTTTTGTATCGGTTGTGAATAAGTAGTTGCCACTATTTGAGTTCCAACCCTCGTATTATTTGCTTTGAAAACTATGTACAACAACCAGTTTTTCCACTGACCGGGGCAGCTCTGCTGAGCGAGCAATCCCTGCATTTAGGAGGCGAGGTGGTTTGAGTCCATCCACCAGCAACCGTGAATATGTTTTCACATTTTCAGTTCAGGCAAATGTCGGGCTAGGTAGCTTATTATAGGCCACAGCCAATTCCTCCCGAATTCCTTTCTTTCCTGTCACATCACCATTCCGTTAAAGACTCAACCTGTCTGCTTAAATGAAAGGGACTGCGTCGAAGGCGAGCCGAACATCTCTTCGGAGACTCCTGACACTACAAGCCATATTTGCATTGGAAGGCGGTTAGCGAGCGTCGTTTTGATGAATCATTTGTGGAACGCCGTTATATCATGGCTTCAAGTTTTACTAATTATTTTGAAACGTCTTATTCATAATATCCTTGGAACAGTGAGTCCAACAGGGTACTTGTATATTAACGTCACATAAACGAAAATATATGTTGTACATCATAAAGGAGATTATTAACATCGAAAGCTGTATAAACGTATCATCGTTTATAAATATGAACTCATTTATGAGGTCGCATACATTAGAAGTCGAGATGAAATTAATGTGTGAATCACTGTAAAGATCCCAAAACTGTAGCTCATAGTATCTGTGTATTCCGTTCTGTTTTATAAATAAATCTGGTCGCTGTAGTTGACTGCTGAAATGGTAATTTAAAAAAGTTCTAGTGCACTTAACGAAATTGAGAAATTTTAATGAAAAGAAAGATACTTTAATAAAATTTGAGACTGAATTGAAGAACTTGAGATTCTTTGATGTTCTGAAAAAATTCTGATAAGCAGTAAATTCAAATACAAGATTGTAGGAGAGTGATAGCTATGTGAAGAAAGATTTGAACCCCTTCAACTTTATAAGTTATTCAACACAATGTTAAGATTTTTCTGCTACGAGATGGTGAGCCTTGTATTAGAAGCTGCGTTATGTTAGCAAATAGGCAGTACAATACACTCTAATTGTAATTCATTTTGCAGTAGAGTGAAGTTTTCGTTTTGCCACATAAAGAAATATTTTGCTTGCGTTTATCCATAGTTGTCACTGTTTCTTCCGTGACAGTACCACCTTTCTTTTAAATAAACAACAACTGTCTTCTGTCACAATCGTGATTTTATTTCAATGCACGATACATTTCGAGCCCTGAGGTCTCATCATCAGGTGCTTTAATAGTCTACAACATTTTTTTTTCTTTTCTGAGGTTTAGTTTAATTCTGGTCCTGGTAAGATGACAATGGTATAATACGTTGTGGAACATTGGGGACATAAGTTTACAAAATTATGACAAATTGAAAAATAACTTACTGTTTCCAGCAGCGGAAGCGTGATTTTGAAGCACATATAAATGTGTAAACACATTTATATGCATTTATCCACTTCCGTATATCTACGAATAAATATGTTTACTCATACTGTGCTTCAAGACCATGGCTTAGGGATATGGAGGCTAAGGAGGGAAGAAATCCAGTGTGCACTCCGTGTGCATTCCGGGTGGAGTCATTCCTGATGTGGAAAGGGTCCTTCCGGATGCCGTGAAGAGCACAGGGTGCAGCCAGCTGCAGGTGGTGGCACATGTCGGCACTAATGACGTGTGTCGCTTTGGATCTGAGGAAATTCTCTCTGGATTCCAGCGGCTATCTGATTTGGTGAAGGCTGCCGGTCTTACTTACGAGATGAAGGCAGAGCTCACCATCTGCAGCATCGTTGACAGAACCGACTGCGGACCTTTGGTGCAGAGCTGGGTGGAGGGTCTGAATCAGAGGCTCAGACGGTTTTGCGACCGTGTTGGCTGCAGATTCCTTGACTTGCGCCATTGGGTGGAGGGGTTTCGGGTTCCGCTGAATAGGTCAGGAGTTCACTACACTCAGCTGGCGGCTACACGGGTAGCGGAGGCTGTGTGGCGTGGACTGGGCGGTTTTTTAGGTTAGAAGGCCTCGGGAAAGTACGGGGTGGGCTGCAATCTCAAAGGGTGCATGGCAAATACAGGACGTGCTTGGATCAAGGAACAGTCGGTATTGTAGTTGTAAATTGTTGTAGTTGTGCTGGGAAAGTCCCTGAGCTTCAAGCGCTAATAGAAAGCACAGAAGCTGAAATCGTTATAGGTACAGAAAGCTGGCTAAAGCCTGAAATAAGTTCTGCAGAAATTTTTACGAAGTCACTAACGGTGTTCAGGAAAGATAGATTAGGCAGAATTGGTGGTGGAGTGTTTGTGTCTGTCAGTGGTGGTTTATCTTGTAGTGAAGTCGAAGTAGATACTCCGTGCGAATTGGTATGGGTGGAGGTTATACTTAACAGCCGAACTAAGTTAATAATTGGCTCCTTCTACCGACCCCCAGACTCCGATGATATAGTTGCTGAACAGTTCAGAGAAAATTTGAGTCTCGTAACAAATAAATATCCCACTCATACGGTTATAGTTGGTGGGGACTTCAACCTTCCCTCGACATGTTGGCAAAAATACTTGTTCAAAACCGGTGGTAGGCACAAAACATCTTCCGAGATTGTCCTAAATGCTTTCTCCGAAAATTATTTCGAGCAGTTAGTCTACGAACCCACACGAATTGTAAATGGTTGCGAAAACACACTTAACCTCTTAGTCACAAACAATCCAGAGCTAATAGAGAGCATCATGACTGATACAGGGATTAGTGATCACAAGGTCGTTGTAGCTAGGCTCAATACCGTATCTTCCAAATCCACCAGAAACAAACGCAAAATAATTTTATTTAAAAAAGCGGATAAAATGTCACTAGAAGCCTTCCTAAGAGACAATCTCCATTCCTTCCTAACTGACTGTGCAAATGTAGACGAGATGTGGCTCGAATTCAAAGATATAGTAGCAACAGCAATTGAGAGATTCATACCTCATAAACTGGTAAGAGATGGAACTGATCCCCCATGGTACACAAAACAGGTCCGAACGCTGTTGGAGAGGCAACGGAAAAAGCATGCGAAGTTAAGAAGAACGCAAAATCCCGAAGATTGGCTAAAATTTACAGACGCGCGAAATTTGGCACGGACTTAAATGCGAGATGCCTTTAATAGGTTCTACGACGAAACATTGTCTCGAAATTTGGTAGAAAATCCGAAGAAATTCTGGTCTTATGTAAAGTACACAAGCGGCAAGACGCAGTCAATACCTTCGCTGCGCATTGCCGATGCTACTGTTACCGACGACTGTGCCGCTAAAGTGGAGTTATTGAACGCAGTTTTCCGAAATTCCTTCACCAGGGAAGACGAATGGAATATTCCAGAATTTGAAACACGAACAGTTGCTAGCATGAGTTTCTTAGAAGTAGATACCTTAGGGGTTGTGAAGCAACTCAAATCGCTTGATACGTGGCAAGTCTTCAGGTCCAGATTGTATACCGATTAGGTTCCTTTCAGATTACGCTGATACAATAGCTCCCTACTTAGCAATCATAAACAACCGCTCGCTCACAGATAGATCTGTACCTACAGATTGGAAAATTGCGCACGTCGCACCAGTGTTTAAAAAGGGTAACTACAGACCTATATCATTGACGTCAGCTTGCAGTAGGGTTTTGGAGCATATACTGTATTCAAACATTATGAATCACCTCGAAGGGAACGATCTATTGATACGTAATCAGTATGGTTTCAGAAAACATCGTTCTTGTGCAACGGAGCTAGCTCTTTATTCGCACGAAGTAATGGCCGCTATGGACAGGGGATCTCAAGTTGATTCCGTATTTCTAGATTTCCGTAAAGCGTTTGACACCGTTCCTCACAAGCGACTTCTAATCAAGCTGCGGGCCTATGGGGTATCGTCTCAGTTGTGCGACTGGATTCGTGATTTCCTGTCAGGAAGGTCGCAGTTCATTGTAATAGACGGCAAATCATCGAGAAAAATGGAAGTGATATCAGGTGTTCCCCAGGGAAGCGTCCTGGGACCTCTGCTGTTCCTGATCTATATAAATGACCTGGGTGACAATCTGAGCACTTCTCTTAGGTTGTTCGCAGATGATGCTGTAATTTACCGTCTAGTAAGGTCATCCGAAGACCAGGATCAGTTGCAAAGCGATTTAGAAAATATTGCTGTATGGTGTGGCAGGTGGCAGTTGACGCTAAATAACGAAAAGTGTGAGGTGATCCACATGAGTTCCAAAAGAAATCCGTTGGAATTCGATTACTCGATAAATAGTACAATTCTCAAGGCTGTCCATTCAACTAAGTACCTGGGTGTTAAAATTACGAACAACTTCAGTTGGAAGGACCACATAGATAATATTGTGAGGAAGGCGAGCCAAAGGTTGCGTTTCATTGGCAGGACACTTAGAAGATGCAACAAGTCCACTGAAGAGACAGCTTACACTACACTCGTTCGTCCTCTGTTAGAATATTGCTGCGCGGTGTGGGATCCTTACCAGGTGGGATTGACGGAGGACATCGAAAAGGTGCAAAAAAGGGCAGCTTGTTTTGTATTATCACGTAATAGGGGAGAGAGTGTGGCAGATATGATACGCGAGTTGGGATGGAAGTCATTAAAGCAAAGACGTTTTTCGTCGCGGCGAGATCTATTTACGAAATTTCAGTCACCAACTTTCTCTTGCGAATGCGAAAATATTTTGTTGAGGCCAACCTACATAGGTAGGAATGATCATCAAAATAAAATAAGAGAAATCAGAGATCGAACAGAAAGGTTTAGGTGTTCGTTTTCCCGCTCGCTGTTCGGGAGTGGAATGATAGAGAGATAGTATGATGTTGGTTCGATAAACCCTCTGCCAAGCATTTAAATGTGAATTGCAGAGTAATCATGTAGATGTAGATGTAGATGTATACATATAAATTTAGTTACATACCTTAAGACACTACAGGTTACAATATCAAGGCAAACAATGGTGATATTAATAGTTGCCTGTAACACCACCGTTTGCCTTGATGTTGTAACCTGTATGTGTCCTAAGGTATGTAACTAAATTTGTATGTATACATGTTATATAAGTGGAATCCAAGCCCACTTTTGTAGTGTTTTCTGTCGTCCCTAGATCCGATGAGGGCGCCTTTAGATTCGCCGAAACCGGTAACCATGGAATAAAAAGAATTTCTGCGAGCTTGGCTACCAGTTTATTGTTTTACAAGCATCTAGATCGCTCCAACACGAGCACACTGTGCTCCCTACAAAACAAAATTTGTACAAATCGGAGCTAATTCTCAACATCTAGAATAGCTGGTGAACAGATTCTCAGTCTAATATGTAGGCATAATAGTTATTTACATACCTTTTCGACCTGCAGAAGTAACTATTTTCTGCGTATGGCCATCTGTAAGCTAACACACAAATCGTTGCTTGCAGGGTGCTGCGTCCCGGTTTTAAAAATAAGAACTAAAAGGTCCGGAACAACTGAACATCGGTCTGTAAGCGAAAATGTACGCCTATGTACTGAGAAAAAAACTGAAGGAAGGTCGACATGTGTGGACCGAGGGAAGGAAGAGGATACGTTTATAACTGTGTCCTGAGGACAGTAAAATGAGGTAGAAACGTGGACAATACTTGTGTCCCGAATGGCGGCACCAGATCAGTTTAATTACGCCACACTGCGTTGCTCTGACTGAAGTGGAGCGATAGATGAACCCGAGAGTAACAGGGTTCGTTAGGGCTCCATTCATTAATCAATGCAGCGCGTGAGCCACAATAAACAAACTTCATTTTGTAAGCCAAACGCCACAGCAGTGGCGCTACTGCTTAATTTGATACCGATCAAAGTGACATGTGTTCCTAGCAACCAACATGCTGAACTCCAAGAAATGGACGTTTTTTGATTGGCTAGTACACTCCTCTCAATGGAGCGTGGGAGACGGTGCATACGCCATTCACTTCGTGGCCATCCTCCATTATTAGCAATCGAACTGAGGACCAAAGACCCCGATAATTAGCGTACAACACCTTCGCCTGCCTCGTGGTGACTGGGTGTTGTGTGATGTCCTTAGGTTAGTTAGGTTTAAGTAGTTCTAAGTTCTAGGGGACTGATGACCATCGATGTTAAGTCCCATAGTGCTCAGAGCCATTTGAGCCAATACCTTCGCCCCGAATCTTCAGTCTTTAAATACAAACAAGGCGGATGTTTCGTCGCTATCTTAATCGCCAAGGTCCATTCTCATAACGAGCCTACGATGGCTTACAGCTTTCAGGCAACGTTCTTCAGAAGTCCCCAGGTCTTAATAAAAAAGCGAGGATACCGGCAAATATTGCAACTGTGAGAGGGACAGGCATGAAGAGTCGAAGACAATCGAATCGGACAGTCAAATGAAAATGAGACAGATGAAAAATATGCTTTATAACCTGAGGTCCACGTACGAGGTCATTCAGAAAATGGGTTAATTCACAGAAATTAACAAAATTTGTAAAACAATAAACAGGTGGCCAAAATTGCAGGAATTCTTTTTATTTCATGATTGCCGGTTTCGGTGAAACTAAGGCCGCCATCACTGGATCTAGGGAAGACAGAAAACACTAGAAAAGTGGGCTTGGATTCCACTTATATAACATATAAATAAAAACGCCTTCTCTTGCTGCACCGCCCGCATCTCGTGGTCGTGCGGTAGCGTTCTCGCTTCCCACGCCCGGGTTCCCGGGTTCGATTCCCGGCGGGGTCAGGGATTTTCTCTGCCTCGTGATGGCTGGGTGTTGTGTGCTGTCCTTAGGTTAGTTAGGTTTAAGTAGTTCTAAGTTCTAGGGGACTGATGACCATAGATGTTAAGTCCCATAGTGCTCAGAGCCATTTGAACCATCTTGCTGCACTGTGTTTTATTTTCCCAGACGCGTTTCGCCTTTTTTCACTTTCAGGCATCATCAGTGGGATCTATAATGCTCCAGTTATGAAACACTGTTTTGATATGTATTATATGTAGATTACAAGAAAAGTTCACTGCTCGCTTTTTCTACAAATAAGTGATTACTTGCGGTTCTTCGTATTTTTAGTTGGCTGTTTATCGTTTCAAAAGTAATCACCATAACTTAATACGTTTATCTCACTGTCTGGCAACACGGTCAGCGACCTCTAAAGGCAGCTGCTAAGTGTTGAATTCGTGTATTATTTAATAAAAAAAAAGTGTTCGTCACCAAATAGGCACCTGATGGACTTGCCCGCTGCGTGACGTTGTATGATTCCTCCGCATCACAGCTTTGTTGCCATATACAAACTGCAGCAACATTAGAGGTCAGCGCCAGCTGCATTTTCACTGTTCCCATGTGACACCGTGTGGTTCCGCGGACGAAGGTGCGTTGGCTTGTTTTGTAGTGGGGGTAATGGAGGAGCAAAGGTCTCAGCTCATCAACGTGTGTGAGGCACAACAAGACATTTCAAAATAAACTAAGCTTGTCGTATCGGAAGTACCGAAGTATTTTTTTCTGAGCTGGCAAACAGTGAGGAAGCCAGGAATAATATAAATTTTGAAAAAATTTTTAAACTGGCAGCAAAACCTCGTGATATTTCCGAATCGACTGTATTCCGTATTAACATTGCAGCAAGATAGAGATAAGGAAATTTACGGAATTCGAAGTTTTTAACAAAAATTTAGTGCGTAGAACTGTACTTGGTTACTACGGCAGGGGAGAGCATACGACAGATAGAAAAAGAAAGGGCGCTCTCCGTGAAATAATTCCGTTCTTCGTTTTCTCCGCTTACTTGGTTTTCGGCTCAGAAAGTATAATGATGGACGAAAATTTTAATGGATTGCAGAGACTCTGCAGCAGCAAGAGCTAAGTTTCGTTTACAATGCATTTATTGCATGCTGAGGACACTAGTCTTGTAGTATAATACGACAAAACTTGGGTTTCAAGAAACCATACGGACAAATATATTTTGCTCGACTTAAACGGAAATAGTGGGCTGAAGATACCTACAGTTTACTTTCGTATAGCGGAATCTGTGATTTGGGTCATGGGTGTAGTGGCGAAGGGTCTGTAACGGCTGCAAATAACAAAATTTCGGGAGGTAATAAATGTTCTCGGTCTTATTAAGACGAGCTGTCGGAGCTGAAACCCTGGCGGCGGCACAAATGTCTCTCGTAAATGAAATGCATTCATGGCTGGTGTGATAAAATAATGGTGTCTCATATGTTACCAAAATTAATTTCATAGTTTTCTTAATAACCTCCTCTCTGGAAGTCTCTACAAGGTTGAACAGAACGCAAATTCAGCAGCGACAACATATTTCTCTACACAAGCGGAACAGTTTCACACCTACTGCGATATTTTATTTTTTATCTTGGAATACTTTGATGTTTTAACGACAAAATTGTTTCAAATGCATCTACAAACTTTGCGAATGTTCCTCTATTTTTTCAGGATAAATATGCCGGTGGTTCTGTTTCTCCACACGATGAAGTATAAATATTATATTTCTTCAGAATTTTTTATAACGCTAGTTTTTATTTATTTTCGTAGCACCAAGCAAAAATTTTCTTTTTGGAAAGTATTCCATCATATTCTACACCAAAAAACAGAGATGTTTAATATCTTTTTCTGAATTTTTACCAGAATTTGAAAATATCATTAACTAGCAGTGCCGTAAAACGGTAGGATGACTTTGAGGTGTCTATTTTAGTGACAGTCGTTGCAGTTCACTCGGAGGGATCACAGCAACTGCTTTGCTTACAGGCTTCCACGTGCCATCTGGCGGCGCCGTCTGGTACTATTCGGGGAAGCAACACGTGCGAGCAGTCGCTACGTGCAAAAACAGAAGAAGGATCCGGAAAATGGAATTATTTTCGCCACATACTAGCAGTGAGGAAACACGGTCCAATTAAATTAACCAGGACACGACTGGCGGGACGTAAAAACTATCAGACCGCCGAGATTTTACTTCGACAAAGGCAAGACAGTTTACACTCTACACACGGACGTCACGCTCGCTGATTCTGCATGTGTCTCACTAGCAGTCGTTCGTCGCCAGGTGACTTTGCTATTGCGTGGATGGGTTTATATAGATGGTAGGTCAGTGGTCATAATGTTCTGGCTGATATATTAGGGGACAGCTACCGGCATTTTTGGTATGAGAAAGTTGCAGTCTCATATTTAATAGAATCCTCACATCTGCGTGCCAAGAGCATGGAGCCACACATACCTGGAGCTTTCATAGAGCCTGCATACTGTCCACCGGTATATTGCTCTCATATCGGCAGGCTAGCGCCGTATTCTCTGCATTTTCCACTCAAGGCTCATTGTTGCCCGCCTTCCGGAACCTGAACTGTACTTTACAACGCCCTCACCACAGAAAAACACTTTAGGAACGTGGGCGCCGTTACCTGCTGTCCACATCGTGTCGGCTAACCATGGGTATCCCCTCATCTACATCTACATCTACATTTATACTCCGCAAGCCACACAACGGTGTGTGGCGGAGGGCACTTTACGTGCCACTGTCACTACCTCCCTTTCCCGTTCCAGTCCCGTAAGGTTCGCGGGAAGAACGACTGTCGGAAAGCCTCCGTGCGAGCACGAATCTCTCTAATTTTACATTCGTGATCTCCACGGGAGGTATAATTAGGGGTAAGCAATATATTCGATACCTCATCCAGAAACGCACCCTCTCGAAACCTGGACAGCAAGCTACACGGCGATGCAGAGCGCCTCTCTTGCACAGTCTACCACTTGTGCTGAATTCGTCGATTGCACTGGACATATGTTAGATATTTGGTTTTTCTAATAATGTGGTATCGCTAAACATCTCCGTAACGCTATCACGCTTACCAGATAACTCTGTGACGAAACGCGCCGCTCTTCTTTGTATCTTCTCTATCTCCTCTGTCAACCCGATCTTGTACGGATCCCACACTGATGAGCAACACTCAAGTATAGGTCGAACGAGTGTTTTGTAAGCCACCTCCTTTGTTGATGGACTACACTTTCTAAGGACTCTCCCAATGAATCTCAACCTGGTACCCGCCTTACCAACAATTAATTTTATATGATCATTCCACTTCAAATCGTTCCGCACGCATACTCCCAGATATTTACCAGAAGTAACTGCTACCAGTGTTTGTTCCGCTATCATATAATCATACAATAAAGGATCCTGTCTAGTACAAACTACAGCCTTCGATGAACGCTTCCTACGTGGCGTCTGTGTCACATTTTACAACCTGAGTTAACATAATGGTGCATTTCGGCCTGCTTTGATCTATTGCCTGCCTGTGATATTGCCAGACCAGCCAAACGTACTTCTCAAGAAATGAAACACCTACAAATACTTCATGTATGGGCAATCACAATCGGATAATGTCTAATAAAAATAAAGGAGTACACTATTTTAAAATCAAATTATTTCGATCTACGTGTCGCTATATATAATTTGCATGTCAAACATCGATAATGTGAAAGTCGACAAAATGTCAGTTTCGCCGTCTTCCAAGCTACATGAGCTAATGACTCGCGGTGTCTTTTCCTTGCATTAATTTTTCCTATAATTTCCAGCTTTGGTTTGTATTGGTAGCATACGAAGAAGAGAAACACGAGGCAGCTTCACCCACCTCATAGCAGCTGGCAATAGTAATGCATGTGGCGCGTGGATGACGACCTTGTAACAGACAATTTCCAATATATCTCACGTATTTTCTAGAGAATTGAAAGAAATATGACTCTCCTTTCACAGTTCAAAAAAATTCCGATATGCTAGCCACATTTCGTACACACTAACGGTTGACATAGAATGCACCAACAGTAAATTGGCCAACGACTACATTTTTCACTGCAAACATCTCAAAACATGCGTGGTGTTGTACTTTACTTCGAAGTATCAGAATAAGCTTGGGACATAACGAAAAGGAAACAAGTACATTATCAAGCTGCAATGTGCAGCTGTAAGAATGGAAAAATAGTATTTTTTTACCGAATAGTTTCCCGAAAATCGAATGAGAAAGACTTCATAGCGGAAAACATTCGCGAATCTAAAAACAGGTTTTTACTTGTTATGCAGAAAAAGTTTTAATGAGAAACTAACTTACAGAGGTGGATGTAGCTTTGCTCCATCTACATAAAACAATTTTTTTAGTCAAATTGGATGACTTGAAATTTCACTTCCCATGTATTGTGCCACAGAAATTGCGTGGAGCGACTAGCACCTCTGCGGTTGTGGGTACCCAGAGCGAGGGGGAAGGCCCCTCTATTTGCTTCTATGCTCTGTGGGTGTGGACCGTTGATTGTTGTCACATCAGCGGAAAGGCGGCGAACTAAAAGGCGGCATCTTTGTAAAATTCAAATAATAAAAATTTCTTGTGTTAGGACCAGTGGGCACCTTGTACATTTATTATTAAGGTACATGTAGCAAACAAGGCCCAGATCCTAACAAGGCCTGAAACCTCCCCTTAGAAAAATTTATGAATTGCTGTGCTGGTTAACCCCTTACGTTATTTGATTTTCAAACAGCTGAGCAAAACTGAACGTACTCAGACATTCCTCTCTTTACTTATTTTGATCATCACTAAACTGACACACAATATTTTTAGCGCATCGCAGTCTGACTTTCAGTAATCCCTACAAAAGAATGGCCCTGACTAACAATAACTTATTCCTTTCATGAATCACTTACCTCACAAAAATCTTCGTTACTCGAACTACTGCAATACAGCGAGCGCCAATACTGCCAGCTAAATAAAGGATTCTAACTACTGAAGGCACTAACTACTGATAGGCATAGTTAGCAAATGAAAGATTTTGATAGAGAACAAACAATGTATTTACCTTAATAGTGTTCAAAAATCGTAATATATATCAGTTCATGACATCCAGTCTTATAAATTTCGTTCTTCTGACGGACACACGTCCAGATCGTCCGTTCTCAAAACTCTGCCATCTCTCTCCCCACATTCACCACTGCTGGCGGCTCACCTCTAACTGCGCAACGCTACGCGCTGTTCACATCCAACTGCCTAACACTACAATAGCGAATATTCCAACAATGCAAACCAGCCACAGACTGCACACAGCACAGTCAGTGATTTTCATACAGACAGATATGTGGCGTTACCAACATAAAAACCTAAACATACAGAGCGCTATGTGGCGTTACCAACATAAAAACTTAAACATACAGAGCGCTGTATACCTAAACAGCCTACTTACGGGCCCACACTTATTTTTTGAGATCAAAAGTTTAAAAATCCTTAAAAATAGCGCCTAATGTCTACGGTATTCATAGCATCTGGCCTGTCGTGATCAACAACACAGGTACATCCGCAGCCGCTGTTTTATCAGCCATTTTATGTTCAGTTGTGTTACTTCGTTCAAGGAGGGAGGGCTGTTTCTTATTTGCAAGGTACATTACATCTAACGCAGTCGCTATGGGTATGAAGCATTTTTACTAATAAATACGTATTTATGAACAGAAAATCATGTTTTATTAAGGTACTGGCATCAGTTTTCTAATATGCCTTATCAGGCACCCTCTTGCTTATATCGACAACTGAGCGTTATTTGAAACTTCACTTTGCTATCGTAATGCCAATGCACATTTAACTGTCAGCACATGCCGGCAAACCCCATGTGACATGTGCAGTAGTTGCCATCTCTAGATTAAATCTAAATTATTTATATGCATTCTTTACAGAGCTATTAGCTGATCATTGCAAGAAATGTCAAAAGAAACATTTTAATTTTATATTTCTTATTCATAATCTTTACGAGGGGTGACCCGCCTATACATAAATAAATGTTTAATTTTTAGTTATTTTAACTGATTTACTTTAAAAAATTAATCCACGAATTTTCAGCTGAATTCAGGAACGTGTGTTTTAGTGATTTTTTTTTTTTTTTTTTTTTTTTTTTTTTGAGATAGAAAATTGGTTCAAATGGCTCTGAGCACTATGGGACTTAACATCTGAGGTCATTAGTCCCCTAGAACTTTGAACTACTTAAACCTCACTAACCTAAGGACATCACACATATCCATGCCCGTGGCAGGATTCGAACCTGCGAACGTAGCGGTCGCGCGGTTCCAGACTGAAGCGCCTAGAACCGCTCGGCCACACTGGCCGGCGTTTTAGATAGAGACACGGAATAAAGAGCAACATGGAGTCCAGATGATTTAAAGAGGCCGATGGGAGCTGTTGCTGAAGGGATGTCTGTCAGAAGAGCATCGAAAACATACAGGATACCCCAAAGTACTTTACGCAATCACAAAAATTTTGAAGTAACAACCAAAAGAACGGGACAGGGACTTTGGTTTGGATGCCGTTCAGGAAAGAGAACTTGGCCGAAGAGTTTTTGGACCCGCTGAAGTTAGGTATCCATTTACAGTGAAAGTGCTCCGGCGATGTGTATTTGCATTCTGTGAAAAGAATAGATTACTGAGAAGAAGGGACTGGATGACCGCAAGTGTCTCAAGCTCTCCCTACAAAGGCATCCATGCGTTGCAAGAAGGAAGCCACCACACATGACTCCAGGAAGCGCTGCAAAGCTAAACAAGATGACTATAAATCATCATTTCCAAAAACTGAAAACGGTCTCGTCCGAAATGGAGTTATTAGAAAAACCCACCTCTTCTGTAATATGGATGAAACGGATTGTCGCCTCTCTCTGCACAAGACCCCTGAACTTTTGGTGAGGACCGGTGATAAATGCTTGCACCTTGTTGCTCCAGAACATGGGGAAATGTTACCATTGCCTCATGTGACAAGTAAGTGGGCAGGTTATTCCTCCAACGGTCCTTCTCAAAGGAAAGCGACGCAAGACGGAATGGGTAGACTGTTTGCTACCTGAAACAGCGGTAGAAATGGTAGGTAAGGTCTCAATGAATACTGCGACATTAATCAAATGGGTACATCATTTTGACAAATACAAGCCTCCAAAAGATGTTCTTTTGAAATTTGATCGAGCATCGTCATATCAAATCCCTGAAACATGTGACGTTGCTGAAGATCACAGTAGGAGACTTTACTGCTCGCCCAGCAGCATCACCCATGAGCTGCAACGCATGGATACATCAGTATTTAAACCGTTTGAGTCTTACTGGGATGAAGTAGTTCAGCTGTACTAGTCTACACATAAAAGAAGAAAACACAGCAATTAATAAACGTATGTTTAGAAAATTCTTCCACAAGATGTGGCCAAAAGCAGCACCAGTAAATGTCATGTCTGGGTTCTGTGCAGCAGGAATTTATCCTTTTGACCCAGAAGCTCTTCCAGACTCTGCATTCGCTCCCTCCTGTCCACCATAGCGTCCCGATCCAGTAGAAGGCATGCGAACTGCCCCTGAAACAGTTAAACTGCCACAGACTCAGTCATTCTCAAGGGCTTCCCGAAAAAAAAGACTAGTCCAGTGATTCCAGCTCATCAGGAAGTGAAGCATATTCAGTAAAGGACAGTTCAAGTGACTTCAGTCTTGAAGACAATGTCATAGCTGAATATCGCGATTGTTTACTCAAGACAATTTCGCAAACTCCAGAGCTGAAGAAGAAAAAACAAACTCCACGAAAGAAGGTACTAAATTACAAGGTGCAGGTCACATGTACGACACTGTTCACTGAAGAACAAAAGCAACAGGGTGCCAACATTTTGTAGGGTTGACACCCAAAGATAAAGTGCGTAAATTCCTGTGACCCTCATGTGAGAAATTAATTAAATGATACAAACCAGTTTCGTGAGTCATTATTCTTGTTTTTATTGAAAACGCAGTGTTTAAAATTATTACTCCTATGATAGAGAAACTTAACGGCGTTAAAACAGTTTCTAAAGCCGACTAATAATCTGAAGAGTTAAAAAGCAGTAAGACTCCAATCTATGGCAATAGCTAATTACGAAGCGATTGTCTAAAAAAAAATTACACAAAACTAGGTATTATCCCATTCCACTTATTATTCATATAAAAGTACATTATAGCTCTTTCAGTGTGTTCAAGTAGTTTTCTGGCCATTTATGTGCTGCAAAATGTTAATAAGAACCGGATGTGGCGATGGGTCATATTTGGAAAAAGTGGTCCCTAACAATGCCCAAACACGAGTTAAACATTTTCTTTAATGTGTTAATATCAATTAAATAACCTTTCTACTTACATTTATTTTTAAACTGAATGTATCCGGAGGATGTTATACATATATTCTAGGTTCAAATGGCTCTGAGCACTATGGGACTTAACCGCTCAGGTCATCAGTCCCCTAGAACTTAGAACTACTTAAACCTAACTAACCTAAGGACATCACACACATCCATACCCGAGGCAGGATTCGAACCCGCGACCGTAGCGGTCACGCGGTTACAGACTGTAGCGCCTAGAACCACTCGGCCACCCCGGCCGGCTATATTCTAGGAATCCTACCTCTTACATATACTAAAATAGAAATTCTTAATAGTGATTGCTTGATACCTGTAAAGTGTGAGGCAAATCCAACACCTTCCATGAAAACCCTGACATGATAAGCAAATCCAGTAGTATGTCACATAGCTCCGAATAAATCGTGACATTAAATTAACCAAAGTAATACGAGTAACGAGTGAGCAAATGGAATACCACAGACTAACACAAGAATGCCTAAATGCATGTCATACCTTCCCACCGTGAGACAGACACAGTTCCAAGGGGAGAAACGAGAACAGAAGCCGTGAGCAGAACCGTGTTAAGCTGGAAGGCCCTACAATAAGGGACGAACGGACACCCACGTCGCCAGCTAACCGTTAGGACCACACCACCCGCAAGTTTTAGCGTGAGATTTTTCCGCGTCTCTGTTACGTCAGGACCACCCCCTGTCAATGTTAAAAGCTAGAGCCCTCCAGAAGAACAGTATAGATCTTACGATAACACAAAAAGGGCTACACCACCCGCAAGTTTTAGCGTGAGACTTTTTCGCGTCTCTGTTACGTCAGGACCACCCCCCAGCCCATGTTAAAAGAAAGAGCCCTCCAGAAGAACAGTGCAGATCTTACGATAACGCTAAAAGGACCACACCAGCTGCAAGTTTTAGCGTGAGACTTTTTTGCGTGTCTTTTACGTTGCAAACTTTAAAAAACATTGCCCCACCGCGAAAAATATAACGTTTCTCATTGGATAGACATAATTTTTGTAGGCGGAGCTTAAGGTTAACATTGAGACCCTGATTGGTCAGATGAAAACACAGCCAGATAGTTTTTTTTTAAACCAACTTCGGTAAATTGTAGTAGGGAGAAGTTAGGAGTAGAGTTGCTTCCGAGACGGCGAGGTGAGCGGAGCTGCCCCGGCCGCCGTCCCCTGACGAACACCGACAAGGTAATGAACGCACACGATGCTGCATTTTTGAGCGCATAAGGCTTCACTCAGAACTGCAGAAGTCTCATCTGTTACATCCCCTTTTTACGTAATACTAGTGTCGATCGTCAATTAAAGCTCATGGTGTTCACATTTGCCACTTGAAGTAAAAATCTGAAACTCAATGATTTTTCTGTTATATAGTTATTGAGAAGCCACATCAGCCACTGTAATTTATGACAAGTTAGATGAGTAATTAAAGATAATTGAGGGTCACTGTAGACCATTTTGATAGTTTTCTCTTTTGTGAAACTTAATTTAAACCTAGATTATAGATGTGATATGGCATGGGTCATCCTTCGATCCATTGTAGAACTTGGAACCCCACTCGGGGAATATTTGTTCACATTTTTGTTGAACGCAGTTGGATTTTGCCATCCTGTATTAAAACATTTCCTTTTATCAATAGTGCAATTTATAAACAATGTTTTGTGAGTAGAATAAAATTTCCAATGGTAAACTTAACTGCTTTTTCGACGTTATTTTATCAGCTAACTAAAAATAGGAAAGCCTTGAACCCCTTCCACTAAATTTAGTTAGTATTAAGATTCTTTTACAGGGAGTGCAGTGGAGCTGATGCTGAAATCATTAAGTATTTGGTTATATCATCGCTAGTCTCACTGAACTCTTCTGAATTCTACATGTCACGTGTGGTCTGGCGTCTCCTTACCAGCAACGGGTCCCAGGTTCAGACTAGTCAATTCCCTAAAAAACACGCTCAGAGCGTCATTGCTCGAAAGTGGTAGGGAGACACGATATAGAACAAACAGACACCACGCAGAATGTTAGATACCTTATAGTATATTGAGAAAGAGGTGTCTGTACCGTGACGAAAGGGTCAATAATGCGTTTCAGAACGATGTTTGTTAACCCTCTCACTGCAAAAAGAGGTAAGAAATATTTAATTCCATGTGTATGAAAGTAACTGTTTGAATGCAGCTGAGACCTTTCGTAGCAAACACGGTTTTAACAAACATTTTATTCTGCCCATCTTACTTGGAAAGTCGCAAAGAGGCTGGTAATACCTGCGCCGTTGGGTATGCACACCAGCATTAATCGTCGTCATATTATCACCAGAAATAATAGTGCCTGCTAGCAAAATTCGTCACGGAAAGTTCACTGCGTTTCAGATCTGTCGAGGCCTAAGGTTGAAGCATTCTGTGCCGCGCGGGATTAGCCGAGCGGTCTCAGGCGCTGCAGTCATGGACCGTGCGGCTAGTCCCGGCGGAGGTTCGAGTCCTCGTTCGGGCATTGGTGTGTGTGTTCGCCCTTAGGATAATTTTGTTTAAGTAGTGTGTAAGCTTAGGGACTGATGACCTTAGCAGTTAAGCCTCATAAGATTTAACACACATCTGAACATTTTTTGAAGCATTCTGTCCGCACAATAATTACGTTGTGTCATTTTGGACGCGATGTAAGGCAGATCCCGTATTATTCTCATTAATCGAACAACATACATGGACTAAAACTTTCTCTCTGCAGCGGAGTGCAAGCTGCAATGATACATTCTGAGTGTGTAAAGCAGTATGCTGGAGGAAGGTCCGGTCCCGGAGCACCCAGGTCGAATCCTGTCTCGACCCAAGGCTTTACTAATGAGTTTCTCCTACTTCCCTAACTCCACGCAGTTCTTTCGTTCAATACAGAACCCTCAGGCCGCGGTTAAGCCACTTTTGTCTATATCCTTTCTCCCAGTCGACCGTAGGGAATAACGTCTGTAGAGTATGGCAAGTATGGGAGATGAGCTGAAAATGAGCTGAAGCCACGCCTCGGTTCACAATTTTAATCTGCCAGGGATATATATATATATCCAGCGGTAACGTTAGGTGACTCAGCCTATATATATATATATATATATATATATATACTAGCCCCTCTCCTCACGTTCGGTCTGTGGAATCGGTTGGTCAGTATTTGATGTGGTTTACGAAATATATCCATCGGTAATGTTAGGTGACTCACCCTATATATATATATATATATATATATATATATATATATATATATATATATGGTGATGACTTTAATCATCGAGTGTATATATATATATATATATGTATAGGGTGAGTCACCTAACGTTACCGCTGGATATATTTCGTAAACCACATCAAATACTGACGAACCGATTCCACAGACCGAACGTGAGGAGAGTGGCTAGTGTAATTGTTTAATACGAACCATACAAAAATGCACGGAAGTATGTTTTTTAACACGAACCTACGTTTTTTTAAATGGAACCACGTTAGTTTTGTTAGCACATCTGAACATATAAACAAATACGTAATCAGTCCCGTTTGTTGCATTGTAAAATGTTAATTACATCCAGAGATATTGTAACCTAAAGTTGACGCTTGAAACCTCCGACGTTCAGTTGCGTGTTGTAACAAACACGGGCCACGGTCGGCGAGCAGCATCTGCAGGGACATGTTTACGATGACGACCGTGTTTACGAGTGTGGCTGTAGTGCACTGTTGTGGTTTGGTCTAGCTGTCGCAGTGTCCGCATGTAGCGCTTGCTGCTATTGTTATTCTGCATTCGTCTCCGCACGCAGACCAACTGTAGTACACCGTGTTACCAGACGTCTGTGATAGTGTAGTGTTGTAGGAACTGTGACCATGGTGTGTTCGAACTCTGAAAAGCAGAGATGATACTCATCTATGGCGAGTGTCGACGAAATGCAGCTGAAGCCTGCAGGGTGTACGCAGAACGGTACCCGGACAGAGAGCATCCAACGTGCTGCACATTGCAGAACATCTACCGCTAACTCTATGCAACAAGTATGGTCGTAGCACGCAAACGGGTCCGTAACAGGCCCGTCACAGGAGAAGCGGGTGCAGTTGGTGTGTTAGCTGCTGCTACCATGAACTCACACATGAGTACACGAGACATTGCGAGAGCCGAAGGACTGAGTCAAAGTAGTGACATGCGCATACTGCATCGTCACCGCTTTCACCCGTTTCATGTGTCGCTACATCAGCAATTACATGGTGATGACTTTAATCATCGAGTGCATTTCTGTCAATGGGCATTAACAGAGAATGCGTTGCAGTTCTACCTGTTTACCGATAAAGCGGGTTTCACAAACCACGGGGCAGTGAATCTACGGAACATGCATTACTGGTCCGTGGACAATCCTCGCTGGCTCAGACAGGTAGAGCGACAGCGACCGTGGACTGTAAATGTATGGTGCGGAATCATTGGCGACCACCTCATTGGTCCTCACTTCATTGCAGGGGCCCAAACAGCTGCAACATACATCGCGTTTCTACAGAATGATCTGCCAACGTTGCTCGAAAGTGTCCCACTGGAAACCCGTCGACGTATGTGGTATCAGCATGACGGTGCACCTGGACATTCCGCAATTAACACTAGGCTGACCCTTGACAGGATGTTCGACGGGCGTTTCGTAGGACGTGGAG
The DNA here is from genome assembly GCF_021461395.2 of Schistocerca americana. Taxonomy (NCBI): domain Eukaryota; kingdom Metazoa; phylum Arthropoda; class Insecta; order Orthoptera; family Acrididae; genus Schistocerca; species Schistocerca americana. The sequence continues at coordinate 926,742,387 of NC_060119.1, read as the reverse complement.
GACGCATAAATTGGCCAGCCCGTTCTCCTGTTCTTACACCTCTGGACTGCTTTCTGTGGGGTACGTTAAAGGAGAATGTGTACCGTGATGTGCCTACAACCCCAGAGGATATGAAACAACGTATTGTGGTAGCCTGCGGCGACATTACACCAGATGTACTGCGGCGTGTACGACATTCATTACGCCAGAGATTGCAATTGTGTGCAGCAAATGATGGCCACCACATTGAACATCTATTGGCCTGACATGTCGGGACACACTCTATTCCACTCCGTAATTGAAAACGGAAACCACGTGTGTATGTGTACCTCACCCCTCATGGTAATGTACATGTGCTTCAGTGAAAAAGACCAATAAAAAGGTGTTAGCATGTGGACGTAATGTGCTGTTCCAGTCTCTTCTGTACCTAAGGTCCATCACCGTTCCCTTTGGATCCCTACGTAATTCGGTGCTCTCCGATACACACGATCGAACAGTGTTGGAGTGGTACTCAAGCGTCAACTTTAGGTTACAATATCTCCGGATGTAATTAACATTTTACAATGCAACAAACGGGACTGATTACGTATTTGTTTATATGTTCAGATGTGCTAACAAAACTAACGTGGTTCCATTTAAAACAATGTAGGTTTATGTTAAAAAACATACTTCCGTGCATTTTTTTATGGTTTGTATTAACCAATTACACTAGCCCCTCTCCTCACGTTCGGTCTGTGGAATCGGTTGGTCAGTATTTGATGTGGTTTACGAAATATATCCATCGGTAATGTTAGGTGACTCACCCTATATATATATATATATATACATGGTGATGACTTTAATCATCGAGTGCATTTCTGTCAATGGGCATTAACAGAGAATGCGTTGCAGTTCTACCTGTTTACTGATGAAGCGGGTTTCACAAACCACGGGGCAGTGAATCTACGGAACATGCATTACTGGTCCGTGGACAATCCTCGCTGGCTCAGACAGGTAGAGCGACAGCGACCGTGGACTGTAAATGTATGGTGCGGAATCATTGGCGACCACCTCATTGGTCCTCACTTCATTGCAGGGGCCCAAACAGCTGCTTTGTTCCCGATCACCAAAGACAAAAGTATTGTCCTCAAGACCCTGACTGAGAACTGATCTTGGTTGATCCCAGAGTCCACAGGTAACATACTACGTCTTACGTCTTAGGAGCCTTACGTTGACTTTTCATTGCGAGAAGGAAATACCAAACTAGCATGACATTGTATTACTGCATTAGGTAATATATAATCGTATACATTATTTCTCAACTGTCTTTTTTCGTCGGTAAGCCATACCTCCGGTTTTACTTAATCAAAATTAATGATTGAGACATCATTTTAAAGATTTACTTCACCACAAATGACGAAAAATACATAAATAGTTTACAGTTATTGTTTTCGTTAAAAAAACTTTATTTTGATAAAATTTTTACAAAAAAAATGCAAAAGGTGCCCTCTGTTGACAATCTGTTTAACTAACATGCAGGACAGCCGTTGCACTGGATTAAACTTCTTAAGCGATGGTAGTCTGTCATGGGGTTTCGGTCACACATGTCGATATAAAGAATCCAGAAGGCGCCATCTGTTGATAACACCCGTTGGAATGGTTTAATTTTTTAGCAAATGTTGGTACTGGGCTAATAAACAGAATTACATCAATGTTCACCATCACAGATTTAGAAAATCAGACTATTTTGATGTTGTTGTTGTTGTTGTTGTGGTCTTCAGTCCAGAGGCTGGTTTGATGCAGCATTCCATGCTACTCTAGCTTGTGCAAGCTTCTCCAAGTTGTCCCACAAATTCCTCTTCTCCCTAATTCTACCCAGTACCTCCTCACTAGTAACGTGATCTACCCATTAAATCTTCAATATTCTTCTGTAGCACCACATGTCGAAAGCTCCTATTCTCTTCTTGTCCAAACTATTTATCGTCCACGTTTCACATCCATACATGGCCGCACTCCTTACAAATACTTTGTGAAAGAACTTCCTAACACTTAAAATCTATACTCGATGTTAACAAATTTCTCTTCTTCAGAAACGCTTTTTTTCCAATTGCCAGTGTACATTTTATATCCTCCCTACTTCGACCATCACTATGCCCATTCAAACTATAACAATAGACATAGCGGACGACATTGGAAGAAGAATAATGGCAGGAGACATGACGGTGGTTTCCGTGACCATGGTGGTCACACGGGACACCATGGCAGCTACGGATATCATAACTCACGGCACAGCGCATAAGAAGATCAGGTGCGAAACTCAAACCATAATCTGGACAGGCAGCGTAGGGAAGGAACACTGGAAAACTAGAGGAGAATCCTGATGCTTCCCAGTCAGGAACGGAGGCTGGAGGGCCCAAAATTATGTCTATACGCAAGACAGCTAATGTGACAGAGATCGTGGAAGACCTATTGCAAGAAGTTTTGAAGGTTGTGAAGAAGCTATACATCTTATCATTGAATCAGAAATCTTTGGTACCCATATCGATAATTCAGAAGATTCTGGCAGCCAGGTCAATGCAGTATGCCAGAAGCCCTATACGAACTGATTAGGACAAGGAAAGAGGATACCGAATTTTCCTGTGCATGGAATATGTATCACAGGTGCCGTGGGTGCAAAGAGTAAAGTTATTAAGGAACAGATCTTACTCGCGATGAAGCTTGGTGATGAAGATTGTGACACGCTGGCGCTATTCGTGACTGTGTTGGCATTCTCCATAAATTAAGGGATCCACTGGTTAAGTAAACAAAAAGCTCTATTAGCCTCTGGAAAAGTATGTGTGGAGGTCCATAAAGGAGGAACAGATGTTGTTATTGCCTTTAAAGAGAGGATCAATGTCAAAGAAGTAGTTGGAATGACTAAGATATGCCGTGATATCGATCTGCGACTAACACCACAAGGCACTGTGAAAGAGGATTCAGGCGGTCTGAGCAAGAAACAGTGAGATCATGGAAGAATTGATGAGGGTCCTGCGAAGGTACAGGCAGGTTTTTTCAAGTGAACCTGGTATAATCAAGGAAGCTGAGTGCAAATTAGTAGTGAAGGAGCATGAACCATTTTATGTATGGCCTTATGCAATACCTCAATCGAAACGTGAAGCAGTGGGAGAAGAGCTTCAGAGAATGTTGCGGATAGGAATAATAGAAAGGTCAACTAGCCAATATAACAACCTGTTATTCATTGTGGAAAAAAACGAATGGCGATGTCACAGTAGTATTGGATACACATCCGGTGAATAAAATAATTATATCAGAAAGAGACAGACCTGAGAATTTGGAAGAGTTACTCCAAAAGTTTCATGGGGGAAGAGTATTCAATAGTATAGATCTCAGTCGGGATACTGGCAGGTCCCCCTACATAAGGATTCGAGACGCTTCACTGCATTCTTGTGTGGTGGAAGAAGCTACCAGTATTGTGTACTACCGCTTTGCCTCAATATTTCTACATCTGCCTTTGTGAGAGCACTGGATAATGTACTGGGTGTTGACCTTGTGTTAATCGAAACCCACACAGGTACTAGCAAGCAGGATGAAGAAATTAAGAAGATCCATCATGAATACCGGAGTCAGTATTGTATCATTGACATCGAATGTCCTAATACTGTTGAACTCGTTGGTGTGATGTCAGGTAAACATGAGGGCTAGCACCATGTAGAAAACATTAAACCATACCATAGTGAGCAAGATTAATGACTGATTGATATACGTGATGCATCTGAATCTGTCTATACGTCAGCTATTATTGTCCTTAAGTACAGCAGACATTCATTTCTGATTATGTATAATATTTCATGAGGAAACTCTAATCGAGTGAGATTTAACTAGAATGTGTTACCAGCACATGAAATATTATAATTTTTCTCAGTTTCTATCTGTTGAATATAGAATATACGAATTATGTTTCTTCCTTCTCATACTGTGATTTGGTTTGAGTGACTACTAGTGTATGTGAGTTGTGCTGTCCAAAAGGTTCTTCATTTAAAAATTCTTATTACTCTGCTTAACGATTGTGTACCTGTTATTTTTGTATTATTCACTTAGTAACTGAATTCAGTTTAGAGGAGTTTCATATATTCTTTTTTTATTTGCCTATGCGTTTATTATGTCAGATAGAACATTGTAATGTCCACTGCAATAGTAACAGACTATGAGTAGGTTGAATACGCATTGTTAGGACAACACGCGAGACGAGAGTGGCGAGCAGACGTCCATACTGAACATCTGCCTGTCGGCTCAGCAGTCCCCTTTCAGTGCAAAGTACACTCCATTTTGATGCAGTGCTGTGAGTAGTGAAATAATTTTCTTGCTGAATTTTGATTGCCTAGTGCTGATGGAGGTTCTCTAGTTTTTTTTATGCCTAATAGTGTCATCAGTGATATTGCCTACCAGGAGTAGCAGTGCATGTGTGTGTCTTTCTACTATTTTTTGTGTGTTTTGTCTCTCTTTCTTTCAGGGACCTGTATATCATATCTAACCTCTTGTATTTGTATCTGTAAACCTTTCTATTTCAGGGACTTAATATTCATGCATCTTATTATATTAATTCTTATTTATCCACTGTACTGTAACTGTGTTTTGCTATAAAGGTTGCACTGTAGGTAGTGTTCCTTTGTTATGTTCTGTCTGCATTTGACAACTGTTTACTTACTGTCCTTTATGTTTCTATGATTGTGAGTGAGTCATGTCGCGTCCACAATTTGGCAATTGGTCTACACCTGTGTGATAGGGCAGTATACACCCCCTCCCCCACCCCCCCAGATGATAAAAAAGAATATTTCAGATTTTGAGTAGTTTAGTCCTGTGTGACAAGTCTCAAATTGTCGATAGTGTAATCGAAAGCTTATGTGACTTCGGAGTCTTTTGAGGTGTCATGCCTCAACAAAATCTTCTCGGTTACAAGCCGCCCAAGTTCGAATAAAACACTCGACCTTTCGATACCTGTCTTCACCATCGTCATCAGGAATTACCATCACTGGCCAGGGCTGGCATGGTGTTATGTTTATACAGGGTGGTCCATTGATAGTGACCGGGCCAAATATATCACGAAATAAGCATCAAACGAAAAAACTACAAACAACGAAACTCGTCTAGCTTGAAGGGGGAAACCAGATGGCGCTATGGTTGGCCCGCTAGATGGCGTTGCCATAGGTCAAACGGATATCAACTGAGTTTTTTTTTTTAATAGGAACCCTCATTTTTTATTACATATTCGTGTAGTACGTAAAGGAATATGAATGTTTTAGTTGGACCATTTTTTTCGGTTTGTGACAGGTGGCGCTATAATAGTCACAAACGTATAAGTACGTGGTATCACGTAACATTCCGCCAGTGCGGACAGTATTTGCTTCGTGATACATTACCCGTGTTAAAATGGACCGTTTACCAATTGCGGAAAAGGTCAATATCGTGTTGCTGTATGGCTGTTGTGATCAAAATGCCCAACGGGCGTGTGCTATGTATGCTGCTCGGTATCCTGGACGACATCATCCAAGTGTCCGGACCGTTCGCCGGATAGTTACGTTATTTAAGGAAACAGGAAGTGTTCAGCCACATGTGAAACGTCAACCACGACCTGCAACAAATGATGATGACCAAGCAGGTGTTTGAGCTGGTGTCGTGGCTAATTCGCACATCAGTAGCAGACAAATGGCGCGAGAATCGGGAATCTCAAAAATGTTGATGTTGAGAATGCTACATCAACATCGATTGCACCCATACCATATTTCTATGCACCAGGAATTGCATGGCGACGACTCTGAACGTCGTGTACAGTTCAGCCACTGGGCACAAGAGAAATTACGGGACGATGACAGGTTTTTTGTACGCGTTCTATTTAGCGACAAAGCGTCATTCACCAACAGCGGTAACAAAAACCGGCATAATATGCACTATTGGGCAACGGAAAATCCACGATGGCTGCGACAAGTGGAACATCAGCGACCTTGGCGGATTAATGTATGGTGCGGCATTTTGGAAGGAAGGATAATTGGCCCCCATTTTATCGATGGTAATCTAATTGATGCAATGTATGCTGATTTCCTATGTAATTATTTCACGGCATGACAGAATGGCGATGTATTTCCAACATGATGGGTGTCCGGCACATAGCTCGCGTGCGGTTGAAGCGGTATTGAATAGCATATTTCATGACAGGTGGATTGGTCGTAGAAGCACCATGCATACCATGGCCCATACGTTCACCGGATCTGACGTCCCCGGATTTCTTTTTGTGGGGAAAGTTGAAGGATTTTGCTATCGTGATCCACCGACAACGCCTGACAACATGCGTCAGCGCATTGTCAATGCATGTGCGAACATTACGGAAGGCGAACTACTCTCTATTGAGAGGAATGTCGTTACACGTATTGCCAAATGCATTGAGGTTGACGGACATAATTTTGGGCATTTATTGCATTAATGTGATATTTACAGGTAATCACGCTGTAACAGCATGCATTCTCAGAAATGATAAGTTTACAAAGGTACATGTATCACATTGTAACAACCGAAATAAAATGTTCAAACGTACCTACGTTCTGTATTTTAATTTAAAAAACCTACCTGTTACCAACTGTTCGTCTAAAATTGTGAGCCATGTGTTTGTGACTATTACAGCGCCATCTATCACAAAGCGAAAAAAGTGGTCCAACTAAAACATTCATATTTCTTTACGTACTACACGAATACGTAATAAAAATGGGGGTTCCTATTTAAAAAACGCAGTTGATATCCGTTTGACCTATGGCAGCGCCATCGAGCGGGCCAACCATAGAGCCATCTGGTTTTCCCCTTCAAGCTGGACAAGTTTCGTACTTTGTAGTTTTTCGTTTGACGTTTATTTTGTGAGATATTTGGCCCGGTCACGATCAATGGACCACCCTATATATTTGTGACACTGTATACAGCTGTAGTGCAGCATTTGCCATGTGGACGACTGTCTCGTTTGTTTTGGCTGGAAACTACTATTGTAGCCAAGTGTAACCTCCATGTATATTGCGAAATTACGTATGATGTTTCCTTTTTTGTTATGGTGTGAACTTATATCATCTAGGGAACTAAGGACATGACGGTATATATTAGCATGGGCAGTTAAATATGAAGAATAACCAACACTCCCAACAGCGACAGCACCACCCGGGCCCGTGCTGACTGCCATAGCCATGCAGCAGTGCTGCTCAGTCGCTGCTGTTCTTCGTATTTAACTGGCACTGTTAATATATACAGATAAAATAAATGTCATACTAGACCAATTTGTGACGGCTCTATCTGATGGAAACATAAAATTCCGCTTTAAAAATCATTTTGTTTGTAACTATATACAAACCGCCGATTTCCGTCGATACTAAGCGTCGCATGAAAAACGTGTAAGCCGTATTTGTTTGGCCTGATTCCAGCTAAACATTGCAAGAAAGAAATTGGAATCAGCTGCCGAAATACCAGAGAAAATGGGGCTAACGATTTGTAGAAGGGACACCCTGTATATACAAAAGCTAGCGGTTGTACAGAAGAGAAGATGTAACACCTCCGTTTATTTATCCCGACCTGATCTGATCGAATAGCAGCCCAATAATTATTATTAATGTGACCGTGTACCTAATGGGGCTGGCAATCGGAATTGACTGCTACGGAAGTTGTTACCTTCCAGTTCGTCCTTCTCAATACTGTAATAATGAAATGTCTGGTAACAAGAAAAACACCAACACAGTTTCACTAATCACGAACCTATATTCGTCTCAAAAACACAAAAATGAGGAGACAGCCACTGCCTTCGTCATACATATCTAATTACGGCTAATCTCAGCACAGGCTTCTTCATTTTCTATTATCGTCACACGCTAATCCATCACTGCGTCCAACACTGCAATCCAACACTGCAATCCAAGGTGATGCCGGCGTGGTAGACGCGAAACCAAAATATCGGCACTAGAAATGTCACTAATCACTTTCGTAATAATACTTCTTTACTTTCCCGGTATTATTTCTAGTACAAAGGGGTCTAACCACGGCGATGGCGACTCCCTTCTCCGTTAAAGCCTTACATTTCAACAAACAAGCCTCCACACACCTATACCCGCAACATGGCACTGGTTCAACTCCACACTCGCTCTCGCAACACGACACAATCGATTGTTCGCCCTATCGACCTGTGCCGAGTGCAAATTTATAGTAAGGGCCTACGGACCCCTTACAAAGAGTACAGATCAATATTTACTTTGGATGACCCAGACATACGACACTTTTCCTACATGAAACTGTAAGTGTTGCTTGTCCGTTGGCACAAAATTGGAGAGCTATTTTTTTAAGGACATCATCTTTAACCCAGTGACTGATATATTACGTTGACGTGGCTTAAAGCCATAATATCAGCACCTGATAATGGCCTAAGGCCGAAATTGCAATAATGTAATAAAAACTTATAACAGTCACTGGCGTAAATATGATGTCCTTCAAAAAAATTTTTATGACTGTGAATCCCAGCTACAACAAGTTTGACAGCTATGTTAGTAACTCAGTATCGTTGTTTTACGACTTGTTCAGATGCTCTAGGACATCTGATACTAAAATAATGCAGCCAATGAACCGACCAAAAATATTTATAACACTTTAATTTATGAAGTACTGCCTGCTGGCTTCCATTTCAGGCTCTTCAGCCGAAAGTTGCTGAATGATTTTCCTGACGTTTCACCAGAACGAGTGGCCGGCATTGTCAAAGGTTCACCCTCCATTGCTGGCTGCTGTCTGGACTCAACTCAAAGCCAGGAGATTACACGCACAAAGGGCGTTCAAAAAGTTTTGCATAGTCGTCTCAAATTTTTTTTTTTTTTTTTTTTTTTTTTTTTTTTTTTTTTTTTTTTTTTTTTTTTTTTTTTTTTTTTTTTTGCAGGAGGAGAATGAAATCTTTTGTGAACATATTTGGAACATTTAGCTATAAGTTGGTGTAGAAATGTATTTTCTTTTATTTACAGGTGAGCCATGATGGACCGCAAGTAGATGTTCACCTGCAAAAAGGGCTGTACGCCAACTCAAACTGGAGCCTAACAAAGAAAGTTGAGCGTATCGTATCTACCCAACAACTTAGAGACTGCTGCTCAACGTCAGCACTTTGTCTGGGCATATGGTGACGTTCACCCCAACTGCTGCTTTTTCCTGATGAAGTGTAGCTGGAGTTATCGGGGTTCGTGAACTCGTAGAATAAACGAAGCTGCAGTCCTGAAAGTAGTCAGTAGTTGTTTTAAGTTCCTCTGCATGATGTGAGAAACTTAATTCGGTGTGTAGTCGATAAAACACGAATTACTGACGCAGCCTTTCCCACCAAACAGAAATTTTTGATATGTAAGGGAAAGTGTTATACCTAGAGGATAATGTACCTTGGAAATACACGATGTTATTTGCTCCTAGTGGTTGATTTTAGAATGACACGAAGGAACGCGGAATAGACACCGCTGTAAGGAGTTTCCGCAATTTTCTACAGTTTTTGTTATTGTTAAGTACAAAGCTGTGTTTGTGTGTATTTTGAACTCTACACATCTAAGTGCTGTACAGTATATTGAAGTTATCTGCAATACACTGTTAATTATTCAGGAACAAAATTTTATGGCAAGTAAAATTCTATTATATTTTTAAAACTAGTAGTAAAACGTGTGGACGGCAGAACCATACTTCGTCGGTCGTGCACCATCTTGCATCTTGAAACAGAAAAAGGTCTTTTACCAGGGAACATGGGAAACTCGAAAATTAAATGAATTTTATTAGTATCACAACAATTTTACCTGTTTTGAAAACAGAAATTTGTATTAGTTTAAATAGTTACAGTTTCAAATCGTTTCTGACTTGTACCGGTTATTTTATAATACTTCTGCTTAATTTGATTTCACTTACTCATTATTGGTGTGTGGTGGAAATAATGATCTAGCACATAGACTATTAAATACAGTTTTGACAAGATTTTATCAACTACAACGCTCTTAAATTTCAGTAGAATATTTGTTCCTGCTTATACGACCGTATTGTACCTTGGAACATGTATTCCCATTTGGAGAAACATTTCGTGAGTAATTTTTGTCAATTCAGAAAAAGACTGCAGCATATAACAGGTGAATGCCATCAATGGAGCAAGAAAATACGAGGGTTGGAACTTTACTAGTGGCAACTATTTATTTACAGCTCGTAAAAAATAGATACGCGTTTCAAAGTTTTACTGACATTCAGAGTAGTCACCGGCATTGTGTATAATCCGTTGCCAGCGATGTGGAAGTTGTTGGATACTCTTAGCAGTGCCAGTTGTGTTGACAAAATGGTTCAAATGGCTCTGAGCACTACGGGACTTAACTTCTGCCATCATTAGTCCCCTAGAACTTAGAACTACTCGAACCTTACTAACCTAAGGACATCACACACATCCATGCCCGAGGCAGGATTCGAACCTGCGACCGCAGTGTGTTGACAGTTCGAGCAGCGCGGTCTATTGCCCAACGAATTTGTAGCAGTATTGAAGCGAATGCCGTGAAGTGTTTCCTTCAGTTAAGTAATCGAGTTGAACTCACAAGGGCTAAAGTCAGGGAGTGCAGTAGCCGCTATAGCACTTAGCAGCCCCATCAGTCTCAAACAAATCAGTAACAGCTTGCACTGTACGTGCTTGAGCTTTGTCCCACAAAATGATGGTCAAGTCCTGCAGAAACTGTCATCACTTCTGTCTCTATGCTGTTCATTTTTGGAACACAACCAACAACCAGCTTAGAGACAATAGTGATGATACTTTCTGCAGGACCTGACCATCATTTTGCAGGACCAAGCTGTTACTGATTTGTTTGCTTTGTCAAGAAATCCGCTGTTCTTTGTTAATGCTCAGTAAGGCAAAATACCTAGATAACATTTGAAACAGTTGTTACAGTTCGTCTTAATGTTTTCAATATGTGCTATATATCGTATGCTGTGATGAAAAATAAACCATTTTGAAGTTGTTATTTGAAAACTTCAAATGTTTCTGTGTAGTAATTTATCCTAAAAATATCTAAATGGCATTAATTGTAGACTGTCGGCGAGAGAGATTCTTGAAGAAATTGATCTTACAGAATTAAAAGTAAAAAAGCAACTACGACGCAAAACTGGAACTCTACAGCGATCGCTGGTCTTTAAAAATTTCGACTGAGTGAATTTAATGTAGATTATTTTGATATTCTGCGAATGGAAGGAAGTTATCCATCGGTAGAAAATACTATTATCTAATTAATTAGGAAATGGTAAGAGTGAGAACAAATTCTGAATACTAATTTGAAAGTGAACAGATTAATTTATCCATATACAAAGATTAGTGGCACTTCTCGAGCGGTAATATTGTCGTATCCACATGCAGGTGGCCGGCGGTCCGAAAGAAATTCGTGGAAATGAGGAGGCGTTCCCATTGTATTTATTTAGTGTTACAGAAGCAACCCATGCCTATCCGATCAGCCAGCATGAGTATTTTGGGACAAATATTTAAAAAATGCGTGCCAATACTGTTTGTGAATACTAATACTCTAAATTTCAAACACTCGAATTAGCTGTCTGTAGCCAACAATCGTATAGTTACTCCTAATTGCTTGTCAACTGGAGTTACCTATCCCATAGCCGTAATTCGTTTTTCTGACCTTTATCGTATTAACATTAACAAATAATTCTTGTTCGTTGTGGATGTTTTAGAACCTGCAACTGTTGAAAGTGAAGGTAATTTATAATGAATTGGCTGCAGCTAGGTGCTTTACTTTTCCATGATGACGTTTCAGGACACCTGGCATCCCATCTTCAGATGTTTACGTTTATTTACTTATCATGGACATTGTTTCTTTACTAACAGCGTTGCAGAATTTTGCAACGGAAGTTGTTAAGAAGTCTGTTTTAAAATGTCTTAAGTAAAGAAACAATGTTCAGGACGGCTAAATAAATGTAAACATCTGGTGATGAGGTGAAGAGAAATTGAATATACTCTCAAAAACGCGTGTTTTGAGGCATAATTTGGTGGCGTGGCATTTCGGGAAAGGTGTGCCATTCATATCAGTGCGTTACCCCGTGTACGGAATCTATAGTTTTGTCTTATGGCCTAGGAACGCTACCGTCGCGCCACGCTAAGAAAGAACAGTATGTGAATCAGGACTGTGGCTCACGAAAAGTTGCCTGTACCCGGTCTTATCTCTTGTTCCTCTAGCGACAGATAATCAATTGCACAGACATGACGCAAATCTGTAACTGGATTTGTATTGGTTGAAGATAGAATCATATGTACCCACAGACTGTCTAACAACCTGTTCAGAACAACAGTTCTGTAACAAAACATGCTTCGGAGACAAAATGATTTATGATCCTTGAGCAACTAAGGTAATTTAATTTTGAATGGAGAATGCTGACTCCGTACGGCTACAACTACTGTTGTGCTTCCTACACATGTCAAAACACTTTAATAAGCTAGCTGTATTATCTAAGGGAAAAGCTGAAAGAATAAGTACGCTATGTTCCCCTGTGAAAACATTTCCGTAGACTTCAGTGAGTTCTGCAGGTACGCAGTTCAGACCGTGCAGAGTTTTCTCTGGCTTTCTATTGCGGAATATTTAATGCACTACCAGTGACAGTCCGCAGCTCCTGGTGTAGTGGCTAGCGTTGCTGCCTCTGGATCACGGGGCCCGTGTTCGATTCCCGGCCGGGTTGGAGATTTTCTCTGCGCAGGGACTGTGTGTTTGTGCTGCCCTCATAATTTCATCATCAGCATAATCATTCGTGACAGTGGCTAAATTGGACTGTGTAAAAATTGGGACTTTGTACGGGCGCTGATGATCGCGATACTGCAGTGCCTACGTTAATCTGAATTACGATGCAAAGCACTACGGCGACTAAGGTCGATATGAAACACATTAAATTTATTCGCAATTGTCAATGTGGACAATCATCAGCTGAAAAGCGGAATGACAACAACGAAAATTTGTGCCCGATCGGGATTCGAACCTGGATTGCTCGCGCATCGCAAGCTGTCGCGTCACCATTTGGCTATCCGCACACGACTTATATCAGATCCAAACTTCCATAGTTTGTCATGCGTCTACATCCCGTACTCGTACATCCATTATGCATATTCCCATACAGGTGAGGCATTTTACTTGATGTCGCAGTGTCTATTTTATTCTGAATTTCGCTGCAAAGTTCCATCGCAATTCAGAATAAAATAGGCACTGCAATGTCGTATTTATCCGCCGACACCGGGAAAGCGATTTTCACCTAAAATGTGAGTCATAATATATGTACTAGTAAGATTGTAAACGCGTGGTTGACAACCTATGGAAGTTTGGGTCTGGCCTTGTTTTGTGCATGCATAGCCAGATAGTAAGGCGATCGCTCGCGATGACCAGCAAATGCGGATTCGACTCCCGGTCGAGCACAAATTTTCATTGTCGTCATTCCATTCTACAGGTGATGGTTGTCCATATTCGCAATTGCGAATACATGTAATGCCTGTCATCTACGGTCCGTGCTGCACCACAGTTGCTCAGCGTCGGTTTTGGATGGGCCATTTTGCCACCTATTGTATACTTCGGCGGCACGCGAACATAGCTGTTTCCAAAATGCATCCACTCGTGGCCCAAAAGCCACTGATCATGCTGTTTTGGACGTCAGAGAAATCGCTCCTTTTCCGAATTACGACGACGACTGCACTGTTATCCGCGTTTCCCCTCCCCTCGACAAACTTTATGTACCATCCACTGCTAGTGTTGCCAGTTGCCGTCTCTGAGTGGTTATTTCACGTTGACGTCGAGCATAGCTGGTGGTCACATTAATCTGACTGGACCGTGTATAAACTTGGAGAGATGCTCTGTTCACTGATATGTGTCTATTTTCTGAATGTCTTGTAGTGTTCACGGAGGCGGCTTGTGAAACCCCGAAGTACTCGTGAATAATGCTGTAAGCGTAATCTGCATGTCAGGCTGCACTAGAAACAACAAATTGAGTATTGGACAATAAGAAGAGATAAATTATGAATAAAACTTCAAAAAGCTGTTTTGTGGCAAAGCTTTGACGAAATATTTGGGTGTAGGACAGCTAAATGTGTTTTGCATCAAGGTGCACCTACAAATCCTGCATTTTTTGTTGCTGACATACCTAACGAGTGCCTCAATTCTGTTTCGCTTTCCCCTTAATACTGTAATAAAACAGCGGTAAAACACATTTTTTCTGTACATAACAAGCTCATTCAAATTGAAATCCCTAATTGTTTCAAAATATTTTTTCTTCTTAAACATTTTACCTGTGCCATCACATCTTTCATCATATACACATGCTGACAAACGTGTAGTTAGGTTACGAAGTGTCTGTACGCTAATTCATGATCTAGCAGCGTCCAAAATGGAAAGCACTATTTTAACAAATCACAGGCGTATGGCAAACAGACCACATGTTCTCACATGGCCCATTCCAGTAGAAAGACTATAAATTGAGTTGGAAACAGCTTATGTTCACACCGTGTTTTGATATTTACTTCCAGAATGTATAACTATGTAAAAGCATGTCAGTTTTGAGGTATGGAATATAATAAGTTCTGCGGAAGAAACGGAGCAACCTTGACTACATCGTGTTGAAAAATGTCACAGCTCATCTTGGGTGTATTCCCATAATGGTGATGCATCCTATCTACATCATAACATGATGGAAAACTCATTTATTCGAACTTTTGATTGATGTTCTGGATGACGTAGTCTCGTAGCTCGTATCCATTTTCAGATGCCTTCTCCTAAGAATGTATCCAAATGTATGACCATGGATTGTCAACTACTGTTAATAATTAATATAATTCAAAGGTGGTAACAGAGCTACCTTTTGGAGATACTATTCACGAAAGATTGGATGACTAATAATTCACGACAAATTCCTATAAAACGCTTGCCTTTACGCTGGTTATATTCGTGAATCGTATGGTAATGGACGCAAACAGAACTATCATCATTGTACATTTAAGCACTGTAAAAGCTCTGCGCTTGTCCATGTACACTTACACACTTTAACAGGATAATATTAAGTTGTCTCTTCCTCTATGAGTAGATGATGAATGCAGCTAGCCGCTAACTTTGTGTAATGTCTTGTCTGTATAGACGTATATCTGTTGTCTTTAAGACCCTTTCACCTTCACACATAAATCTATACAGTAATGTAAGGGCCTCCCGTGTCTTGGCTGATCCGTGATACGACAGGCGAAAAGTTATACTAATGGAGGATTATTAATATCATCTCTATTTTCATTCGCTCTCTCTCTTTCTCTCCTTTATCTATGTACAGTTTTTATTATAATATTTCATTACGTGAAATCAGCCAAATAGGATCTTTGGTGGAGTCCTTCGTCTTGGTAATCAGCGGCTGGCTTGCTGTAAAAGATCTTTACATTTATTATTACTGTTAAACACTGTATTCAGTCGGGAGAATCAATCGTGTGGACAATTTGTTCCTTTTACGAAAGATTGCGAATTCCAGATGTGTACGAAGCCTTTTTGGACGATTTAACACAGACTCAGTGATTGCAGGCTCTCTTCGACACAGCTGAAACTTCCCCACTAATTACAGGGCCAACGTGATCATCAAATGGTTCAGAAAAAAACTCATTCGTTCATTCACTCCGGAACAAAAAGTCACAAACCTTATTTATGAAGGAAACTGTGTATTAAATCCATCTCCATTACATGTCCAGATCTCCGGTAATTCCACGTCTTAATTATTTTCCGTTTACACTCTCTTTCTATTCAAACAAACCGCTAGTGGCACACAAGTTAATTCGCTCGATTTAGCGAGAAGAAAATCAGAATATGTATCTCTCAGAAATACGTCAATCCCTCAATCCCTACTCCAGAAGCTGTCCTAGTTACCACTCTAACAACCATGGAGAATGCATATATGCATTCTGTTATTTCAAAGAATAAACGCGCTAGAAAATACTTTGGCGTCGTCTAGCTGTCGCCGCATATGTTACGAGAAAATCAGATCAGATACTTTTCCAAAGTAAATGAATGTGGATGGTTTGAGTGACAATGATTAATTGGTGCGTGGTAGAGGGTATTTTCTGTGGGGACGTTACAACACCTGTAATGCAGATGCTTTTAGGACTATTACTTTATTATTTTTCAGTTACAGGACGACTTGCTTTTTTAAAAAATAATTCAGACCTACAAGTCACAACAATAAATTCAGATACTGTTCTTTTCTGTCTGTACACATACAGGACTGCTTTTCAATCAAATGGTTCAATAGCATATAGCAAAATGTCCTACAGGGTGATCAGAAACAATCTGAAAACCTGTAAGTGGCAGAGTAGCCTGTGCAGAGAAAGAGTTCTTTAGAAAACAAATCGATACGTTGCCCAGTTTCCGAGTTCAAGCCAATCAGGCCGTCGCGCTCGCAGAGTCCCTCCAAAGACGGTGTCGACAACCGTGTGCTTCGTTTGCTTTCCTAAAACCGAACAAGAAAGCGATACAAAAATTGGACACCGGGCGGTAGAAGGATCGAACCTGACTCAAATGCTGAGCAGTCTCGTGCATTACCATCTACACTATAAAAACACCTGACGCTAGTTGTATCTGGTGGGCAGCTTGAATTTGCTTGAGCAACGGCCTGTTTGGCTGACTTCAGTCCTACTGAAAGCGGAGACGGCGCTACGTACATAATTTTCTCTGCACGACTTATCCTGCAACATACTTACATGCTTTTCAGACTGTTTATGACCACCCTGTATATAACAACTACATTTTGTATTACTATTTTCTTCACTGAAGATTGGTTAACTGTGAACTCTAATGCAGGATGTGATAAATCATTCACGCAGACTCAAATACCGAGTCTCCCTGACGTTTTCTGTCAAAACGAGGCCTATGACATAGGTGGTCAATCAAAGATATTTAAAAACCGACAGACGGAAGGAAACATTTATCCGAAGATGCTTATAATCGTTATGCTATCTTTTTTTTCACCTTTCACTACATTGCGCCCAAAGATCGATGGTAAAAGAAGAAAAAGGGCAGTAAAAATATCTCAGTTAGACAACAGAAAGCAGTGGACAGGGTTACAAAGTGTAGACCAGGGGTGTGCAATTGTTTTGGCTCGGGGGCCACATTATAGACACAGAGGTTAGCGGAGGGCCGCATCTTATAAACCTTACACTTGTAATGCCATATATATATATATATATATATATATATATATATATATATATATATATTTAAACTGCATTGATTAGTTAGCTTTACGTTTCATAAAAGGTATCATAAAAATCATTAGATGTAAATGAAAGAGTCAGAAGCAAAGGGGTGTAAGTATACTTCTTATAATTTCGATAAGACTAAAGTCACTTGTTCCTCTTTCCTTCTGACATCCTCAAATAAGATAGTTGTGTTCAATTTCATGTATTTTGCTAGTTTAACATAATCTCCAAGTACATTAAATTTCAAAACAAGTTTAATGGGACAAATGCGTCCTATCACAATTTTGCACAATTTTTTTGAAATCAGGAGTCAGACTGCTAGTTGATATTCTCATCACGGGCTGCAAATTACTGTCTGTTAAACAGCTTCAGTAGTTGCTCTTGTTGATTTTCAAGCAAGAAAAATTTTGTTCACAAATATACGTCGATCCAAAGATGGAGAACATTTTGCTTGCAAATTTCTTGATACATGGAAATTTTTCAGCTGAAAGAGATTTATAAAAATCAACTAAAGTTACAGCACTAAACATTTCTTTCACTGCGTGATCTGCCTGCATGTCAATCAGTTCAAGTAGCAGCTCCTGTGGTGCAGTGTCAATATCAGTAGTGATGGGATACGATAAAACATTAAATTGAGGCTCAATTTTCTTAAAATCCTGAAATCTTGTAGTAAACTCAGTTTCTAACTCTGCAGATAATCCCTAATCTTAGCTGAACCACTTCCAGGTACTTTCTGTTTCCCTAGTAAAGGGAAATGACAAAATTTGCCTTCATTTGCTTGCCTTGCAAACAGACCTAGTTTTGTTTTAAATGCTTTGACATGTGTCCATATTTCATGAGCAAACAACCCCTTTCCCTGCAATGTCACATTCAGTTCATTCAGTTTTTCAAAAATATCAGCTCCAAACATCATCTCATATCTCCACACTTCATATCCTATTTTTGCAACAAAATCATGAGATATCTCCTTAGTGTCTATAAATAAAATAATTTCATCCTGTAATGCCCAGACTCTTTTTAATACTTTTCCCAAGCTCAACCACCTCACACTGTTATGGTAAATTACATCTTCATGTTATGCCCACACCTACTCAAGAAGAGATTTGAACTGTCTGTGATGGAGTGCCCTTGCTCTGATTGTGTTCACAACACCAACAACAGGATCTACCACATGCTTTAAGTCTAGTGCAGTCTTGCAGAGGCTTTCCTGATGAAAAATACAATGAAAATCCAAAATATCACTGTCCGTGTCTTCGGCTTGTAACTTGTTTTTAAAAGTTTCACCATACATCTATTCTTCCCACAGAACGCTCTGGCCCCATCTATTGTAATGCTTACCATTTTGTTCCAGGATAAGCCACCTGTTTCCAAGCAATTAACAACACATTCTAACAAGACCTGGCCAGTGGTTCTATCTTTCATGGATACTATACCAAGTAATTCCTCGGTGATGACGAAATGTTCATTAATTGCACGGATAAAGATGAGTACTTGTGCAGTGTCTTCAATATCTGTGCTTTCGTCCATTGCCAGTGAAAACCAAACAAAATCTTCGCTCACAGTCTTTAGCTGGTCTGCAAGTTAGTCACTAATTAATTCAATGCGCCGCGCTATAGTCCTCCTAGCTCTAAAATTTGGTTTTAACCTCAGGACACAATACACTTGCACACTCTACCATGCACTGTTTAATAAACTCGCCATCCGAAAAAGGTTTGTTTCGTTTAGCAAGGTTATAGGCAACCATGAAACTTGCCTCTGTAGCACTATTTTGAAGCGGTGTTTGCTTCGTAAATAACGCTTGTTGCTTCTTCAAGCGTTTCACGAACTCCGCTGCTTTTATTTTTCGTTCTTCATCTGAAAGTTTGCAGCCAAAGTCACTGTGTTTTGATTCTTGATGTCGTTTCAGATTGTACTCCTTGGATACGGCAACTGTATCATGGCACAGTAAGCATGCGGCTTTAATTCCTGCATCAATAAAGAAATATTTGGTCGTCCAGTCTTCATTAAACAGACGGCACTTATCACCGACTTTACGCTTCTTCTTAGGAGTCATGATTGCACTGAAGTATATATATATATATTACGTTGTACTGTTGCACAGACTAAACACAAGTAAATCACTCGAAAAAGAAGAAAAGTGCTCTGAACGTCGTACTATTCACTCGGCGCGGGAGATATACAGCGCTCCCATCCGCCACCGCATGGAGCATAAATTTGCGCCAATAGCAGGATGCACACTGTTTTTTTCCGTGCCCGTGGTGGCTGATGGTAGTGCTCCCGTAATCCACAGAGCCCACACGCAGCTAGGTTTGTTGCGTGACTTTAGAGACATCTGTCGGTAGTACGCACTAGCGCAGACGCTCGCGGATTTTTTTAGTCGCGCGGGGAAGGGAAATTTTGTTTTTCCTATGATTTTTGTAAATGTCTTGGCGGGCCACACAAAACCCCTCCGCGGGCCACATGTGTCCCGCGGGCCGCTATTTGCCCAGCCCTGGTGTAGACCATCTGCAACATACTGCGGTTCTTACGATAAAGATACAACGTGTGGTCGTCAATATACATTAATGGATAGGCAGAAGAAGAAGTACAAGAAGAAGAAGAAGAAGAAGAAGCGTCAAAACTAGACGCCTTTCAATTTTCCGTTTCCTACTTCAGAGTAGACTGTTTGGTTTCTTGCACCGTTTATCTCGTTTTAATGGAAAATATTATGGACAACATGTATTTGAAATACAGTTGAATATAGTGACATTCTGTGAGGTATGAATACTATTTTAGTCACTCTGTAAATTCTTTTTCTTATATAAATATCGATACATATACTTCACACAGAGCAAAACCATGTAGCTGAGTAATCTTTGACTATTGCTACAATATCTTTGTGTTGCTACACCGCCTCTGCCTGAGAGGCTAGCAAAGTTACACGCAGTCTAAGTTGAGTAGTTCTAAGTAGCAATTGTATTTTGAAGAATGGCCAGGAAATTTTCTTTGTAAGTGTGATATGAGATTGATGGAGTTGGGGTATGAATATTTTTGATGCAGCTATGGAGAGAGAAGCTAGGGAGATTATTTGCGACTTTTTCTGGAATGTTGAGAGATTGAGGTAAGCACGGAACTGTGTAGCATTGTTCTGTGTCATTGAGATTGTAGTAACGAACCTCAGATAGTAGAATTGTTACATGGTTTGCTCTCATAGGAAGATGAGATTCCCCTTGATTAAAGTTGCTTCTTAAAGCCATGTTACGTAGGTACTATTGTGAACATCCAATTGATTTTGAAAGCATTACTTTTGAATATGGAGTTTCATTTCAATTTTGTCAGAGGTCTTTTCTTACCTGTTAAAATTCCCACCCCTAATTCAGTTTATTAGGTATGTATGCATATTGCACTTTGTGATACGGAATTTTCAGTTGTAGTTTTTAAAGCTGCTTTGCTGCAGTGTGCTGTACGCTGCGTTCGAGAACTCTGCAAAAATGTTTGGCGAGGCACGAGGTAAGAGAAAATACAGTTCAGGCCAGGAATTTCTTTGAAAGCCCTGCTGCTTGCATTCAGGGTAGCATCACATTTTTATAGAAACAGTTAGCTTCAATTTGTTGGCAGTTTTGAGCAAATGATAATTTTTTTTAAATTCAACATAGTCAGGGTTTTTCACAGCACATAAGTTTAAGTTAAGAATTAGTTTATTTGGTAACAGTTTTTAAAAAGTTCTAGTAGAAGTTTTAGGAAGATTTTACTCAGCTAGAGAGAAGCAGACAAATGATCAAGTTAAAATTGAAAACTTCAGGAAAGAGTTTCAGCCTCTAGAAGAGCTGACCCGCTTCCCACGTCAACATTTCTTGACGTTTCTTTGCCATTCTGCTGTGACATCTTCCTCTTCGTCCAAAAAGATGATCATTCCGTAGGTACATGAGTGAACGGTGCCTTCTAGCATTATTTCGATTTTGCGGGTCTAGGGAATTTGTCAAACAATAAACATAGTCTGGGACAGAAAGCACTGATATTAGTAATCGTCTGGAGAACAGTACAAGAAATCCTTGGATTTGGAGGTCATCATGAATTTCTATTTATGCTATCAATAACAGAATAGGCCACCCTTTGACAGTTTTTGAAAAAATAATGTCCTAGTAATTTTTCAGTTGCGCCGAAGACCTTGTAATTACAGCTCCTGATCTACAATAGTTCCGAACTGTGGCAAAATTTGGAAGTGGTGTCCCCGCTCCTCCCCCTCCTCGACCGTTTTGAGACAGGACGTTAAAAAAAAACATATAAAATCAATTTTTCAAAAATATTTCATTTTGCAGCACACATCTTTCTGAAGAGTTTGATGTGTAATACAGATAGGTCTTAAGTGTGCCAAAGTGTAGTACCACACCTCATCACACGGCATTCTTTTGTCGCACGTCATTGTACTTCACTCCGTGGAATTCAAACTTTATATTTCGTAATGGAAACTACCAAACCTATACGCGGGACAGTGGAAATTAAAAGTCCTGTGGTACTCCTCTTGCACCCAGTCGACCGTTCTGACATTATACCCCCTCTTAAACAAAAACTGGACCGGATTATTTGTGACTGGGAGAATAAGAACTCTTCAGAAAATTTGAACTTTTTACTGCCTATTTGCTAATAATTTTGTGTTGCGTGTGACATAAAATGAAATATAGGAAACACGGAAGTACTGAAGAAAGGAGACGTGCAAGACAGTACACATTTCTTCAATCATTAGGTCCCAGTATTTTTTCTCTCTCTAGTCTTCCTACAGTTTTACATGACGTGCTTACCTATCTGGAACAGAATTTATTACCTCTTCAAAGTTCGTCAAATGTTGTGCTACATGAAAAAGCAAAGTGTCGTTGTCTAAACTGAAAACGCAGTTAATACAAATAGTACCCAAGACTGCTCTGGTTTCTCTATTTGAATACGTCTATTTTGCCGCTGTCTGCTAGATTAAGCGAAATAGGCCTTTCTAATACTGCACCAGCTGCAACACACTCCAAATAAACAAGACTGTTTCGGCACAAATGGTCATTTTTATCTACCTCATTTATATAAATAACACGACAGAATATAATTGACGAAACAATATCAAATGCCTATTAGGCCTACTACAAGCAAAAAGTTTTTTGTTAGAAATTAGTTTTACATTTCATTCATGTGTTCCAGTTTCTCAAGCATGAGAGCGAAAAGTAGTAGTAATACGAAATTTTTATAGAAATTTGATATCGTCATATCCTTCCATATAATGTCCCCGTTTCTTCTCCGTCCTTGTTCTAACAAACAATCGTGTCATCACTAATTCTGTAACTATTCTTGCCATTGCCAAAACTTATTCTTCAGTTAATTTTCCTAACCCTGCCAGAATCACCGGTTCAGTTATCCTGCCTTTATTCTCCAGTTACACGTTATTACGTGTTCATACAATGCATTTTCCGCACTATGACGAGGACAGAATTAAGCGGCTGCTAACCGCGGACTGTACAACTGGTCCTTAGTAGTGTAGTGACCTGGCAAAAATTTTCTGCCTGAATTTCATTTTCTTGAACACACCAGGAAGATAATACATAATCTTTCTTACCTGTAATCTTTCTTACCTGTTATTCCTGTTAATCATTTATTTCCACTCTGGTAGTCTGAATCTATGGATTTCGCTGATAACTATAACAATGCTTGTCATTCACACACCCAATCAACTACATAAACAAAGAGCTATTGGCATTCACCAGTTCAGGTTTATTCGCCTCATCTCGTATAGCTCTGTCCCCTATTGTGGAACACAGCTGGCAATTCGTTGCATACTTAAAATCATTGGAGTCAAACACAAGTTAAAAGTCGGCCACAGTATAAAATTCACACAGAGTGAGACATTTAAAAAACAAAACCACTGGAAACAAGGAACACTCACAAACAATAAAAACCACTGGTATGGACCTGCCGAAGGACTGGAGGTCGGAAAGGAGGAAAAAAGAGGGGAGGGGGGAAGGGGGGCGGGAGGAAGAGGAAAAGGGGACACAGGGGGCGTACCAAGAGGCAGAAAACGGGCAGGGCGGAATATATGGAGGGTAGATAAAGCAGGAGGGAGTGCAGAGACACTGAAGGGGAACACAGGAGAGGGAGGGGGCATAGGAGAGGGAAAGCAACTCAGGAGAAAGGAGGGGGAGGAGAGGGGGCCCTGAGGCGGAGGCAGGAGAAAGGTGGGGTTAGAGTCGATAGGAGGGGTAGACATCAGGGTGAAGCTCATCACCTGGGATCGTTAGATGCTGGAAGTTGTGTTGGGAAAGGAGGTGGAGGGTGTGGAAATGGAGAGAGGATGGGATAGAATGGTAAAGGTGCGCCAACAAGCTGGGGGTGGAGAGGAAGGGGGGCACCAGGGGGTGAGGGGGATCGAGTCGGCGGACAATATAAAGGGTGTGGATGTGTTCAAGGAAAAAGAGAAAGTGGGGAATGGGAATGCACATGGGGGATCGCCTGGGTCTTGGATGGGTTGATACGGTGGAACCACTGGTTGCACCAAGCGGTGAACTGGTCAAAAATGAAAATGTAGTCCATCATCAAAGGAGGTGGCTTACAAAACACTCATTCGACCTATACTTGAGTATTGCTCATCAGTGTGGGATCCGTACCAGATCGGTTTGACGGAGGAGATACAAAGAAGAGCGGCGCGTTTCGTCACAGGGTTATTTGGTAACCGTGATAGCGTTACGGAGATGTTTAATAAACTCAAGTGGCAGACTCTGCAAGAGAGGCGCTCTGCATCGCGGTGTAGCTTGCTCGCCAGGTTTCGAGAGGGTGCGTTTCTGAATGAGGTATCGAATATATTGCTTCCCCGTACTTATACCTCCCGAGGAGATCACGAATGTAAAATTAGAGAGATTAGAGTGCGCACGGAGACTTTCAGACAGTCGTTCTTCCCGCGAACCATACGCGACTGGAACAGGAAAGGGAGGTAATGACAGTGGCACGTAAAGTGCCCTCCGTCACACACCGTTGGGTGGCTTGCGGAGTATAAATGTAGATGTAGATGTAGAAGGCGAGGCAGAGTGCATGGCGCTCAATGATTTGGAGAGCTTTATAGAACCTGGGAGGGGCGGAAATCCAAGCAATGTTGGCATAATAAAGAATGGGGCAGATCAAGGTGTGTGAAGGATGGTGGAAGGATGCAGTCCCCATGTCCAGCCAGACAGGAGTTTCAGGAGGCGGTGTCTGTTGTGAGTTTTGTGTTGGATTGTAAGGAGATGGGGAGTCCAGGTGAGGTGGCGGTTGAGGGTGAGGCCAAGGTATTTGAGAGTAAGTGTGAGGTCGATAGGACGGCCATAAATGGTGAGGTAGAAATCATGGAGACAGAAGGAACAGGTGATGCGGCCTATGATGATCGCCTGGGTCTTGGATGGGTTGATACGGTGGAACCACTGGTTGCACCAAGCGGTGAACTGGTCACGGTTGGTTTGGAGGGTACATTGGGATTGTTGAAGGGTAGGATAAAGGTCTAGGAAGGCGGTGTGATCAGAAAATTGGAGGAGATGAACAGGTGGGGGAGGTTTGGGCATATCAGCAGTGTACAGGAGATAGAGGAGAGGGGAAAGGATGGAGCCTTTGGACACACTGGCAGAGGGATAGGAGGTACTGGAGTTTGAATTGTGGATAGTGACATAGGAGGGACGACGGGACAGGAAGGAAGCAACGAGATGGACGACATTGATACGGGACGCCAGACACAGTCATAGCCGTTCTGGAGCTCAAGGGAAACAAAGGTAGCAGAGCGACAGGAGTCACGTTGGAGGGAAAGAAGGTTGGTGAGGTTAAGGAGCTGGTCGTCGGCTGAGAAGGACGGCCAGAAGCCACACTGGGTAAGGGGGAAGGAGGTGGTGTTGGTTAAGGTGGCAGTGAATACGGCGGGATGATGTCAAAGACCTTACTGAACATGGAGGTGAGACAGATGGGACGATAGGAAGAGGTATCAGAGGGGGGTTTAACGCGCATGCGCGTCTGTGGATAAGTATACAAACTGAATGATAGATGAGCCAACGGGAAGACTGAGTAATGCCTTACAATGCTTTAAAATCAACGCAAATTCGTAGAAACTATTGTTAATGCCAGTAGTGTCTATTGGAAAGCAGTACGTTAACGGTTGCAAAGTAGATTCCAGAGACGAGAGCTGTTTGAAAAGTAATGCAACCCCTATTTTTTCTCGGCCAGTTTCGGCTGAAAAAAATGCGGAATTTGTTCTGTGGCATTGCGGAATATTCCTGCTTCAGATCCAGTAGTTTCGTGGGATGCAGACAGGTGGCGCTGCTAATACGTAGGCTTCAAAATGGCGTTTGTAACAGAACTTAGTTCCAAGAAAAGAGGTGCCATTGAGTTCTTTGGTGGAAAACCAGGTCATCGCAGATATTCATAGGCGCTTGCCTAAGGAGAAACCTGGCAATCACACCCAACAAACAAGAATTCGCTGGTAAAATTGAAAATGACTTTCAGAAAATTGTTAAGTGGTTCTCTAGAAATGGGCTCTAACTAAAGGTTGATAAAACACAGTATATACAGTTTTGTACAGTGAATGACATAACAACATCGATAAATACAGACTTTAAACAGAAGTCTGCTGTTAAGGCAGAACATTCAAAATTTCTGTGTGCATGCATTGATGAGAAACTGAATTGGAAGAAACACATTGATGACCTGCTGAAACGGTTCAGTTCAACTCTAATGCTGTTGGGCTTATTGCAAATTTTGGTGATAAACATATCAGAGAATTAGACTAATATGCCTATTTTCATTCACTGCTTTGATATGGCAACATAGTTTAGGTAACTCATCATTAACAGAAAAAGTATTCATTGCACAGAAGCATGTAATCAGAATAATAGCTGGAGCCCAGCAGAGATCACCTTGCAGACATTTATTTAAGGAATAGGGATATTCGCAGTACCTTCAGCTATATTCGCTTATGAAATTTCTTATTAATAACCCACCCAAATAAAAAGTGATATCAAAATGCATAGCTACAACATTAGAAGAAATGATGGTCACTATTCTGGGCTAAATGTGACTTTGGCACAAACAGAGGTGCCACAAAAGTTTTTGGTCATTTACCAAGTCTAACAGATAGCCAACCAACATTTTAAACCAAATTAACACAATTTCTGTATGACAAATCCTTCTACTTAATTGATGACTTTTTAGATATGAATTAGTAATTGCAAAAAATTAAATTATCTCGTGTTAAGAAATGTTATGTTAAGTTGACACGTTCCACATCATTACGAAATGTGTTCATGATCTATGGAACAAGTGTTAGTGTAATGTAATCGTGCAGCCCGGATCTCGAATCTTCCGACCTCTACCTGTTTGGCCCATTGAAGAAAGCACTTCGCAGGAAGCAGTTCGTGGATGATGAGGAGGTCACTGATGAAACGAGACGTTGGCAGTGGTGTGGTACTATGGACGCATACAGAACCTCCCAGTAAGGTGGCGTTGGGCCGTCCCACTGAACAGAGATTATGTTGAAAAATAGAGTTTTTAGCAAGAAGAGTGGGGGATAATATAGTGTTTTGGGATCCTGAATAAAACCAACCTGCTTTCAGAAAGAACGACCCTCGTAGCAGCTATTAAAATTGTAAACTATGACATGCAATGATTATTTATAAAAAGAATTAATAAAAGCCAGAATTACACTAGTTTTCGTATTGTGCTATTTTTGAATTTTTGTTTAAATTACCTTATCGTGTTAGTGCGTTTTTCATACTTTTTACTGAATTTAGATCAACCACGAGTCCGGTAACGCACATAACGATAATGTAGATGCTGTTTTTAATAGGTCTCTTTTTGTAAATAATCGCTGTCTGCCATAATTCAGAACTTCTAATAACTGCTATCTGGAATCCACTTTGTAACTATTAATGTGCTGTTTTTCAATGAACAACACTAGCACTAATAACAGTTTTTTACGAATTTACGTTGATTTTAACACATTTCAATCGATTACTCAATCTTTCCATCAGCTCAGGTATCATTCTATTTGTCTAGTTATCCAAGTATGCGCATGCGCTCTCCATGCGACACCTCTCTCTACGTCGCTGTTGGTGACATGCTGTCGCTGCTGCGGGGGAGTGAGTAGAAGGCCCTGGTTGGGTTTTGCCCGTTGTTGGTGACATGCTGTGCATGACAGTGGAGAAATTTCAGAAATAAATAAATAAATAAAATACATCTGATTACAAAGCATACACCCTGGGCGCGCCCCCATTTGAGAAATAAATAAATAAAGTACATTTGATTACAAAGTATACACCCTGGACACGCATATTCGAGATGTCGTGGTGAATCAAGTGTGCTCAGAAGTCCATCGAACTACACTTCAACGAGAATATCTCCGGTATCTTTGCGGAAACCTTCTCCTGATAGGCCCTTATTTCAGAAATAAATAGCTTGCCTCGGCAAGGCTGCTGCACCCTAAGTATTCATTATTGCCCCCTCGCCCACGGACTCGCTTGTCCAGACGTCTTCCCATTCGTCACTTTCATCTTACTGTTGACTGTTACTATCGACAAGGTCACCCTTTTCGGCCGTTACGCGCAGTTGCGCCTTGACATGCCGCCTGTTGGTACACATTCAAGAGTGCGTGCTTGCTGTGGGCAAATGAGGGAGCGTTAGCTGCTCAAATGTCACATTATCCCGTAGATGATCACGTACGGCCTATGTTTTGATCACTATTTCGGTGTAACGGGCCCCGCTAGCTCACCAGATGCTATTGCTCATGTTACCACGGGAGCGTTCTATGTTATTTTATGTTCGACGTCCAACACTTAGCGAAAAATTACTGACGATGGAAGATGTGTCATCTTATTCTGTTTTCTCGATTGGAACTTAACTTAATTTTGTTGCACCTGATTATGCAGCTAAAATACGAAACCGGTCGTGACTAAAAATAAAGGACTTACAGCTAAGGCGGTCTTTCCAGAATGATATATCCAGGCTGTGGCTTCCCTGACTTCATAGTTTGCTACGCTATTACAAATTGTTTGAGATCGGACGACAAGTGGGCCAGGGCAACCAGAAAAGGCAAAGGTCTTTTAACAAATGTACGAGATTTACGGAGCAGTTTTTTCGAACACTGCAAAAAGTGCTACAGACCATCAGTTGAATGAACCACTGATGAGCCGCTTTCAGCATTCAGAGGTCAATGTAAATTCCGGATGTACATTCCCAGTAAACCAGAAAAACGTAGTCTGAAACTTGTGTTCAAGTGTGCGTCCAATTCGAAATACACAGGAATACCGCAGGCAGGAAAACAAACGTACTGCAGGACTCAGCCTCTAGCACCAATCTACGGCAACAGTTCAAACATAACGTAAATAACTGCTTTTATATCGTACCTTCTTCTGTCGGACATGCTGAACCACTGTATAACCATGGTTGTAACTGCACGTAGGAACAATGCTGTAATTCCGCATAACGTTTACGTCTTTCTTAGTTTCATAACCCGGAGTGTGCTTTTTTTTATAATGATTACAGAACTGAGTTACAGAATTGCGCACGTCTTCTCACTGGCGTGACAAATAGTCTATAAGAAGCTCTATAGACTAAACTACGACCAGTAACGATGATTCTCTTAGATTGCAATACATATCAACAATTGGTATCCCTTTTACCGAAGAAGGGAGAAATTGTCTTAGTAGCTTCCGCCATGCATTATATGACAACAATTTTGCAAATTACAAAAGAGGCCACGGAATTTTACAATGAAGCGAAGGGAGGGGTAGACTTATTTGGTCAAATGTGCAAGAATTGTTCGTTCAACAGACGCACACGATGCTGGTCTTCGGCTGCATTTATTGGGTTACAGAATATAAGTTGAATTAATATATACGTAATATAGCAACATGTATGTGCATCTCAAGGAATGAAATTACTTAAAATACTGTAGTTTCTTCACCGACTTGGATCTGATTTATCAACAAAATTTATCAAGTGGGATTGACTCTCAGGAATCTTCCAAGAGATTTGCAGGTGAAGATAGAATCCGTACTGAACGACAGTAATTCATTCCCGGTTAGCTCATCAAAGGACGACAACAAATCATCTCTGCACAGAGTCCAAAACAAGGACGATGCAAACTCTGCAAAAAGAGCGACAGAGGGTGCAGTGACTAAGAATTTCATCTGTGGTGATCATAGGGAAGCTACCTGCAAAAATAATTGCAAGTCATAAATATTATAGAGATTATCGTTTAAGTTTCGGCAAACGAAAAACTTCTTTGGCAACTGTTTGTTGTTTTTACCCTACAACGAATTTTGTTGTTATTTACATGTTATTGACTTAACACCCTACAGCACTGGTTTCATATATGATATCAACCATGATGTGTGTTTCGAATTATGAAATCATTATAATTTGTAACAATTTGATTATGTACAGTGTAACTATTGTAGTTTTGAGCTAGGTGAGATTTCATCCATTTAATATCCTCGAAAATGAGTTTTACATTTCACAGAATTTTGTTACAAAATGCATAATGCTTGAAATATTAATACTGAATAAAATCTTAAATAACAACTCTGCTGTTCGGTCTTCTTCGGTTGTGTCCATTTCTCTCTCACAGAACGGAGTGGTTTGAAGTGTGCCTCATTGCACAAGGTATACTTTACCTTCTTCTCTTGATTTGAGTAGAAACGATGTCTGCAATGTGAAAAGGAAGGAATTTTCATTTAATAAACACTTTATTGTTGCTAATTCGTGTAAGGTTCGCAATCATCTATTGTCCCTCTATTCTGAATTAAAGTCTCAGACACTATTTCACATTGTAATGAAGTTTGATGGCGGACAGTTGAGTTTTCACAAGTTAACAACAGAATACATAGAAACTTCTCATCATATTCACTTGTCATGTTTAATTTTCATTCCATTATATTGGCGAAAGCATTTTCGTTAATGGCAGCAGATAGGCAGGAGCAAGAATTTGTTTCTATAAGCGCTAAGCCCATCGATATTTGCAACTGCAGCTTTTAAAATCACAGCATCTTCTTTGCAAATATCAGCAAAACTTGCGACGCTTGTTTTGCTATGGTTTCCTTGCAGGCCTACTGCTACAGACATGCACTCTGAACTACCTTACCAGCGGATGCTTCTGCGTGTGAGAGCCCGCACATGCTTCCATCTGTTCTCCCACTGCGGGACGTCCACAGCCGTTGGCATGGCAACATACGTACTTCGGAAACGCCCGCGCCGCCAAGCGAGTATTCTACGAACTGCCATCGCGACAAACTTCGCGGTATGTCCGACAGATGTCGCACTAAGCGGATACTTGATGGCGCTGCTAGCACACGCGCGAAATACGGTTGCTTCGTTCGCGAACACGTGACACCCGGTTTATACTACCGTTCTGCCAATCCAGTTCATTCTACTTATGTCAGTTCATGGTCCTTCATATGTTCAGTAGCACATTAAATACATCGTTATTTGTGCACCAACGATCCAGTACACTGGGAATTTGACAATCAATGTTGCATAACGTGAAAAAAGTAATCGAGTTCTGAAATTATGCTTCACATTTGTCCTGATCATTAATTAATACGGAAACAGTATATATTAGGGAGCTAGGAAAAGAAGCTGAAGTTAAATGACTTGATAGCTGCCTAAATTACTTAATTTAAACTTCATCTTCGTGAGGATTCGCGGCCGATATGCGGATTTACATACTTTAGCAGTTTTATTTGCTTCACAGTATTCGTCTGTTATTGTTATCATTGATACGTAGATAGCACCCAGTAACATCCAAACACCCAGTCACAAACAACAATTAAACAATGAATCTGATCGGGGATTCGAGTCTCAAAATATATTCTGAGAAAATTAAGTAACTGCCAGAAAGTTTATCAACACGTTCATCTGTCACAAATACAAACCTACGACAGTTTTGGAAAGAACGAAGCACTTCTTCATGAATTACCTCGGGCACTTAGAACCTAAGCTAAAGCGCAACCACTGAAACCGTCTCAGTCATTGAAAGCCTGTGACAGCCTTTCACAGAGCTCTGACGGTCAAGTTATGGACAACAGACAACACATTTTATCTCTCTCTGCACTCGTATCAGTTCCGTCACACACTCGAGCTGCACATGGCATCGCAAACTGGATTGTAAAACGATTGCCGGAGGTCGCACTCCATCACACGTCATCTCAACATGGCGACTGCTGCAATTCACCTGCCGCTGCGTACGAATTTTGGCAGTGTGCCCGTCCACGCACCAACGGTGTGACAGTCCTCTTGCTTCTGCTTAGCGCCAGTGTTTACGTCCAGTGGGCCACCGCGCGTGCGTCAGCGGGACAAGAACCAATCCTGGCCGCCGTACTGTCTAGATTTGTACCGTATCGATTTGGTAGTTGCAGCTGTTTACACATCTTTCATTTTCCGGCATAGCGTTGTCTGCAGCGACATCTCCCAGTGTTGGCAAGAACTGTTTCGGCCGTGCAGCAGCTGCGGCATCTGTGGGCGTTAGCTGCAACTAGAAGAGCGCGGATCTTGTTTTGCTTTTGCTCGTCAGATTACTTCCCACCGCGTGGACTTACCTCACTTCTTCCTGACCCACTGTCCAAAGTTTCAAGGTTCCGCAGCATTTATTCACCTATCACGTTCTTTGTTAATTCAGTGCTTTTTTCTTTCGTATAGTAACACTGCCGTCTCATTTCTAAAAATAAATTAAAAAATGAGTACAGAAATATAACATAAAATGTTATAAAGCGAAGTAGACAAGGAACAGAGGTAGGAGATTATTTCCGTGGCAAAGAATGTTAAGGCTCGCTTTATTCAGTAATTCCTTTTAGCAAAAGTAACTATAACTAGGTATAACTGGTCAAAAGTTTCATCGTTAGCGAGTTCAGCTGTCGATTTCTTTGTGCTCTGAATGAAACAGTGGAATAAAATCTATGCATTTCTCTGATGTAAAAATGTCGTATGCCATTGCTGAGTGGGATATCCCACGTTGTGGGTTCAGCAGCCTGTCGGAAAGGGTGTTTTTCCTTTGCACACATTGATCCCATTCTTACGCATATGTATGTGTCACATGCGTATTTGTAGAGTATAGATAGTGTAATGGATGTGTGTACAGTGTTGTGCAATGTTTGTGTAGTGTGGTAATGATGAGCAAAGAGAAAGTGTGAAATCCTGCGGCGACACATAACGTACTTCTCTTGTATCGGACGAATGGGCCCAACAAGCTCAACGTCCTCATCCGACTCACAGACCACCATCGACAGCGTCACACTTCATGAAACATTATGGAGAGGTTTGGCATTTAATGCAGAACATTGGCACAAAAACTGGCTTTCGGGAACTGTCGGCCAAATACTGGCATTGAAAATTTCATCCACCATCAGGATTTGAGCCGGCTTACCTACGAGTCGAGCGTCACCCCATAGACGTGCGTTAACGACCTATAAAGGCGGAATTACACTGAGGTGACAAAAGTCATGGGTTGCCTACATGCACACAAACAGATGGCGGTAGTATAGCGTCCACAAGGCATAAAAGGGCAGTGGATTGACGGAGCTGTTATTTTACTCAGGTGATTCTTGTGACAAGGTTTTCGAAGCGATTATGGCGTACAACGGGAACTAAACGCGCAAGAGTAGTTGGAGCTAGACGTATAGGAGATTACATTTCGGAAATCGTTAGAGAATTCGGTATTTAGGGATCCACAATGTCAAGAGTGTGTCGAGAATATCACTTTCAAGGACTACGTTTCACTACAGACAACGCACTGACTGACGGCCTTCACTTAACGACCGAGAACAGCAGCGTTTGCGTGTGTTTGTCAGTGCCAAGAGACAAGCAGTACTGCATGAAACAACCGCAGAAATCAACGAGAGACGTGTTCAGTAGGACAGCGGAACGAAATTTGATGTTAAGGTTGAGTTGGGTTGGGCTGTTTGGGGAAGGAGACCAGACAGCGAGGTCATCGGTCTCATTGGATTAGGGAAGGATGGGGAAGGAAGTCGGCCGTGCCCTTTCAGAGGAACCATCCCGACATTTGCCTGGAGTGCTTTAGGGAAATCACGGAAAACCTAAATCAGGATGGCCGGACGCGGGACTGAACCGTCGTCCTCCCGAATGCGAGTCCAATGTCTAACCACTGCGCCACCTCGCTCGGTTTGGTGTTCAGGGGCAGCAGACGACCGACGCGATTGCCTCTGCTAACAGCACCGACTGGAAAACTGTGACTTGATCAGATGAGTCCCGTTTTCAGTTGGTAAGAGCTGATGGTAGGGTTCGAGATGGCACACACCCCACGAAGCCGCGGACCCAGGTTGTCAACAAGACACTGCGCAAGCTGGTGGTGGCTCGAAAATGGTGTAGGCTGTGTTTACATGGAATGGATTTGGTCCTCTGGATTTACGGCTACTTGGAGAGCCGGCCGGAGTGGCCGTGCGGTTCTAGGCGCTACAGTCTGGAACCGCGAGACCGCTACGGTCGCAGGTTCGAATCCTGCCTCGAGCGTGGATGTGTGTGATGTCCTTAGGTTAGTTAGGTTTAAGTAGTTCTAAGTTCTAGGGGTCTGATGACCTCAGAAGTTGAGTCCCATAGTGCTCAGAGCCATTTGAACCATTTGAACCAGCTTCTTGGAGACCATTTGCAGCCATTCACGGACGCCATGTTGCCAAAGAAAGATGGAATTTTTACGGACGACAGTGCGGCACGTCACCGGGTCACAGGAGTTTGCAGCTGGTTTGAAGAACATTCTGGACAGTTCGAGCGAATGGTTGACTATCCAGATCACCCGACATGAATCGCATCGAACATTTTCGGGACATCATCGATGGATCAGTTCGTGCACAACACCCGGCACCGGCAACACTTCCGCAATTATGGGCGGCTATAGAGGCAGCATAAATCAGTATTTCTGCAGGGGACTTCCAACGACTTGTTGAGACCATGTCACGTCGAATTTCTGCATTACGCCTGGCAAAAGGAGGTCCGACACGATTTTAGGATGTATCCCATGACTTTAGGTGACCTCAGTGTCGTTCTCTAATACTGTTTCGTCTCCGCTTGCATATACGATCGTCAACTTCGCCTCTCAACTACCCCAATTTCCTACCTGTCCAACTTTCTTTCTGAAAGCCCCTTGAATTAATCTCTCTTTCTTTAGTAATATTCTCGATCTTGTTTAAGGTTAATCTTTGTTTAACAATTTGCATTTATTTGTGATTCAAGTAGAAATACTCTTTAGTTCAAATGGTTCAAATGGCTCTGAGCACTATGGGACTTAACATCTGAGGTCATCGGTCCCCTAGAACTTAGAACTACTTAAACGTAACCAACCTAAGGACATTAAACAAATCCATGCCCTAGGCAGGATTCGAACCTGCGATCGTAGCAGTCACTCGGTTCCGGACTGAAGCGCCTAGAACCGCTCGGTCACCGCGGCCGGCTACTCTTTAGTCAGTGACACGTATTTAATTAGCTAGGTCAAAGATATTACTACTTGCACTTTATATAATGAAACGTGCGAACAGTTTAAGTTTTGTTAGTTTCTCCCGCGGACTCTTCGAGAGTGGAGCGGTAGAGAAACAGCTTGAAGATGCTTCGATGAACCACGCACTTAATTGTGAATTGCAGAGTAATCGTGTAGATGGAGATTTTTCTCACATTTCTTTCAGTTAAGTCTTACTCTTATCTAAAGTCAGTAACTGTTCCGCTGAGCGACCGTACTGGCACGAAAACGGAAACTAGCAGAAAGGATGCCGAAATACTGAATTCTGTCTTCGGAAAATGTAGAGGCAGATCACAATACGACACCTCCTTTCAATCATTGCGAATGCCTAAATGACGATATTGAGATAAGTGACGGGTGTGACGCGCCCGGGTTCCCGGGTTCGATTCCCGGCGGGGTCAGGGATTTTCTCCGCCTCGTGATGACTGGGTGTTGTGTGATGTCCTTAGGTTAATTAGTTTTAAGTAGTTCTAAGTTCTAGGGGACTGATGACCATAGATGTTAAGACACATAGTGCTCAGAGTCACTTGAACCATTTTTTTGACGGGTGTGAAATCTTATGAGACTTAACTGCTGAGGTCATCAGTCCCTAAGCTTACACACTACTTAACCTAAATTATCCTAAGGACAACCACACACACCAATGCCCGACGGAGGACTCGAACCTCCGCCGGGACCAGCCGCACAGTCCATGACTGCAGCGCCTGAGACCGCTCGGCTAATCCCGCGCGGCAGAGATAAGTGACCACCGAATAGAAAAGCAGCTAAATCGCTGAATAGTGGAAAGTCATGTGCACCAGATGACGTACGTGTCAGGTTCTACAGAGATTATGCGAAAGGACGTTCTGCGCATATAGTAATAGTTATCGTGGATCGATCCAACGAGGCGTACCTAGCGACTGGGAAGAAGCACAGGTCATTCCCATTTTCATTAAGGGCCATAGGACAGATGTACATAATTACAGGCCAGTATCGGTGACGTCGATCTGTCGTATAACTGATTCGGTAATTTGGACAAGAGAACGAGTGCAAAATCCCCTTTGTGGCAAGGACAAAAAACTTTCTCCCGATCTTATTTTTAATTTTGCAGTAACCAAACATTTATATGAAATTCTTTACGTTAATATCCTATCTCAGTACCCTGGAAAGATGAATTGGATTTTAATGAAGCCGCGCGGAGTGGCCGCGTGGTTTGCGGCACCATGTCACGGATTACGCGGCCCCTCCCTCCGGAGGTTCGAGTCCTCCCTCGGGCATGGGTGTGTGTGTTGCTCTTAGCGTAAGTTAGTTTAAGTAGTGTGTAAGTCTAGGGGCCGATGACGTCAGCAGTTTGGTCCCTTGAGAATTCACATGCATTTGAACGTTTTGATTGTAATGAAGGAAGCATAGAAATACAAAATTGTTAAGGCTTTCGCGGCCACTTATTGACAAACTGCCTATTGGCTTCTGTCTCGGGCGATTCGGCCGAAGTTCATCTAATGATTTTACTGACATTTCGCCAGCACTAGTGGCTGGCATTGTCAAAGCTTCACCCTCCATTGCCGGTGGTGAACAGTAAAATCATTAGATGAACGTCGGTCGAAGAGTTCGAGACAGAAGCG
Source organism: Schistocerca americana (assembly GCF_021461395.2). NCBI lineage: Eukaryota > Metazoa > Arthropoda > Insecta > Orthoptera > Acrididae > Schistocerca > Schistocerca americana. Next base: position 926,706,092 of record NC_060119.1, on the reverse strand, counting down.
AAGCATAGAAAGTTTTAAAAACTGAGGATTTGTACCCTTATTCAATCTGATTATGAATTAGACATTAAAACTTGTTACTACAACATTAGAAATAGTTATACTTTCACAAAACATTCTGAGTCGTGGGCGCTTCTGTGAAGACGCGCGCGCGATCCTACTGGCACACTTGTGTGCGCGTTGCATCGATTCCTGCCCCTGTCGTATCGTGTTTGCTTGGTTGTATGTTTCCTCTGGGGCTGTGTGGTAGTGAGGGGTGTGTGGGACACGGAGCTGAACGGGTGTGCCCGGGTACTCGGCGTCCTGGCAATTGCAGCGACTTGAAACCAACCGTTGACCATTGTGTTTGCCTGCAGCGATGACCGTTGCTACCGGCGAGTTTAGCGGGCGAGGAGCGGTCTTCACCGCGTGCAGCCTGGTTGCGAAGTGCATCAGTCAATTATGGTGTGCTAAATACGCGGACATGTATTGGATAACATGTTAGCAGCTACGAGATGGGGGGGCAGTATTATCCACTGCCTACCTGGAGTCCTAAAGCTAATGGCTTCCTAGGCATTTATTGGAAATTATTATGAAGACTGTTCAGTAAGTACTGTGCTTAAAGATTGTTAGCTCTGCCCCGGTGTAAGCTGGCCAGGAATCGGGATCCTTTATGCCTTTCAGCGACAGCTTTTGAGGCTGTGTGTGTCAGTTCGGAGATTTCTGTAAGCGCACAAGCTAGTATTTTGCAATTTTAATCTGGTACTTGAAATAATTGTTTTTTATCATCGAGTATTTGATACTACTGTTCGCAATTTCTGTTTGTTGTGGACCTTATGGCCTTTTCTGGGGCGAGTAACTAAATCTGGTTGCGCTCAGCCTAAACGTACGCTGTCGGTCATGTGTGTGTGTGTGTGTGTGTGTGTGTGTGTGCGTGCGTGTTTGTATTTGCACGCTCTCTTAGTCTGTGTGCCCGACCCGACAGCGCCGGCACGGTAACTCAGCGTGTTCGGTCAGGGGGCTGCGTGCTCTCTGTATTAAAAACACTGAGTCAAGGAATAAACGATCAACTTGAACATATGTCTTGTGACCTCCGCCCAGACCCAATGCAACGAACAAAATTAAAAAAAAAAAAGAGAAGGTAGTTGAGTGAAATTTTCACTCTACAGCGGAGTGTGCGCTGACATGAAACTTCCTGGCAGACTAAAACTGTGTGCTGGACCGAGACTCGAACTCGGGACCTTTGCCTTTCGCGGGCAAGTGCTCTAGTTCTGCAAGGTTCGCAGGAGAGCTTCTGTGAAGTTTGGGAGGAAGGAGACGAGGTACTGGCGGAATTAAAGCTGTGAGGACGGGGCGTGAGTCGTGCTTGGGTAGCTCACTCGGTAGAGCGCTTGCCCGCGAAAGGCAAAGGTCCCGAGTTCGAGTCTCGGTCCGGCACACAGTTTTAATCTGCCAGGAAGTTTCAAGGCAGCTGAGTGGTCAGCGCGACGGTCTGTCACGTCAAGGGACACGGGTTCGATTCCCAGCTGGATCGGAGATTTCTCTCCGCTCACGGACGGGGTGTCGTGTTGTCCTCATTATCATTTCATCATCATCAGTGCAATGGGAAACCACCACTGGAATCACTTCCCCTAGACGCTCATGCGGTGGACTTCTCTGACGAGGCTTCCCGTATGACAAGACCCGCCATAAGTCAGAACACAGAGTGTAAGTTTCACTCTGTGTTGAGGAGCGCTTTGGGTTATAGGTGTTATATTTTAACCGGCCATCTGCCATTTGGTGCGTAACCAAATTACAGTGTCTAATAGCCCCTAAGAGGCCCCAGTAGAGGAATACCTTGACTTATTTAATCTTGTTTGAATTATTATATAATTATTTTTAAATGACTTTGCACATTGTTTCTTGTTCTTGCTAAAAGGTTAGCTTGCAATGTTTATGTGCGGTGCGCTCCTTTTAATAGTTGGTTTACTTGAAAAAAATCTTTAACTGGGTGTTTAAGTATGTTAATTTCTATCAAACAGGGTTGCTGTTTATTGTTTGGTATTTGTTGACAGCTTTGTACTGGCAGCGGTTGACGCGTTGCTACTCTGCAGGGGCGCGTTTTCCTTCTGATTCGACGGCCTTCCGTCATCGCACGTGGCCTAGGCGTTGGCGGGTCACACCGCTTCTGCGGATCTCCCGTTCCAGTCTCAAGTTGAGTAGTTTATTGTCATTCTTTTGGTATCCTGCCGTGACGAGGATGTCGCAGGATTAGTAAGTAATCTCATCAGTATTTTTATTATTGTAATGCCCTTGTCGGCGTGTGATGAAAGCCTTTGAGGAAACTGGGCACTGTCATTTCGTAAAAAAAGTTAGGGTTTAGCTGTCATTATCATTTTAGTAGTGTTTCAGGGGCCCGGTAATTTTAAATACTTAACTTGACTTATGTGTAACAGGCTTGTGGCCAATCAGTAAAGTACTACTGCTTGCTTCGGTTTTAACATCTGGGTAGCGTTTAACCAGCTTGGCCGTATATTGTCTGTACGAGAGCAGAATGACCAATGGAGAAGTATGCAATTTAACGTCTTTTTTTTAACGTTTGTTGAACTTATATTCAAGTCCTGTTGTGGGAATGGCCCACAGTTGTGATGTTAGTCTCGCAAACAGAGCGTCGCCGCAGGTTTATTTAATCAACAAACTGTTCGTAATCGGGTCACCATTGTATTGCACAGTTGACATTTTCTTTGAGTACCATTTGTAATTTTATGTGTCATGCAAATCTATGATTTTAATGTAAAACCCTTGACTACTTGCATGTATTTGGCAAGAATCTTGGTAACTGTTAGTTGGTTTATGATAGAATTGTTATTATAGAATTGTTATTAAATACAAATATTTGGCCGGCCGGAGTGGCCGAGCGGTTCTAGGCGCTACAGTCTGGAACCACGCGACCTCTACCGTCGCAGGTTCGAATCCTGCCTAGGGCATGGATGTGTGTGATGTTCTTAGGTTAGTTAGGTTTAAGTAGTTCTAAGTTCTAGGGGACTGATGACCTCAGAAGTTAACTCCCATAGTGCTCAGAGCCATTTGAACCAATATTCGTTTGGGAACGATAAGTAACGCATCAAGTTGAGCCACCCTTCCACGTGTTTTCCTTAAATTAATCTCGATCCTGATCCTGAGTCTCACATTCATAATACAACGTATACTGGAAATGCCTATACTATTCACAGGTTTTGAAAGCATTATCTATTAAATTTACTGTTAAAATCATTACTGTCCTTTACTTTCAGCGTCTTCTGCGGCAGCTGTTGTTGGTCTCAACAATCCCTCGCGAAACGGTCTTTATTCATATGGAATTTATGTAACTACTCGAGTGCGTCCTAAATCTTCTTGTACAGGAATTTGTCCATTGTACGCCATTCCTGTTGGATGTGAGCACTCCTGTGTTTTCCATAGCACCAAGAAAATGTTGACCACTACACCATCAATGAACTAAGATGCGGCTAAACGTCCTTTAGTTAAAACGTATTCTAACTGGCTGTACTTGGAAAATGGAAAATGAGTTTTATAGGGACTTCGCTGTTGTCTTTGTCGCCAAACTATCACGCTTTTAAAACATCTGGAATAATTGCTAGATGAATATCTATTATTCATTTACCTTAAACGAAGAATATCTAAACTCAGACATCGGACATTAAGACACAAAACAATACTCTGATGCACCGCAAACACGAGGTTTTAAGCAACTGAACAGCTGATACGAGCACCAGCCGTTAGCGCGACCACAGCGTTGCGGGTGGACGAATTCGAAGCCGGGGTACGTATCCCTCTTCAACCTAACAAATGTTTACAAGCCCGATTAATCCGGCACATGAATAATTTTCGATCCCAGATTAAGCCAGCACATGAGTGGTTTTCGTTCCCTTTTTACACCTAACAAATTGCATCTGTTATGGAACAGAAAAGTAAGGGGTTGAAAGTTAGGAACTTTTATTAAAGCTCGTGCACCTGGCTACAGGCGAAATGCGGTCAAGCCAGAGACAGAGGCAGAAACAGGAAATAAGCGGTATGTCGCAAGTGGGTCAGGTCCCAGCCCGTTACAAAACTGTGCCGAGAGAGAGAGAGAGAGAGAGAGAGAGAGAGAGAGAGACAGAGAGAAGAGAGAGGACGAAGTCAGCAGAAAATAGCACGGGATAGAAAACTAACGGAAACGTGAAACACATGTTCATTAGCTCGTAAGAGATGTCGAAGGAAATTGTACCTATTTCATAATAACCAGTATCAGAGAATTTACACAGCGGTTAAGAGCCTGTTAAGCAATTATAGCAGAATAAGGACACATGCGGTCATTAAGAACCGAACATCGCGTCATAGCCTCAATACTCGAGCTCTCCAGCTCCCAAGGAGTTTACAATAACAACACTCGATTCCATGATTGCGATACTGTAGCGACTCTACGTCCTAGATACTCCACAACAATCTACGAACCAGCCGAAGATGTAAGTGAGACGACGGTCCTTGTCTGATGAATTTCATACCGTTCGCTGTCTACCACTGCTGATGGAGAAGCTGACTGTCTTCTGACAACACGACATCGCGGAGTGCTGATAGTACCGAACTTCAGCGCGGAAACCGGCAGCAGGGCATCGTGGGGTCCATATTCCGGTTCATCGCTTAGACGGCTCTGGATGCTGAAACCTACTTCGCCAGTAGCAAGGAGATCGACCGACCTTACGACTTCAGACAACACCACATGGCGAATGGGTCAACAACGGTCCACACAGAAGTCGGAGTGGGGTCGAGCACACTCCAGCAGCTAGTACGAGACCATTCGTGGTGGACCATAGCCGCGCCGCAGCGCGAGGTCACTCGATCTTCGCCTGAGCCTGAAGACGAGGAGCCGATTCGCCAGCCGTCAGCGGGAATCCATCACGCAGCTGAATGAGGCATCGGCTACGAGGCCGATATGGAACGAGACGACTGTTAACATGGTTAATAAATAATTGAACTTTGACAACGTTTTACTAGCGTCAGAGACGCTTCATAGGTGCGCAACTGCTATGCTGACCTCATGCACAGGAGTCGCCGCTCGGCCCCTCTTTGCATCTACAGGCCGATCCTTATTAACGTTTAAAAACCTCCGAAACGACGTGTATGATGCTGAGATAAGCAATTTAATATAAGACACATGGGGTCGCAAATGTCGGGAAATATCCCAAAAGTGGATGAGAAATGTCTCCCAAAAGTGGATGAGAAATGTCGAACATATGACGTCGCCAGATGACGTACGTCGCCGCACTTGCAGCGGTTGAGCCTATCGGTTTGTCGCACCTAATTATCCCAACCCAAATCAAGTATTCACGACGGTGTGGCTCCAGATTTATTACTTTATTTACCCGTCTTGCTGGCGGACTTGAGCCAAATAAAATAGCTCTCGCGGACCAAACACACATCCCATCTATTTCTTTTTTCACAATCCATAATTCAAATGTGTGTGAAATATTATGGGACTTTACTGCTAAGGTCATCAGTCCCTAAGCTTACACACTACTTAACCTAAATTATCCTAAGGACAAACACACACACCCATGCCCGAGGGAGGACTCGAACCTCCGCCGGGATCAGCCGCACAGTCCGTGACTGCAGCGCCTAAGACCGCTCGGCTAATCCCGTGCGGCAACACCATCCATAATTCACCCATCACCTTTCCAGATCACATCTGGAATTGTAAACCGTGACCCTGGTCAGACACTTGATCATTGATCAGATAATCAAACAAATATGAGGAGTCTTCTATTGAAAGAATCCACCAGTTTGGACAGTCACGACGAGATTATCCAGGCGAAGACACCATTCGGATACGGTGTGGTGTCACATAGAGGACAAAGGCGAGTCGGAGCGCCTAGTGATGCACTGAATGAACAACCAAACATGCGACATATTCCACATAAGAAGGTGCTAAAATTTAACAAACCAGGAAGATTTTCGTATTTTGCAACAGTAAATATTAATTCTTTAAGGAAAGCTGGTAAATTGAAACATTAAACAGATGTCATAGATCAACAAAACATAGTTACCACAGCCCTTCAAGAGTTACACAATACTGACCAGGACACTATCGAATCAGGAGGACTTTATAAGGGACCGCCAAGAGAAAGGGTAATAGAAAATCTTCCCCAATTCGGTGTCCATTTCTTGATACACAATAGAATATTGGATTCAATTGAGCATTTTTCATCCAATTCCTCAAGAAGGGCTTTGTTAACAATTAAGGTGGAAAACAAAAGATACACACTGATAAATATTCATGCTCCAACTAATGTTAAAAATAGAACTGACAAAGATGGAACGGAAAAATTCTGGGATGAACTTGATCAACTAGTAAGGACCATACCGGAGACTAACATTAAAATTCTGCTTGGAGACTGTAATGCGAAGATAGGACGAGAGAAGAAATTTCGAGGTGTGGTGGTGCGATGGCCAGCGCATAACTTACAAACAAGAACGGCGAACGGTTAATTGAATTTTGTACTACAAATGGATTGGTTTTGAAGACAACAAGGTTTAAGAGAAGACCACATAAGTTAATGACATGGAAATGTCCTAACGTCAAGCTAGAAGAGTTCCAGATAGATCATGTGGCCTTGGATCAGAAATTCCGTAAGGAAATCTATAATGTTAAAGTGCTGCGTGACGTCGATGTTGATTCTGACGACTACATTTCAAAAATTAAAATCAAACTGACACCTAAAAGGAAAACCAAAACTCAAAAGTTAGATACAGAGAGAACATATGACGCTAGTTATATTATTAATAATCAGATATATTACGAGAGATCAAGAATACCTTTAAGTGACAATTTAGAAGCCACTGTCAATCGATTTAAAGCCTTCGCTGAATAAGTAGCTCCTGTACGGAAACGGATCAAACACGCTTGGTGGAATGAGGAATGCGATGTAGCAATTAAACGTAGACATAAGGCCTGGTTAAATGACCAACAAAAGAGAACTGAAAGCTCCACCGAGGAATTAATAAATGCTAGACGATCAACCACCAAATAAATTAGAAGGGTCAAAAGGCAGTTTCATAAGGGCTCGCTAATATCTATCGAGGATGCTTTCAATCGCCACAAGACAAGCGATTACTATCAGACATTCAAACAGTACCAGTCGAAATACACTCCACCTACTCTTATGATGAAGGATACAAATGGAAACAATTCAATGATTTTGACTAAATATTTCCAACAGTTACTAAATAGCGCGGAACCTGAACATCATTTGGAATTTGACCCCTATCCAAGAAACAAAACGTATTTAGAAAAAGTTATACCATCACATTCAGATGAAGTACAAGCAGCGATTAACTCTATTCGGAATTATAAAGCAGCATGTGAGAACCAACTAGTGGCAGAACTTTGGAAATATGCAAATGCACAAATTATTCTGAACTTACACAAACATCTCACTGACATTTGGAATACTGAGAAGTTACTAGAGGAATGGAATGTTGCAATAATCCACCCACTACACAAAAAAGGAGATAGATTGAATCCAAATAATTATAGGGGTATATCCCTGCTGGATACTACTTATAAAATGTTTTCCAAGGTTCTGTATTTCAGAATTCATGAACAGCTTGATGCTGAACAAAGCGAATATCAAGAAGGCTTTCGTCCAGGACGAAGCTGTCCTGATCAAATTATTAGTCTCAAATTGATAACGCGCGAAACATAAAAGGGTCAGGAACAAGAAACTAGTGATCACGTTTGTCGATTTTAAAAAAGCCTACGATAAGATCCATTGTGAATCTCTACTGTCAATTCTTAAAGAATTTGGTTTACATCAGAAACTTGTCAACCTCGTTGCAGTCACCCTTCGAAATACTAAAGCTGGAGTAAGGTTCAGAAATGAATTTTCTGAATCTTTTGAGATTCATACTGGCCTTTGACAAGGCGATGGATTGTCTCCATTATTGTTCAGTTGTGTGCTGGAGAAAATCATGCTTGAATGGAACAAGATATGCCCATCATCTGTTAAGACTGGAAGAAAGATTCGACTTAACTGCCTTGCAGTTGCAGATGATTTGGCGCTGTTAGTGAACAATATTGATGAAGCAAAGGCTCAGATACAACAACTAGAACGATTAGCGGCAAAGGTCGGATTGCAAATTTCGTTTGGGAAAACAGAAATGATGCCCAGCTTCCCAGTTGACACATCCCATATCATTCTCCATAATGATCAAAAAGTTAAAGTAGTAAAAAAGTTTAAATATCTTCGTGAGATTATTACCTGGAATGTTAGTGAATGAGCATCAATATATAGTAGAACATTAAAACTTCAGCGAGCGCAGAGAACCACGTGGCCAACCAACAAAAACCGATCTCACTCAATAAATGCTAAATTTCGACATTACTCCTCCGTCGTTAAACCGGAAGCAACATATGCAAGTGAAACACTATTCAGACTAAATACTCAAGCAACAACTGACAAACTGCAGAAAGTTGATAGAAGAATACTCCGAACAATTATCAGTAAGAAACACCAAGTTAATGGACAGTGGAGACTTTTGCCCAATTCAGTAGTGTATAAAAAAAGTGAATCCATTATCGCTACAATGCGGAAAAGAAGGATTGCATTTTTCGGCCACATATCTCGCCTGCCAAATAGTAGAATCCTGAAGCAACTTTTTGACTACTTCTGGAACAGTAAACCAAAAACATCTGATTTAAAGAAGTACATGAACTGGATGAACTGAACATCACCACACACCAGATTCAACACAGAGAAGAGAAACTGCTTCTGAAGGACCAATACACACGGCTGACATTCAAACCATCAGAACGGAAGAAGTATGTCATATCTGCAGAAGAACGAGCAGCCAGATCACAGCGAATGAAGAAGTTTTGGGAAACGAAGAAATTGCTGACTGACAAGACCTAAACTTAATCATTATAGAGTCTGTTGTACTATGTTTGATTTTAGTGCTCCAATGTGGGCTTAAACTATGTAAATAAATAAATACCCGCCTTGCGGTCTCCGCTGGTCTATTCCAAAGCGCAATACAACAAAAACCTATCGGACTGCTTCATTACCAGTAAATGAAATACGTTTTATTTACTAAATAATGTCGGTATACAAAAAAAGAAGGTATGGTAGGAAAGATACACAAAATAAGAACAGTTTTTGTTGGTTACAGCGAGGAACGTAATTTTCTAGCCTCCGCTTTTACAACAGATCACATTTACAATAGGTATTCGAAATTTGCACCGTTGTGCAGCGATGACTAGGCACTGCCCCCCACCGGCTCGGCGTGCGGCGTGGCACAGCATCTGGTGACGTCACATGTTCAACGTTTGTCATCCACTTTCGAGATATTCCCCGACATTTGCGATATCATGTGTCTTATAATAAATTACTTGTCGCAGCGGCATCTACGTCGCTCCGGGTGTTTTTAAGCGTTATTTATTTACTAGTTTACGCCTACGTTGGAGCACTCAAATCAGACATTATACAACAGAGTCTGCAGTGAATAAGTTTAGATCTTAGCAGTCAAAAATTTCTTCCTTCCTCAAAACTTCTTCATTCGAAGTGACCAGGCGGCTTTCTTTTGGAGGTGTGACACACTTCTTCCACTGTGATGTTTTCAGTGTCAGTCGTATGTATTTAAACGTTAATGGTAATCATCCTTTGTATACTGTAAACATTCGATGAAAAAGCCAAAAATCGATTTTTCGGCGCTTGCTCTCTGCTTCAAACTACCTATTCAATTATGGAACATATTTTACGGTCAAGAATTATAACATTTTCTGAGAAAGAAAGTTTCCTCTGTAAAAATCAACTGGATTGAGGACTTCCTTGCAGACAGAATCAATACATTGCTCGTAATGAAACAAAATCCACATACGTAAAGCTTATTTCAGGGGCACCCCAACGAAGTGTGGTATGACCGTTACTATTCACAACATATATAAAAGATCTAATGCATAATGTTGGAAGCTCCTTTGGCTGACTACAGATGCTGCGCTTGTTTGTCTATAAGAATGCAGCAACGCAAGAACCCCGTAGCGAAGAACAGAAAGAAATTCAGAGGATTGATGATTGGCGCAGGGGTTGGTAATTGACCCTGAATGTAAGTATATGTAAAATACTGTGCTTAGGTATGTGATGAGGTCCAACGTTGTATGATTGCACTGTTGGTGATGACTTAATGGTAAGCGTAACTACCGTCGAATACTTAGGAGATATCATCTGGGGCGACGTGAAGTGCAATGATCACATCAAAGAAATACTAGAACAAGCAGACAGGCTGGGAGTCTTAGGATAAACTTTAAGAATAAAGTAATTCATCCAAGACAGAATTCACTGAAAACCACTTCTTAGGCCAATTCTTGATCATTGGTTATAAGTTTGGGACCCTTACCAAATTGAATCAATAGAAGTGAGAGACAAGATCTGTTTCGTAGTCGGGGAGAGAGCATTACAGCGGCGCTCAACAATCTCCAATGGCAGAGGAAGGTAAACGCACCAGTGCAGCTTTGTCATCAATACGTTCTGAAATGATGCACAGGCGGTCCCTCGCAGGCAAACCGTCTGCGTGAACGTGTGTAGCTGGATCAAAGACTTTCTAAAAGTAACTAGACTCACCGAGAACTCTCCAGGCGCGGGATGTTTTGAAAAAATGGCTCTGAGCACTATGGGACTTAACATCTATTGTCATCAGTCCCCTAGAACTTAAAACTACTTAAACCTAACTAACCTAAGGACAGCACACAACACCCAGCCAGATGTTTTGAACCTTCGACTGAAAGCCATTTTGGTGGTAAGAGTCTGGTAGGTAGAAGTGTGTCGAGGCTTTTAAGGAAACAGGTAGATAATTATACATGCATACAATATTTGTTAGTCGCAACTGTACTGCCTACAAATTCTTGTGTACGTGAAGAAAAATGCTGAAGAGTTGTGCAGCGTTTAGTTTCACGAAGAAACTCGGAGAAGAACCATTACTATCTTTCACAGACACGCGCATATGTTTACATGTTTTGTATTATGGACTATGAGTCATAGCACTTACATCTTCAAGAGGGATACATCACTGACTTTACATTCTTTTTTCAACAGTAGCTACTATGTACTGGTGGATATGAGGCTCGAAAATAAATACATTTCAATGAAAAAATTTGGAACACTAAACAACGAGATGCTATAATTTGAGCTCATGCTTATGTAATAAGCTGAATTTATGACATAACGCAAAGGAAGATGGGTTATAACCAAAGACTCTTATGTTTGTCACCACAATGGCCGCCTTTCAAACTGTCCGTTGTTCACAATGGACCACTTAAGGGATTGTGCGTTCTTTATGGGGATTAGGAATTGTCTACTGGCAGTCCTGGCGCATAGCTTGATATATGTGAATGTGCTTCCTCGGTGTCTGGGCTACATTCTGTTGCGAGATAGAGAAGTATCTGCCGGTTCTAGAGGAATATTCAGCCGATTAGCTGCAGCGTCCGGTCATCAGCATCATTGATTGGATCACGACACAAGCTTTGTTTAGCAGTCTGCGACAGTTAATAAATAGGATTAGTAGAAAAGATAGACAAGATCCAACAAATGTGGCGCGCTCCATTACTGCATAGTTTACTAAGCGGGAGAGCGTTACAGAGATGCTGACAAACTCCGGTGCCAGACGACCAAGAGAGTCTTTGTGTATCACAGATGGGTTCACTACTGAAATTCTCAGGAGTATGCTCCGGGAAGAGTCGGACAACGCATTACTTCCTCCCACACACGTCTTGCAAAATGATTACAACGCGAAAATTCTAGGAACTGTAGGTAATACGGTTTACCGACACAGCGTCCTTCTTGAATGGGCCAGGGGCGTGGGAACATATGGAGGTACCAGTACTACCATCCACCCCACACCACAGGATATCTTGCGGTGTGTAGATGTAGCTATAACTTCCTTCATATGCTCTTTATGTCAGAATTTGTAAGGACCTTTCAAATGACTACGGAATCGAACAGCAGGGTTTATGAAATCGCATTGCTCCAAATGACACTTGGGCACAGTTGTAAGAAATTACTGTATGTTCAGCTTTGCGTGAACAGAAGCGTATTTTCTGCCGAAACTGATAGTAGAATTTTTTTCATTTTTAATATGCTTTCTTCAAGGCATTATTACAATCCGTATTCTTTTTCAGAAGTTCAACATTTACCTTTGCGTACTAACAGCTCCGAAAAGCGGAAACAGTCTCTGCTTTTTATTACAGGTAGTTACAATAAAAATAATGTTATAGTCTACCAGAAGCAGACACCATTTTCACATCCGATCAGTATTGACTACAAGGTAGAATGGGACGATGAAATTACATTCACTTCACTTACAGAGAATAATAAATTCGGGAAAAAGGTGTTATTAGTAGGGAGCGTGACGTCATATCAGAGTCGTATCGTGTAGTGCAGATCAGGGATTCGCTAAGCGTGATGACTGCACGAGTGAAGAATCCCTCTCCGCTCTCCCACCTTGCCGTCCACTCCTCATGAAATACAGAAATAAAAATTACTATCAGTTATTAGCATGTAGAGAGCAAGAAGCTGTATTGTTACAAAATATAAAAAATTTACTCTTGACGTCGTGCCGCCATCTTATAAAATTTAAGAATCATTAATTTCACCTGTGTTCGCTTCGTGAGAAGGGTAAGAACGTCTCAGTGGTTGGGGGGTGGGGGGTAGGGTTTGGGTTGGGAAGGGATGTTAGGGAAATGAATGAAGACTCTATCCAACGTGTCAGATAGGGGATGAAACTACCCTGTAATGAGGATCTGGAAAACATGCCAATAAACATCTTTAACACGCGGCCACTGAAGCAAAGAGAAATTCATTACATCTGTCGAATTCCGTGAGGTTAGAATTCTTGACAAGATTGGTTGTTTTATAAAGTGTGTATGGGCAGAAGCATTTATTAATTGAAAACGTACATGCAGAGAACATATTTATAATAATTTCTCGGAAAAGCGCGGCACACTGAAAAAGCAATTACCGACCAACTAGTAAGAAATTATCTCTGCAGCAGTATTTCATGTTTCGTAAGTTCTCATCGATCGTCATAAATGTTCATAAGCATCGAGCTGAGTCAACACGTGAATACTTGCTTGCGATTTAGTGAAGGCACTTCCACCATCGCTACTTAGGTTTCACGTGATTATCTCCAGTACATATTTTGGTTGGGAGTCGGAAAACGTTGTGTGATATTCACCTTTAGGTGCTCTTTCCTTCTGGAAAGTTCACTGTTTGTCCGTGTGTTTGCATCAATAATAAAAATTTTTAAGATTGTGCCTTATTAGCACAGCGCTTTTGATATTACAAGTAAAAATTATGTCTTAACATAAAAAATATGATGCAAGGAAGACGCTTATATCTGACGGTACACCTGGTAACTCAAGAATTTAATTAATCGCCGGCAAAGCCTGGAGAACTACATCAACACAAACAAAGGGAAAAAAGCACAAACACTAGCAGTTCTATTTTACAACAATTTTTTATCATCGCGGAAAGAACAGCACAATTTAAAATGAATATACACACATCAACAAAAGTTTTGCATCATCCCGGTTCCCAGGACTCCTGAAGATAGACTTTGACTGTGGATATTGTATCACAGACATAGTACCTTTCACTATTCAGAGATGTCACTAAACCCGGCCAAAGATGTAAACAACAATGCACGAGCGGCGCCTATTAGACGAAGGGGCTCCGACAGCCATCAGTTCAAGTCATTCCACCAGGAAGGAGGTACACGGCTCGTGTTGTCTGTAGATCAACCATGCCTAGACGGTCAATACCGCGGTTCGATAGCGACCGCATTGTTGTTATGTGCCAGGAAGGGCTCTCAACAAGGGAAGTGCCCAGGCTTCTCGGAGTGAACCAAAGCGATGTTGTTCGGACATGGAGGAGATACAGAGAGACAGGAACTGCCGATGACATGCCTCGCTCAGGCCGCCCAAGGGCTACTACTGCAGTGGATGACCGCTACCGACGGATTATGGCTGGGCACCATGTTGAATAACGCTTTTCGTGCAGCCACAGGACGTCGCGTAACGACTCAAACTGTGCGCAATAGGCTGCACGATGCGCAACTTCACTCCCGTCATCCATGGCGAGGTCAATCTTTGCAACCACGACACCATGCAACGCGGTACAGATGGGCCCAACAACATGCCGAATGGACCTCTCAGGATTGGCCTCGACGTTCTTTTCACCGATGAGTGTCGCATACGCCTTCAACCAGACAATCGTCGAAGACTTGTCTGAAGGCAATCCGGTTAGGCTGAACGACTTAGAAACACTGTCCACCGAGTGCAACTTGGTGGAGGCTCCCTGCTGTTTTGGGGTGGCATTATGTGGGGCCGACGTACGCCACTGGTGGTCATGGAAGGCGCTGTAACGGCTGTACGATGCTTGGATGCCGTCCTCAAAACGATAGTGCAACCATACCGGCAGCATATTGGCGAGGCATTCGTCTCCCTGGTTGACGATTCGCGCCCCTATCGTGCAGGTCTTGTGAGTGATTTCCTTCAGGATAACGACATCGCTCGACTAGAGTGGCCACGCCTCCGGACATGAACCCAATCGAATATACCTGGGATGAATTAAAAAAAGGCTGTTTATGGACGACATCACCCACCAACCACTCTGAGGGAACTACGCCGAATCGCCGTTGAGGAGTGGGCAATCTGGACCAACTGTGCCTTGATGAACTTGGGGATAGTATGCCACGACGAATACAGGCATGCATCAATGCAAGAGGACACGCTACTGGCCATTAGAGGTACCGCTGTGTGCAGCAATCTGGATCTACACCTCAGAAGGTTTCGCTGTATGGTGGAACAACATGCAATGTGTGGTTTTCAGCCGGCCGGTGTGACCGTGCGGTTCTAGTCGCTTCAGTGTGGAACCGCGTGACCGCTACGGTCGCAGGTTCGAATCCTGCCTCGGGCATGGATGTGTGTGATGTCCTTAAGTTAGTTAGGTTTAAGTAGTTCTAAGTTCTATGGGACTGATGACCACAGAAGTTAAGTCCCATAGTGCTCAGAGCCATTTGAACCATTTTTGTGGTTTTCATGAGCAGTAAAAAGGGCGGAAATGATGTTTATGTTGATCTCTATTCCAATTGTCTGTACAGGTTCCGGAACTCTCGGAATCGAGGTGATGCAAAACTTTTTTTCATGTGTGTAGTTATAATTATTTAATGTACAGAGAAACGTAGATAAGGATTACAAAGAATGCGAAAGTAAGTTCAAAAGTTTTCATTACATACCTTAGAGACGTTGTAAATGATTCCCCTTGACGTTGTATATGATTCCCATTTGACACACAGACAATATCTCAGCTATAATTCATTTCACGCTGTACGTAATGAAACATAATATGTGGAGTCACTCACGCGGCCGAAACAGAAATGGGCATTCTGAGTTGGTTTCCGGGAAAGGAGGCATACACGGCAGGTCTTTCAATACAGTCCACTCTTGCTAATTTGGACCTCGATAAATCGAATTTCTCGATAAATGGAGTGAGATGCTGAGAGTCTTGGAAAAATCTCAATAAATGGAAGAAACCCCACGATTTTTGATAAAGTCGAATAAGCGAAGCGAATGCCCTGCCGAACGGTACCGTAAAACCTCTAAAAGTGAGCGACCATCAAACACTCGGTAATTCGAATTGTTACGTCGATTGTTCAGATAACTGTTCCGTTATTCAGCTCTTCGCGACAATCCTTTGTTCTCCCCACAATACATAACTAGCGACAGCATAATACAGCAGATGTAAAAATGATTTCAAAGGCGTTTAACTTCCGCAGAAAGAAGCGAGGTACTGAGGCCGTGGAATGTGGAATGAAAAAAGGATGTAAAGAAAAGTTTTATGATCTACATCTATATCTACATGACTATTTAGCAATTAACTCTTAAGTGCTTGGCAGAGAGTTCAATGAACCGCCTTCAGACTACTTCTCTACCGTTCCGCTGTCGAACAGTGCACGGGAAGAAAGAACACTTAAATCTTTGCGTGCGAGGTCTGAGTTATTTTATTATGATGTTGTTTCTCCCTATGCAGTATGCAGGTGGACGCCAACAAAATATTTTCGCATTTGGAAGAGACAGTTGGCGAACGAAATTTCGGGAAAAGATCTCGCCGCAACGAAAAACGTCTTTGCTTTAACGATTGCCGCCCTATTTCGCGTATCTTATCCGGGACATTCCTTACACTACTTCGCGATAGTAAAAAATAATTGCCTTCTTTGAACTTTTTCGATGTCTTCCGTCAATCCTGTCGGGTAAGGACCTCATACCGCGAAGCAGTGCTTCAGAAGACGACGGACAGGTGTGGTGTAGGCGGTCTCTTTAGTAGATCTTCTTCTACGTGTTCTGTCAATAAAACACAGTCTTTGGTTCGCCTTCTCCACAACATTATCTACATAGTAGGTCCAGTTTAAGCTGTTTTCAGTCTACGTAATGGTTCCAATTAAAGCTATTTGCAATTGTAATCCCTAGGTATTTAGTTGAATTGACAGCCTTCAGACTTGTGGGATTTATTGTGTAATCGAAATTTAACGGATTTTCTTTAATACTCATGTTGATTACCTCACAATTATCATTGTTTAGAATCAACAACCACTTACGGCACCACATAGACATCTTGTCTAAATTGTTTTGCTGTTGGTTTTGTAAGCTTTCTATAAAAAAAATAGTACGTATGTGAGAAAACTGAATACATTGATCGTGTCGTAAAATAAAAATTTATACTGCATTAAACATAAAATTTGAAATAAAGAAAATTGATCTAATTAAATGCTAAAAGACCCAAATTGTGTGCTCATTGCAAACTATGTAACTAAAATTCAGTAACGAAGTATATTATGAACGTTGCGTGATATGAAGTGCAACGATTGAGTTGGAATATTAACATATATAAATTACTGCTGTATTCGGAAGAAAATAACTGTCTAAAAGTAGCAACACTTTTCACTGACAATTAATTTGCTTGCTAGTAACACCTGACAATCCCTACTACACGTTGTTTACTCAAGAATGCAAGGTGTGATCTGCCCTGGAATGAAAGTGACTTACCTCTTGCTCAGCATGCTATTTTTGCCTTTGGAGTATTGACGTTCTCGAAAGCAAATAAAAATCAACAGATGCAGCAGCTAAAGGATAATAAACTACCCACCACTCATTATTTTCTTTTTGCTTGTCAGAAGCAATCTGTGAGTTCGTGTGATGTAAGGTACAATGCACACACGACAAAATATTCAAAACTTTACTATGAAACGTAGACGTGAGTTTCACTTTAAAGAAAATCATTCTTGAGAAATCAAACTCTGAATATTGACTGCACAACGTAAGAAGAGACTAACAATTGTAAAATTCTCGCAGTAGAAGAAAGCTAAAAACATGTCAATCAGTCGCGTAATTTGTGACATAATGGAAATGGAAATCGAAATTAACACTAATCATGCAAGGTATTATTTATCTGAAGAACAAAGCTTTCCATCAATTAATAGTCTCTGAAAAACAAACATTTCACTTTTGCGCATGCCTTCGCTACCTTTGTAATTCCCCAAAATCTTCCGCATCAATATAGAGAACGAGAAAATATCATAAATGAGTTTCCATCTCCATAATAAAATAATCCAGATTACTTCTCCCAGATTCACAAGAAATTAATCTCATTCTCTGACAAACTCCACTGCTCGCTATAAAGCTTCAAATAAGAAGAACCCAGCGCTGAACAACTGGCTGACTAGCAAATCAACCAAAGATAAATCTAAATACAGATTCAAGGATCGTATTCACTACTCATGCAGTGCGCTCACTCATCTTTGTCGCAGTGCAATAAAGATGGATTATTTATAATAATAGAAAACTTTTGATAACCTAACAAATTTATTATTTCTGATGACTTTACTGGACGGTAAACGACAGCATCATCTGCAAACATTCAAGGGGGGCTGCCAGATTCACTCCGATATCGTTTATATAGATTAAGAACAGCAGGGGGCCTATAATACCGCCTCAAGGAACGCCAGATACAACACAACCTATAACACTTCCTTGAGGAACGCCAGATACAACTTCTCTTTTACTCTATGACTGTCGACAATATCTAAGTACTGTGGCCATTCTGATAGGAAATCACGAATCCAGTCATATACTGTACATTAGACGATATTCCATAGGCATGCTATCTGAGTAAAAGTCGCTCGTGAGGAGCAGTGTCAAAAGCCTTGTGGAAATCTAAAAATACTGAATCAATTTGAGATCATCTGTCGATAGCACTCATTACTTCGCCTGAATAGTGAGCTAGTTGTATTTCGAGCAGTCGCCAATCCTGACGCAGAAAACGTTGTAGACAAGGTAACGTTGGTGCAAAGTATAGGCTCACGGAACGCTAAACTTGTTCTAATTACCACCTCACGATTTCCGTCTCTAAATCTGCCTCGAGTACTCGCTTTGGCGAGCAGAGGCATTCCGTCACGGACCTTCCCAATAGCTTAAAAATTTCACATCGAGAAACAAAGGAGCGACATTAACTATCGTAGAAGAGACCGTAACTATGCCATCCATCAAGCGCCTTTCCCTCATACCCTAAATGGACAAACGAAATTAAGGCACCGTAGAGTCTCGGCAAATTTTGACAACCTCAATAAAAGTTAGTTGACGCAATGCTTTGTTCTTCTTTTCCATCATTTTCTCCCTTTTTACTCCTTGGACTTTCTCATTTCCTTCTCCCCCAGCCCACCATCACCCCTCTCTTCCTCCCTTCCCCCCTCCCCTTTCTGTCTCTCTGTGGTTACCAGCGACATATCTATTTTTTTACATATGATGCTTTCAAGCATATTTTTAAAAAAATGTTAAAATTATATAATTATTTTCTGAATTGTTAAAATCATTGGATTATAAAAAATAATTTTATAGTTTATATTTTTAAGTTTTATTTAGCGGATATGTTACTACATTCAGCTGGAATCATTGCCCTTGCTATAATGTATGTATGTAGTGGTCTCCATTTAAGTCAGTGAACATTTATTTTGTTTTCTTAAGGTGGCACAAATGTATGGGTGTTATATGATACAGTTTAATACTGATTAAATGTTTTCACAAGGTACAGTGGGGCTATTCCGCTCGTTTCAACCGTAAGCCCAATAATATGACATGAAAAGTTTTAAAAATCTGTCAATGTGATAGTTATGTTATTTTCATTCCAGTCTATAAAAGATCTAAATTCCTTTGCAGGACCGAAGTATTATGCAAACATATGATGAAGGCAGAAATCATAGTATATAAAAATGGTGGGGTTATTCCACTTAGTCAAGAGGCTATTCTGCCCAGTGTATTTCTGTGTCAAAGTCACAAGCATTTACCCCAAGTAAACATTTTTCGTCCTTTTGCACCCACACACACTGCTGGCACTTTACACAGAGGAGCTGCCTATTACACTTGCCACTGCTCGTTTCTTATCTTCCTCGGACAACGAAGAACTTGGCTTTTTCCTTTTGTATGTACAGACGAAGAAAAAGTGTTCTCTAGAATTTCGCAGTAAACCATCAATTAAACTAATAACTTGACAGAGCGGAATTAGCTCAACGTGTACGGAGTGAAACAGCCCCGTGTGTAAACGTTTCGAAAGACGTGGAAAGCAGACCTTAGCGGAAAAAGTTAGCAATATTTGTTTATGCGCACACTGCATAACCTTTGTTCTTATACAAGTAACACTAAGAGCTAAAAATTTCACGTTATTGTGCATGGTATACCTAAATTTTCAAGGTTATATTTTTTAACTATGGCAGTAATCCATCGCATTTCGCTTACCTCTAGAGTTCGTTCTTCTGTTCTGTCAATAATGTAACAGAAAACACCCTTACTACACCCACACGTCACGTCACAGAGTTACTGGCACACACTCAAGACAAAACGACCTTGACTCTGTGACGAACTAGTGCACAGCTGCAAATTTTCTTATTTCACGCGGATTAGCCCCGTGAGCGGAATAGCCGCACTGTATCCTACAAGTTTTACCCTGTATTCGAACATCCCCGATTCCTTGTTCTATCTGATTATTCACGCGTTCCCCAAAAGATCACTGATTCCATGTTCCGAGCTTCTTAGCTCTTATGACGTAATTACATGAGTACAAGTTTCTCTATTTTTTTAAATACACTCCTGGTAATGGAAAAAAGAACACATTGACACCGGTGTGTCAGACACACCTTACTTGCTCCGGACACTGTGAGAGGGCTGTACAAGCAATGATCACACGCACGGCACAGCGGACACGCCAGGAACCGCGGTGTTGGCCGTCGAATGGCGCTAGCTGCGCAGCATTTGTGCACCGCCGCCGTCAGTGTCAGCCAGTTTGCCGTGGCATACGGAGCTCCATCGCAGTCTTTAACACTGGTAGCATGCCGCGACAGCGTGGACTTGAACCGTATGTGCAGTTGACGGACTTTGAGCGAGGGCGTATAGTGGGCATGCGGGAGGCTGGGTGGACGTACCGCCGAATTACTCAGCACGTGGGGCGTGAGGTCTCCACAGTACATCAATGTTGTCGCCAGTGGTCGGCGGAAGGTGCACGTGCCCGTCGACCTGGGACCGGACCGCAGCGACGCACGGATGCACGCCAAGACCGTAGGATCCTACGCAGTGCCGTAGGGGACCGCACCGCCACTTCCCAGCAAATTAGGGACACTGTTGCTCCTGGGGTATCGGCGAGGACCATTCGCAACCGTCTCCATGAAGCTGGGCTACGGTCCCGCACACCGTTAAGCCGTCTTCCGCTCACGCCCCAACATCGTGCAGCCCGCCTCCAGTGGTGTCGCGACAGGCGTGAATGGAGGGACGAATGGAGACGTGTCGTCTTCAGCGATGAGAGTCGCTTCTGCCTTGGTGCCAATGATGGTCGTATGCGTGTTTGGCGCCGTGCAGGTGAGCGCCACAATCAGGACTGCATACGACCGAGGCACACAGGGCCAACACCCGGCATCATGGTGTGGGGAGCGATCTCCTACACTGGCCGTACGCCACTGGTGATCGTCGAGGGGACACCGAATAGTGCACGGTACATCCAAACCGTCATCGAACCCATCGTTCTACCATTCCTAGACCGGCAAGGGAACTTGCTGTTCCAACAGGACAATGCACGTCCGCATGTATCCCGTGCCACCCAACGTGCTCTAGAAGGTGTAAGTCAACTACCCTGGCCAGCAAGATCTCCGGATCTGTCCCCCATTGAGCATGTTTGGGACTGGATGAAGCGTCGTCTCACGCGGTCTGCACGTCCAGCACGAACGCTGGTCCAACTGAGGCGCCAGGTGGAAATGGCATGGCAAGCCGTTCCACAGGACTACATCCAGCATCTCTACGATCGTCTCCATGGGAGAATAGCAGCCTGCATTGCTGCGAAAGGTGGATGTGCACTGTACTAGTGCCGACATTGTGCATGCTCTGTTGCCTGTGTCTATGTGCCTGTGGTTCTGTCAGTGTGATCATGTGATGTATCTGACCCCAGGAATGTGTCAATAAAGTTTCCCCTTCCTGGGACAATGAATTCACGGTGTTCTTATTTCAATTTCCAGGAGTGTATTTGCGGGTATTTTAGGGTGTGTTAGCCTTTAATGATTCATTGTTAAGCAGATGTCACCTCAAGGGACGTGGTTTTCAGTGTCACAGAACCGATAATGATCTCATAATACAAAGGTTAAATACAGCTGAAGCGGCTTCTTAACCCCCAAGACTGAAGCAGAAAGAAAGATTACCGTACTGAAAAATATCGTAAGGAGAGGAGGATGTAGACATGGCCGCATGAGTCTCTGCCTCCTGAAGAATGCCTAATGAAAAGGAGCAGGACCCATTATTGTGTAAGACTACGTACGCAGCGGTAAGGAGAGATGAAGAGGTGGGCTACAGAGTGGCCCAGCAACTTTCGTCGTAGGAAAACCGGACAGAAATGGAACAAATTAACACAGTAAACAGGATTACTTGTCTCTTATTTCTCTAATTGTACAAAGATCGTTATACACAGAAGCGCAAAAGAAACTGGTATAGGCATGAGTATTCTAATACAGAGATATGTACACAGGGCCGGCCGCGGTGGTCTAGCGGTTCTAGGCGCGCAGTCAGGAACCGCGCTACTGCTACGGTCGCAGGTTCGAAACCTGCTTCGGGCATGGATGTGTGTGATGTCCTTAGGTTAGTTAGGTTTAAGTAGTTCTAAGTTCTAGGGGACTAATGACCTCAGATGTTGAGTCCCATAGTGCTCAGAGCCATTTTTTTGTACACAGGGAGAATACGGCGCTGCGGTTGTCAACTCCTATAGAAGAGAAGTGTCTGACGCATTTGTTAGATCGGTTACTGCTGCTACAATGACAGATCATCAAGATTTAAGTGAGTTTGAACTTGGTGCTATAGTCGGGGCACAAGCGATGGGACACAGCCTCTCCGAGGTAGCGATGAAGTGGGGATTTTCCCGTACGACAACTTAACGAGTGTACCGTGAATATCAGGAATGCGGTAAAACATCAAATCTCCAACATCGATGCGCCCGGAAAAAGATCCTGTAAGAACCGGAGCAACGACGACTGGAGAATCGTTCAACGCGACAGAAGTGCAACCCTTCCACAAATTACTGCAGATTTCAGTGCTGGGCCATCAACAAGTGTCAGCGCGGAAACCGTTCAACGAAACATCATCGATATGGGCTTTCCGAGCCGAACGCCCACTCGTGTACCCTTGATGACTGCACGACACAAAGCTTTACGCCTCGCCTGGCCCCGTCAACACCGACGCTGGACTGTTGATGACTGAAAACATGTCGCCTGGTCGGACGAGTCTCGTTTCAAATTGTATCAAGCAGATGGTCGTGTGCGGTTATGGAGACAACCTCGTGAATCCTTGGACCGCGCATGTCAGCAGGGGACTGTTCAAGCTGGTAGAGGCGCTATAATGACGTGGGGCGTGTGTAGTTGGAGTGATATTGGACCTCTGACACGTCTAGATACTACTCTGACAGGTGATGCGTACGTAAGCATACTGTCTGATCACCTGCACCCATTCATGTCCATTGTGCATTCTGACGGACTTGGGCAATTCCAGCAGGACAATGCGGCACCGCACACGTCCAGAATTGCTACAGAGTGGCTCAAGGAAACTCTTCTGAGTTTAAACACTTTCACTGGCCACCAAACTCCCCAGACATGAATATTATTGAGCATACCTGGGATGCCTTGCAAAGAGCTGTTCAGAAGAGATCTCCACCCCTCGTACTCTCGCGGATTTGTAGACAACCCTACAAGATTCATGGTGTCAGTTCCCTCTAACAATACTTCAGACAGTAGTTGAGGGCATGCCACGTCGTGTTGCGGCACTTCTGCATACTCGTGGGGTGCCCTACACGATATTAGGCAGGTGTACCTGTTTCTTTGGGTTTTCGTTGTAAATAATGCTGCAAGAAATAGAGTCCAAATGTCAGCAAGGATGAGGCTCTCTGAAACAAAGCACGAAGATGGAGTCAGAGCCGCAAATGGCGTCTGTGCAGTGTTATATAGCAAAGTGGCTCGAATTGCGAGTGGGCCTTGTGGCTGCCGCCAGCATTCTTATACTCCAGTGGCAAAGGGTCCTCGTGGTACAGAACCGCCGGAGGCATGGCTCAGAAGGTGTGCTACATTGGGTCCACCAAACGCCGCACGACTGCTATCGTTGTCTGATAGAATCTTGCAATTCCATTGGCAACTTCAATGCTCAAGGGATGGTATCGACATGTGGTACCGCACCCACGCCTCCCGTAACCAGGTACGATTAACAGGTAGCAGGACCCATGCCTCCCATACAAGTATGTTTACCAGTAGGTACTGAGCCTGAGGCCGCATTGCCTCCTTGTAGTGGCTGCAGTTTCTGGTTTCAGTTTTCAGTCTATGGCAGATCGTTTCGTAGTGCACGTGTTCCCATAGTGCTCAGAGCCATTTGAACCATTTTTGTAGTCAGCTGAAAGGATAACACGCTGAAGAAACAACTATTAAGGTCGTCGACAGCTTCTATAAATCCGGAAAATTCCGGCGAAATTACCTACAAGTATTCAGGCGGTTCACGTTTCTCCTGAGCACAGTGAGATTGAAAACTGGAAATGGGGTAGATTCATTCTTACAAAATGATGCTGGCAAGAGTATTGTAATAGTATGTGAAGCTAAAACAATCAAAAAATACACCTTAACGCAAAAAGAAAAAACGATACACTATGAAGGAATTATCCGAATAAGACGCAAATCGGTAGATCCCATGTACATTTACAGACAAAAAAGTGTTTACAATTCCAGAAATTTTGGATGATTTGTTCAAGAGAAAGAGCTTCACAAATTGACCAAGTCAATAATGCGCTGGTTCATCTCTGGCCCTGATGCAAGCAGTTATTTGGCTTGGCATTGATTGGTAGATCTGTTGTATGCACTGCTGAGGGATATCGTGCCAAATTCTGTCCAACTTGCGTGTTAGATCGTGTAAAATCCGTGCTGCGTGGAGGGCCCTGCTCATAACGCTCCAGACATTGTGAATTTGAGAGAGATCAGGGATCTTGCTGGTCAAGGTAGGGTTTGGCAAGCACAAGGACAAGCTGAAGAAACTCTCGCCGCGTGTAGGCTGGCGTTATCTTGCTGAAACGTAAGCCCAGGATGGCTTGCCATGAAGGTCAACAAAACAGGACACAATATCGTCGGCGTACCGCCTTGCTGTACGGGTGCAGAGGTTTCCCGCTGTGAAAGGAAATGGCACCGCAGACCATTACTCTGGTTGTTGGGCCATGCGGTAAGTGACAGTCAGGGTGATATCCCACCGCCGTCTGGGGCGTCTCCAGACACGACTTTGCTGGTCATCGGAGCCTCTCAGTTCGTGGCGGGATTCATGACTGAAGACAATTGTACTTCAATCCATGAAATTCCAGGCCCAAGACGCGTCTGGAGATGCCACGGACGGTGGTGGCTGTCATCTGTGGCACCCTTAAAGCACTGCCTACATTTCAGCAAGATATTGCCCGGCCCACACACGGCGAGGGTTTCTACTGCTTGTCAAAACCTACCTTGGCGAGCAAGGTGGCCGGATCTCTCTCCAACTGAGAACGTTTGGATCATTATTGGCAGGGTCCTCCAACCATCTCGGGATTTTGACAATCTAATGCGCCAGTTGGACTTAATTTGGCATAATATCCATCAGGAGAACATAACAACTCTATCAATCTATGCCAATCGAATAACTGTTTTCAAAAAGGCCAGAAGTGGACTAACGCGTTAGCGACCTGCTCAATGCGTGAAGCTCTTTCTCTAGAAAAAATCATCCAATCTTTCTGAAACTGAAATCATTTCTTTGTCTGCACATGTACATCACATCTACCATTGGGATAATTCTTTTGTGGTGCGTTGCTTTTTTTCTTTTGTCTTACAGTGCACTTAATTAATGTGTGACAAAATATTTTGTAATGGGACTTTCAAGAATTGCATAAAGATTTCTGTAAGCTACGTATTTTCCATCCATGAGCTTGTTAATGGAAAATTTGGAAATTTGTGGTAAGTCCCTATGGGACCAAACTGCTGAGGTCATCGGTCCCTAGGCTTACACACTATTTAATCTGACTCAAAGGAACTTACGCTAAGGACAACACACACACCCATGCCCGAGGGAGTACTCGAACCTTCGACAGAGGCAGCCGCGCGAACCGTGACAAGGCGCCATAGACCACGCGGCTACTCAGCGCAGCCTTGTTAAGGGACAGTACATTTTAATTGTTTTTTTCTTTGTTGGACAATAAGAAAACTTCATCTTATCAGCATATATTTTCAAAATCCGTTGATAAAAGTGATAATCTTAGTCTGAAGTTATCTACATGAACAAAGTTTTCAGTGTGAACTGTGAACTGATGTAATGATTCAATGATGCAAATTGCATCTAACACAGGGGTGATGGCGAAAGATACAAACATTGAGAATTGCACATGAGTACTATGCCAGAAATGAAATCGGGAAGTTTCTGTCTTTCCCAATGCTGCATCCTAATGCGGTTGGTCACAGTTTTGTTCAGGATTTATTGTCAGCGGCACCTTCGTCTGAAAAACTACAAACGTTTTGTGAGTACTCAGTGGAAACTTAGAAGAAAAGCTCTGTTCCCTGCATCCACGTGGGCAGAACTAAGTTGCAGTAGACAGAGAATCAAAAATGCTTATGGAAGTATCCACAGCAAGTACAGTTCTCACTTCTACTGCTGCAGCCCAGATATAAACAGACACTGAACAAAGTGAAGTCGACTCCAAAACTGCAACAAAATTTTGTGTCTGAAATAAGTTTCCTACAAAATACAACCTGAAAATACAAACTAAAGTGAAAAATATTGCCAATTATAACGATCGGCATACCTGTATGACAATAAATTTGTAAATATATTTAAAAATACAAACAAATGTAACTCTGTAAATACTTTTGGGTGTGAGACAGTGCTACTAAATCATTTTAAGCATTACAGACTCAATTTGTTTCGATCTCTCAATGCAAGACAATGAGAGCTTTCTTTCCTCATTTACTTACGACAGACGGGAAAATTTTTTACAACTTCGACTAGATCAGTGGTTCCCAACTATTTTGAGACTATTACCCCCGAGTGCAATCAGAAATTAGTACCTCTCTCTCCCTCTCCAGTTCACCATTATCAATATTAGTGCCTAAATAGGAGGAAAGGATGTTTTTGAAGACTTTAGCTGAAAAATAACGAATGTGAAATGATATTGAGTTTTTGTGTTTTACTAAATCACGAAGTAAATAGTTAGCGAGACAACTGGTACTGCTTGTTCTAGCATTTATAGAATGACGAAGCAATTCTCAATGAATCGCGAGTATCACCTACAACATCTTCCTGTAAAATGAAGGCAACTATCTACAGTGAGGGCAGACACTTTTACAAAACATGCTTCCTCTGTACTGTTCCTGTCTTTATCGACACTTACTTCACCCACATCTTGCACCCCCATTTAAATATCAACCAAATTAAAATAAATTCATTGTACTAATTGTTTGTAAATTATTTATTTACTTGATTGCTCGTTCCTTACTTCTGAAGTGGCACAAATTGGAAGACTTCAGGCTGCCAATGCTTTGTGTCTGATCTAGGGATGCCGGTTATCATCGAAACAACCTGTTTTCGGTTAGACTGGTTTTTTCCATCTTCAGTTTAACCTGAATGTTAAATCCGTTCAAAGTTACCGGCTTCTGAATTAACCGATTTTCGGTCTTTAATTGGTGTTATTTCACCAATAAATGTACACCTCCAACATAGAAAAATTCTAATATTTCCTCATACTTTTACATTATACGTTTACACTATACGTCGGGCCAGTAATCACTGCTTTTCTCAAAAACTAATAAGGAGCTGAATACTACGAAAATTTTTCCACAATTCTCCAAGGCCTGCCAAAACTCAAAACTCATGTTGTAATCGGGGATTATATCACTATTTAGGCATTACGATATACGATATGTGTGTGTGTGGTCTTCAGTCCAGAGACTGGTTTGATGCAGCTCTCCACGCTACTCTATCCTGTGCAAGCTTCTTCATCTCCCAGTACCTACTGCAACCTACATCCATCCGAATCTGTTTAGTGTATTCATCTCTTGGTCTCCCTCTACGATTTTTACCCTCCACGCTGCCCTCCAATACTAAATTGGTGATCCCTTGATGCCTCAGAATATGCCCTACCAACCGATCCCTTCTCCTAGTCAAGTTGTGCCACAAATTTCTCTTCTCTCCAATGCTATTCAATACCTCCTCATTAGTTATGTGATCTACCCATCTAATCTTCAGCATTCTTCTGTAGGACCACATTTCGAAAGCTTCTATTCTCTTCTCGTCTAAACTATTTATCGTCCACGTTTCACTTCCATACATGGCTACACTCCATACAAATACTTTCAGAAACGACTTCCTGACATTTAAATCGGTACTCGATGTTAACAAATTTCTCTTCTTCAGAAACGCTTTCCTTGCCATTGCTAGTCTACATTTTATATCCTCTCTACTTCGGCCATCATCAGTTATTTTGCACCCCAAATAGCAAAACTCATTTACTACTTTAATCGTCTCATTTCCTAATCCAATTCCCGCAGCGTCACCCAATTTAATTCGACTACATTCCATTATCCTCGGTTTGCTGTTGTTGATGTTCATCTTATATCCTCTTTTCAAGACACTGTCCATTCCGTTCCGGCGAACCTCAAAGTTTTTATTTCTTCTCCATAGATTTTAATTCCTACTCCTAATTTTTCTTTTGTTTCCTTTACTGCTTGCTCAATATACAGATTGAATAACATCGGGGATAGGCTACAAACTTGTCTCACTCCCTTTCCAGCCATTGCTTCCTTTTGATCCCCCTCGACTCTTATAACTGCCATCTGGTTTCTGCACAAATTGTAAATAGCCTTTCGCTCCTTGTATTTAACCCCTGTCACCTTCAGAATTTGAAAGAGGGTATTCCAGTCAATGTTGTCAAAAGCTTTCTCTGAAGTCTACAAATGCTAGAAACGTAGGTTTGCCTTTCCTTAATCTATCGATAAAAATTGAGTTTGGAGAACTCAATTTTTCGTACTAAGTTATGCGTTTCCAACGGCTACAAGCAGATAATGGCATATTATGTAAACACAGGCAGCAGATCTTTTTTCTAATTTTATTGCTAACTATGACGCATTCCTAAGTTGTTAATTTATTACTATTCCCATAACTTCCTTTTGCTGTTGTTATTTCTCAGAAATGACAGACATAATAATAAGCTTTTGTGTGGAATTTGTAGCGTTCTTTTCCTTAAATTATTTCCAATGTAAAACACATGCTTTAGTCAAATATATATATTTACTTTTTAAAGGGAATTTCAATAATTTGGCTTTTTACTGACAAATTTAAAAAAGCTCTATCAAAAAATTCAAATACATAAGTTAGATAATAGGCAAACTGCAACCTTTACCAGGAACCAATAATTGGCAATGGGTAATATTTCAATAATGAATTAATGCACTGATCAGTATGTACTTTCCAATCTGTCCATAAACACGCATTTGAGATGTGTTTACTTGTATGATGACTCATTTCATCTGAAACAATATCATTAAAAGACGATATTACTCTTACTAATCTTTCAGAAGCCACAAAACTTCCTACCAAACTCTTTTTCAGAAAAAAGTTTTATCCGTAAACCAAAAATTTTAGCATCAGTGCTATCGCAGATAGGTATATAGACTTTATAACCGGCACTCAGTAAAAAATTAATATACCTGTTACAACCGAGGCCAAACAAATACCGAAAAACACCGGTTTTTCGGGACTAAAATATCGGCATCGTTTTAAACGGTCGGTTTATCTCATTTCTAGTCTAGCCACAGTCACTAAAATAATAATAACAACAACCATAATAGTAATAACAATACTGCTGCTAATGATAATAATAATAATAATAATAGTAATAATAAACCCCTTGGAGGCCCGGGAAAAGAATAGGCCTCCGGTATGTTCTGCCAGTCGTAAAAGGCGACGAAAAGAACAAACCACCAATAGGGCTAACCCCCCTTTTAGTGTGATTAGTTGGTTCAGGACAGAACTAATGAAGCCTCGGACAAGCGCTGTCATGGTCGGAGACGACGCTTGAACCCTATGCCCGTCCACAATGGTAACGACACTGCTAGCCACACGGAAAATGATTTAAATCCAAATAGAGGTGTTTTGCAGGATATGCTTCCTGCAACCACTCTATAAGGAAAACAAAGACAGAGGATGAGATGGTCAGATGAAGTTAACCGACACCTCATGTTCTGTTATTACCAAGCAACAAACTTAGGAACCAACACAACTGGATACAGATCACAAGTATGCACAAAATTTATTACCAGTTACCCAGAATTAAAATTTTTTACAGAACAGCGACTAGCTCATCAGATCCGTGTAATAATAAAAAATAACAGGATACCCCAGTCATAATTAGAAAACATCAAACAATAAGTACAACAAATACTGGAACAAAATAATGTGCAATCAGAAGAAGAAGAAAATACATTAATGGACTCAAACATCCCAGAGCAAACAAACAAAGAACACCACGTATCAATTAAACAATCAGAGGAAAACGAAATCTTAAGACGGCCACCAGAAAAAGCACAAATAGAACATGAAGTGACACACATGTTAGATATAGAGGAAAAATCTGAACTAACATATATAGAATACAAAGACACAGATACAGACATTAGACCATTCTTGCAAAGACCACCAAATAACCCACAAGTCGAAACAACAATAACAACTATCAACACAATCATACACAACAAAATAAATGAAAATACAACTATGGAAGAGTTACAACTACTGGTTTATATAGGAGCACTCACTACACTAAATATACACACTAGGCAGAGATCAGAACAAACCAACACACAGAAGAAACCCACAAAACCAGCATGGCAACAGACGCTACAGATCAGAATAGAAAAACTGAGAAAAAACATCAGACAGCTAACACAATTTCTAAGAAATGAAATATCAGACAAAAAACGAAAAAGGTTAGGTAAAATGTCACAACAAGAAGCGATAGAGCAATTAGATGAAAAAAAGCAGAAATTACAAGCATTGGCCAAATGACTTAGAAGATACAAAGAAAGTGAAAATAGAAGGAAACAAAACCAAACATTCAACACAAACCAAAAGAAATTTTATCAGACAATAGATAACACACACATTAAAATAGACAACCCACCAAACATAACAGACATGGAACACTTCTGGAGCAACATATGGTCAAACCCGGTACAACATAACAGACATGCACGGTGGATACAAGCAGAAACAGACACATACAAGATGATACCACAAATGCCTGAAGTGATAATTTTGCAACATGAAGTCACCCGAGCAATTAATTCTATGCACAATTGGAAAGCCCCTGGAAAAGATAAAATAGCAAATTTCTGGCTAAAGAAGTTCACCTCAACACATTCACATCCAACTATATTATTTAACAGTTACATTGCAGACCCACACACATTCCCTGATACACTTACACGTGGAATAACTTATCTGAAACCTAAAGATCAAGCAGACACAGCAAACCCAGAAAAATATCGCCCCATAACATGCCTACCAACAAAGGAGCACAAGGATGTAAAGAGCAACTGATAATAGATGCAGAGGTGACATATCAAGCTAAAACTAAACAAAGGTCGCTACCCTATGCATACATTGATTACCAAAAAGCTTTTGACAGTGTACCCCACTCATGGTTACTGCAAATATTGAAAATATACTAAGTAGATCCTAAATTGACACAGTTCCTAAACATAGTAATGAAAAATTGGAAAACCACACTTAATATATATAATAATTCAAATAATATCACATCACAGCCAATACAGATTAGGCGTGG
This sequence comes from Schistocerca americana, assembly GCF_021461395.2. Taxonomy (NCBI): domain Eukaryota; kingdom Metazoa; phylum Arthropoda; class Insecta; order Orthoptera; family Acrididae; genus Schistocerca; species Schistocerca americana. The sequence goes on along the minus strand of NC_060119.1, from coordinate 926,674,656 downwards.
AATATACCAAGGAGACTCATTAAGTCCTTTCTGGTTCTGCCTTGCTCTGAACCCACTATCCAACATGCTAAATAATACAAATTATGGATACAATATTACTGGAACATACCAACGCAAAATCACACATTTGCTATACATGGATGATCTAAAACAACCGGCAGCACAAATCAACAACTCAACCAATTACTAATGATAGCAGAAGTTTTCAGCAATAATATAAATATGGCTTTTGGAACAGACAAATGTAAGAAAAATAGCATAGTCAAGGGAAAAAACTCTAAACAAGAAGATTACGTATTGGATAACCACAGCGACTGCATAGAAGCGATGGAAAAAACAGATGCCTATAAATATCTAGGATACAGACAAAAAATAGGAATAGATAATACAAATATTAAAGAAGAACTAAAAGAACCTGACAGCATACTCACCAATGAAAAGAAGAAATTAACACAACTAATCGAAATATACATACCCAGTACAACAAATATACAGAAGAAAACAGGAGAAAAAATTGAAACATACATCCAATTGGCTGAGGAAGTCAAAGACATGTGGCATCAGGATAAAGTTGACATTATACCAATTATACTATCAACTACAGGAGTCATACCACACAATATCCACCAGTACATCAACGCAATACAGCTACATCCAAACGTATATATACAACTACAGAAATCTGTAATTATTGATACATGTTCAATTACCCGAAAGTTCCTAAATGCAATGTAACATATACCGTACAGTTAAAAGGAAGTCACGCTTGATCAAGGCCTGCGTCACTTTCCATTTTTAACCAGTCAACGTCTGAGACAGGAAAGAGTAATAATAATAATACTGTATTAGGGCATCCAGAAATACAGTAGCCATTAAAATCTTACTGTAGTCTTGTGCTGTCAATTTGTTCGTTTATTACTACAATGTGAATAATGAAGCAACTTTTGGTATATTGCGGGAACTACCTACAACTGGAAGAACGCATTTTCATGGGATATTTAAGCATATGTTATACGCCTGTGTCAATTTTACTGTCATAGATGTATGATACAAAGTATAAAATATGTGTTTAGAGGGTGGATTGGTGTGAGGATCATATTTATATATTCGTTTCACAAGATATAAATTTCCATCACAATGGGTCAAGTGCTTATGCTAGCATTTAAAAAAATTTAATTGTTGATAATTTACGTAATCAGTGTTGCATCCTTACGAAGCAGCGATACTAGTAATTATCTTTGAAGTACAGTACAGTTTCTTGACTAAAGGCTTTTCTTTTTTCCAGCTTATGGAGTAATTATCCCTAGATCGGGAAGCACTGGAGCAGAAGTTACGTATGTCGCTACTTTCTTCGAACGGGAGGACTAGGTCCCATCCCTGACCATAGGAGGCGTGGGTCCTGAGGATTCTGAACTGCCTTAGTCGTTGTAGACGGCAAAACATGCCTGTCGGGTCTTATATGCTTAAAAAAAGCCAAAGATATTAGTCATTCGCTGTTAATTCAGGGCACAGAATGATTTACTGCAAGTGAAGATTGGCTCACTAAGTCTTTTTTTTTTTTTTTAAAAAAAAAGAGGCAGTACTTCATTTTTTAAGACGACTTGTGGAGAAAATGTGAGCGTTGATTCCGCAGTTTGTTCTGCATGGAAAACTGTGTTAAACCGTAGTTCCCTAACACATTCTCGGAAATCTGTGTTTCCATCCCAGATATTAAAATAAATAAAAAATAATAAAACTGATAAAACTCTATTTTGAATGCTAGTTGTTGCTTTCGGCTTCATTCTATGAAGAAAGGTGTGCTACTCAAACTGCAATACAATTTATTAGCTTGTACACTCGTTTCGACTTTTTGTAATTTTATTGCTCAGAAACCACCTATTACAAGAACGAATTCACAACGTGGCTTCAAGTGTTGGTGGCACCATCATAGGTCTGTGGAGGAATGAAAAGGACATTGACTGGACCTACATCTACACCCATACTCCGTAAGCTACCTTATGTTGTATGGAGGAGGGTGCTTGGTGTACTAGGGTATTTCCCCCCTTCCTCGTACCAGTTGCGAACGATGCGTGGGAAGAAAGACTGTTGGTAAGACTCCGTGCAACATCGAATCTCTCTAATCTTGTCTTTATGGTATTTTCGCGAAGTGTATGCAGAACGAAACAATTTACTGGCTGACTTTTTCAAGAGCATGAGCTTTCGGTATTTAAACAGTAAACAATATCACGAAACTTCCTGGCCCATTAAAACTGTGTGCCGGATCCAGACTCGAACTCCTATCAGCGCACACGCAGCTGCAGAGTGAAAATCTCATTCTGGAAACATCCCCCAGGCTTCGTCGTTGGTCGCGTCCTTGCAGGATCTTTTTCCGGCCGCAGCGGTGTTTTACCGGATTCCTGATAAATGGCTCTGAGCACTATGCGATTTAACTTCTGAGGTCATCAGTCGCCTAGAACTTAGAACTAATTAAACCTAACTAACTTAAGTACATCACACACATCCATGCCCGAGGCAGGATTCGAACCTGCGACCGTAGCGGTCGCTCGGCTCCAGACTGCCTAGAACCGCACGGCCACTTCCGCCGGCGATTCCTGATATTCAGGGTACACTCGTGAAATGGTCGTACCGGGAAATTCCCACTGCATCGCCATCTCGGAGATTGTACGTCCCATCGCTGGTGCCTCGACTATAACATCACGTTCAAAGTAACTTAAATCTTGACAACATGCCATTGTAGCAGGAGCTATCCATCTAACAACTGCTCCAGACAGTTGTCTTCCACAGGCGTTGCAGACTGCAGCGCAATGTTCTGTCTGTTTACATATATCTGTATTTGAATACGCAAGGCTATACCAGTCTTTTGGTGCATCAGAGTTTAAAGCCTGGGGTATCAAAAGCAAAAGCATCTCACTTTTTGTTAACGTCACTTTCAAAATGAATAAATTTTCTCTCTTCCAGGCAAGGATCCGCTCAAATACTATGCCCACTAGTATAAATGACATGCACGCATTAAGGCTCACATTACAGGGTAGATCTCATAGCTAGGAATAAGCATTATTTGCTGCAGACATATATTGGTGAAATTAAACTGCGCACGATATTCTTAACCAGCGGACAGATTGCGGGCATTCGCTACTAACTAAACCGACGACGATTTTTCTTCAAATCAGTTAGTTGTCGGCATTTGTAATCTCTGGGAATTTACTGCATTGTCGTTTATTAACATTGGTACCTATCACCTGCAGTGTATTGGGCCGTGTGGTTCTAGGCGCTGCAGTCTGGAACCGCGAGACCGCTACAGTCGCAGGTTCGAATCCTGCCTCGGGTATGGATGTGTGTGATGTTCTTAGGTTAGTTAGGTTTAACTAGTTCTAAGTTCTAGGGGACTAATGACCTCAGAAGTTGAGTCCCATAGTGCTCAGAGCCATTTGAACCATTTGCAATGTATTGTGAATCAGCAACAAATTTGTGTTACCAAAATCAGTGCGATAAGCTGGTCAGATTTTTTCTATCATATGCATGAAATCAAAACTCGTAAAAGAAAAGAGGATTTTGATAAGGAAAGTGATGTTAGGAATAATGAAGAACGTCTTTAGTTAACATTTTGTATCATTGCTTCTCCAAGTATTGCCGGCAACTAATGGGAAGTAGAAACGTTTGACTCAGTTTCATTCATCGTAATCGAAGTTTCTGGAAAGCCTGCAACTGCCATTCATTTTTTAAATAAGGTAGTGAAACACTGGGCCACTACGTACTTTTTCATGCTTCGCGCGACGCATTTCCAGAATTTCTCATCGTAATGGTCAAATATTTGCATAGTATTTCTGTGTTGTGCAGCCTGTCTTGCACTGTAGCCGTCTAATAGTTATAAGATAGTGTGCCTTCCCCATTATGTAGAAATCAGACACAGGCGAACCGTCACTCTTACTGTTCGTGAAATTTCAAAGTGTCGGTGTGCATTTGTTTTTATGCATAATATAGGAGGCGCGGTACGGTACCTTAACCTCAAAAAGACGACACAGTACAATGCAAGAGAGGCACAACACACACACAAACAGCACAGAAAATACCTGCGTAAATATTTTCACTTGACAATAAGAATAAATCCTCGAAACGCTTAGTGCTAAATGTGAAAAAAAAAAATACTTACCCGGTGCACTGTTTCGTCATTTAAATTGGAAACATTTGAAGAATGCGAAGACAGCACAGGTGTCAACTAGCACTTCAGGTGGTCAGACAACGAATCACGCGAAATATGCGTTCGAGTAAACCCAAAGGGCCCTTCCGCTCGAAACTATCACGAAGCTACGCATGCGCACTAGAGATAGTTTGTAAACGGTTGCACTGGGTTATGATAACTTCACTCGAACGAACGTTAAGAAAACTCCAACTCCCAGCTACAGACAAACCACGCATTCATACTAGCAGACGACAGTGGGGACACGAAAGATATGCCACGAGTACACGTACATGATAACGGATTGCGCAGGTACATACAGAACATAGTTATGAATTTGAAATTGGAAAAGACATTTACGTTTGGTGTTGAAATGCCACTGAGAAATGCCGCTGTACTATGACGCACTCTCTCACCTATCTTTCTCTCCAGACATGGCCGTACCGAAAATGTGAGTCATTTGTACCGAACATTTGAGTCGTTAAGAATTGTAGCAAAATCGAAGGTTGCTTTCCGAGATCAGTGGAACGACCAACATGAAAACGGTTTCATTGTGTTTATGAAAACGTTTGGACATAGCATGATTCTCAGATAGCGGGTACAGTTTATCTTTTGACCTTTTGCATACTAAAATTATGTTTAAGAGCAGAGATCGTGAAGACAAATTAGGCTAACTATACCGCACAAAAATACGTTTCAGATGTCATTTTTCTCGCTCTCCGAACGTCAACGGAATGGGTCATTTGTTTCGTAGTGTTTTTTCACGCAGGTGTAGTAGATTAAACAATTTGCCAGTCCGCGACGTGAAAGGAAGACTGTTCCCAAAATAAGGTCGCCAATTATCTAGGCCCACATATTCTGGCTTCATCGATGCAGATGATTCGCTGTCACCATACTACCCTCAGGGAGGAAACTATGCATGCTGTAATTGTGACTGCATGGTGCAGCGCGTATTAGACCGCAGTCTCTGTAACGAAGTATGATTGAATAAATGGTCTCTAGCATGGAAACCATGCATATCTGAACATAAGTTCATTAGACCTTTTTTGTTCTGTATTCTCTCGTCGTTCAATCCCTAGAGTTTGTACACGGCGGCTCAAATGGTACAAATTGCTCTGAGCACTATGGGACTTAACATCTCAGGTCATCAGTTCCCTAGACTTAGAACTACTTAAACCTAACTAATCTAAGGACGTCACACACATCCATGCCCGAGGCAGGATTCGAACCTGCGACCGTAGCAGCAGCGCGTTTCCGGACTGAAGCGCCTAGAACCGCTCGGCCACAGCGGCCGACAGTACACGGCGGAAAAATTCGTCATGTATATATAATCATATTATGTCGTATTCGCGTAAACTTTCTGGATGGAAGAGCAGGGCCTGTGAATTCTGGCATTTTAGCTCGTGTTCGTTCAAGTTGTTAGATTGTGGGGAGAAGTGCTACTTGAAAGTTTTAGATGGTGGGTGGATAATGGCGAATACCCGGGAGGTTTCCCACCAGGAACTCCTACGGTTAGTGATCGCGCGAGTAAGCCGTTGTGGGTATCTGTTAAGCCAGAGTACTGCAGAAGCACCTTTCAAAGCAGTGTGAGATGACCTCCCAAGAGATTTGAACAAAAGCCCACAGTTTGTCCTAAAAGTGAAAGCACAGAACAGAGCCCGTGCTATGTTTCCGTAAATAGTGTGGTAGGCGAGCTGTATTTACGTGCCCAAACGTCGTTCTGCCAATCGTAAGGCGAGGACCAGTGCACTGCCAATTTTTAGTTTGTTGACAGAGTATGCAACAAGTGCTGTAGAAGCTTTCCCTGCCCTTTTGGAAGGCAGAGGGAGGTTTTCAGTTATCATTCGGGCAAACATTGCAATTTCCTCCCCTCCTATGGTGATTTTGAGAAGTGTGTCAGAGCAGAAGTCAGCAGTCGATTTTCGGGCGAGCACACGGAGGTGGTTCGAATCTCGACGTTGGAGAGTCACTGTTCGGTGCCCTGCTTCACATCGGCTGTTTTGCAGTGTCACGCTTAGCATTTGCGTTGCCTTTGCACTGCATACTTCATAACTTGTGGGTCTGTTTCACAAACTGTGATTGCTTTTTATCGTAAGTTCTGTATCATACTGGGATCGAAAGTCGATGGCTATCCAGTATATGTTCCTTTTGTGAGTTGCCCAAAGATTGGAAAGTGATTTGCATCTCAATTTACAGTCTTCCATAGAGCATTCTGGTACCTCTGCACATACCACTGTTTATATATCTGAATATTGTCATGCTGGTGATTCATAAAAACCGTAGCATTGTGTGTATAAAGTTATTTACATTTTTTGATGAAAGTAACTGTAAATCGATCCAACTTGAGCTTGTGCACTACTGATTGAGAGCAGATAAATTATTATTTTTAAGATAATTTGTTCTCAACCCATCATTTCCTCCCATAAAGCTTTGATGATACAATTTTTTCGATTAAAAATAAATGTAGTCGGAGGATTCTAGCTCACTGAATTGCAGTCTAACTGTAGCGGTGTTTCCAATGTAATACAGGTGCCATTACGAGGAATATGTTCGTTTCTTTTAATATAGAAAGCTAGCTGGGTCCTTTTTAATTAAATGAATTGAATTAATTTTATTTTGTGGATAAGAAACTACAGTTGCAACAGCACTTTGCAGCGAGAATAATAATTAATTTAACAGTTGTAAGATTTTGATGGCTTATATCTGAACATAGACTCGCTTGTTTGGTCATTTATGTGTAGAGTCTGCGAGTGTGGCACGCAGCTTGCACAAATTGCTGGTGAACCCTGATCGAATCACACATAGTACAACAAGTACGTCAAGAGACCTAAACATTTCAATATTCCAAGTAAAATTTTGATGATAATGTTGTCTGCGATGTGGGGACAGCAGCTGTTGTTGCAAATAATGCTCAAGGAATAGTTGGTGGTATAAACAAAGTAACATCATCTGACGTTTTTAGGAATTTTTCGGTGATGGTTCACTTTAGCAAACACAGTTGTAGGGAGAAGATGATAATGCTTGACTTTCTCCACTAGAAACATATAACTGACCGAATTGACTGGCTAATTAAGCTTCAGTTTTACACTTACTTGAGGTAATGTTCCACTGGTGGTACAAAAACGAACCTTCATTACCTGACGTTTTTTATACGTTTTTCACTAAAGGCTCACTCCACCAGTCACCGTTTCAGAGGAGAAGACAATAATGAGCCGTCTTCTACAATAGAAAAGCTGTAATTGTCATTGTTTTCTGGCAAATGTGATATATTTTTTGGTTTTGAGTTACGGGGCCAATAAGGACAAACAATATACTGTTTCGACAGTAAGTTATTTGCTTATTTTGCTAGATTTTCTTTTTTTAGATATCTATTGTCAGCATCTAGCCCCTAAATATACCTGTGTTAATCTTGTCGATTTCGCAAACATATGCTAGCTAAATTTGGTATTTTAAAATTTCACGAGAAAAAGATTTGTTGTTACAGCCAGAAAGAGGAGCTTAGAACTGAGGCGTGGCTTAGGAGAGAGGTGCGACATGATGACATCATACATTTCCCCTTGCCCTTGCATAAGAAAGTTATGGCCAAAGGTCAAGTTTTGTCCAGAATGACCGTTGCTCGCATCCCATGACCCAGAATGCCTATTGCCCTCCTGCTGGGGTTGTCGACCTTGGGAGTACCCATTTCCAGTGCAGTGTGGAACACGTTACGTAATAGTGGGTTGGTGTGTAAGTTCGTAGCGTTTTCCCATGAGTTTAATGAACACAACCGTTACACATAACAGAAACTTAAGTCATCAATAACTTATTCTCCTTCACTACGTCAGTAGACTGCCAACGACGCAGTAACTTTTCGATTCAGCGACTGTAGAAATTACGCCGTTTCGAGGCGAAGTCGGCGAGCCATGTACAGAGGGCAGTTTCGACCGGAAAAGAAGGTCCTAGAAGGTTGTTCGATAGAAGGGGAAAATGTGAAAATCTCAAGACGCAAGGTCAGTTAACAAGATGGGTGAGGAATGAATTCTCAACCCAACTCCTGTATACTGTGAAAGGTTACCGTCAAACATCTTCACCTAGGGACGCCAGATGAAAGTTGATGTCGCCAAGCCCTGAATGAAAATTGCGCAACGGATAACTGGGGAGGGGAACTTGAGAGCACTACCTAGAGAGCGTGCCCTTTCTGTACGATACTAGGCAAGGGGCTGGAGGGCTCACACGCTGATGTGTGGGTCCCTGCATTCTATATCTTTTATTTTAAATGAATTCTTTTAACTTGACTCCTATGTGATTTTTAGGGTATGTTAAAGATTGATGACACCTGATTATCTATTTATTTTAAACATTGTCACTCGACTTTACAGCGATTGCAGCAATTGTCCCAGTTTACAGATATTACAATTTTACAACTTATAGCTCGGGTATATTATATACTAATATGCACGAACATTTCTACGGGCAAGACGGAATTGCATTGGACAAATGTCTACCACCAAAGTCTCTCAATATTTTACATGGGACATCCACTATGTGAGGAGGATAACGGGCAAACCGGGGACCAGATACATTAAGACAGGGGGTCAAATTTCCGAAATTAAACGAGAACATCCATTTCCTTACACAATCCGAAGCTGGAAATAAAAGAATTAGTGCAAATATTCAAATATGTCTCTTCCACGCGTGAACATCGAGACAGACGCACTGAGGGAATGTCTGCGCACTCACCCGTCTTCTGTAACAGTCCCTCAGAATATCGCGGGCACCCGGAGGTCTTCTTGGGCCCCGGTGGAGGGGGTGGTCGAACCACTTGGCCGTGACCAACCTCTCCACCCCAAATCTTGTGACACTGGAACGTCTTTGACTTTGTCCTGCCTGTGCTGTCTTTCTGATCCCCTACCCAGGAGTAAGGTTGGCACTACTATACTATAGAACTACTTCCCAACTGAGATTTGGCCACGCTTTATGGAAAGGTGTGAGGAGGATTAGGAACGTTCATGTGCAGATTCACATTCACGTACAAGAAACGCATAATACATGACACATATAAATATGTATTATGAAGCCTGACACATTTCTCTCCACCCGTCCACATGGGTTCTGTTGCGCCAGCGGCCGGCCGCGTCGTGCAATAAAATTGGCGGCGGAGCCGCCTCCGTTTGTATTTCCCGGTGCGAGCGAGCAGCGAAACCTGCTGCTTATGGAGCGGAAACTACTGTACCGTTTCATTACCCCACGCGTGGATGGAAAGAAATGATCCGGAATGTTCTTCTTATGGGAGGACAATTCTGGTTCATTTCTTTTAACAATGTTATGTTCTATGCTTACGCAAAAAGAAAAGTGGAAACAATTGCAAACAATAGTTTGTGCTATAGAAAAGGTTAAAAAAATTTGCAACGACGTGCTCTCTGGCATGAACCGTCCTAACCGCCGTCTGCTTCACGTCTGCTGTGCAGCGAGCTACGTTAATTTAAGTATGAACTGTATTTTTCTTACTTGTCACTTCTTCTTCCGTGTGTTTTTGCTTTTAGGAAGCTTTAATTGTCGAGTGCTATTAATAGTGTTCCATAGATTTCGTGTTTGTTTTGAATACAGTCAGAGAGAGTCCCTTTAGTCAACCATAGTGCCAGTAGTGCTAGTGTTTGTTTTCAATACAGTCCAGAGACAGGTAGTGCTATTTTCATTGTTTTCTACAAGAAGTGGCTGGCAATCACAGTTTAGTCAATAATCAGCCGCCTTTAGTGAATTAGCAGTCTAGTTAAAAGTTGATTAACTCTCTTCAGTAAATTGATTCCTTAGGATGGATAGGATGTGTGACTGCTGTGTACGGACACAGGAGGAGCTGGCCACTGTTCGCGAACAGCTGAACGTGTTAATGGCCGCGGTCACCCGTCTTCAGGCTGCTGCCTCGGAGTGTAGCGGCAGTGGGGAGTCTGGTGCGTCGCAAGGTACACCCCAGGTGTTACATGCTTCACCCACTGTCCCTGCTGTCGAGACATCTTCGCGGGTACCGGGCGCGGTTGGGCCACCCTCTCCCCAAGGAGAGTGGCGGGTTCAGCGGCGTTCGCGGCGCACGAGGCGGAGGGTAAATGTGGAGACTGGCCATGTGGCATCGCCCGCTCTGCCTGTGAGTGGACATGTGGCTGCTCCTTCAGCAAGGTCCGAGCAGGCACACGGGGGGAGCGGTTTATTAATTATTGGGAGCTCCAACGTTAGGCGGGTGATGGAGCCCCTTAGGGAAATAGCGGAAAGGTCGGGGATGAAGGCCAGTGTTCACTCTGTCTATTTGCCGGGGGGTCTCATCCGAGATGTGGAGGAGGCCCTACCGTCGGCGATAGAGAGCACTGGGTGCACCCGACTGCAAATTGTTGCTCATGTCGGCACCTGCCGTCTGGGTTCAGAGGTCATCCTCAGTTCGTACAGGCGGTTGGCGGAACTGGTGAAGGCGGAAAGCCTCGTTCGCGGGGTGGAATCAGAGCTAACTATTTGTAGTATCGTTCCCAGAACCGATCGCGGTCCTCTGGTTTGGAGCCGAGTGGAAGGCTTAAACCAGAGGCTCAGACGATTCTGCGGAGATCTGAGGTGGAAATTTCTCGACCTCCGCTATCGGGTGGAGAAATGTAGGGTCCCCCTGAATAGGTCAGGCGTGCACTACACGCCGGAAGCGGCTACAAGGGTAGCGGAGTACGTGTGGAGTGCACATGGGTTTTTTTTAGGTTAGAGAATTCCCTCCCTAGGCCCGACAAGACGCCTCCTGAGACGCGGCAAGGTAGGAGTAGGCAAAATGCAACAGGGAATAACAATATTAATGTGCTAATAGTAAATTGCAGGAGCGTCTATAGAAAGGTCCCAGAACTGCTCTCATTAATAAACGGTCAAAACGCCCATGTAGTACTAGGGACAGAATGTTGGCTGAAACCAGACGTAAACAGTAATGAAATCCTAATCTCAGATTGGAATGTATATCGCAGAGACAGGCTGGACAGTGAAGGGGAAGGCGTGTTTATAGCGATAAGAAGTGCAATAGTATCGTATGAAATTGACGGAGATCCGAAATGTGAAATGATTTGGGTGAAGGTCACGGTTAAAGCAGGCTCGGACATGGTAATTGGATGTTTCTATAGGCCCCCTGGCTCAGCAGCTGTTGTGGCTGAGCACCTGAAGGATAATTTGGAAAATATTTCGAGTAGATTTCCCCACCATGTTATAGTTCTGGGTGGAGATTTTAATTTGCCGGATATAGACTGGGAGACTCAAACGTTCATAACGGGTGGCAGGGACAAAGAATCCAGTGAAATTTTTTTAAGTGCTTTATCTGAAAACTACCTTGAGCAGTTAAACAGAGAACCGACTCGTGGTGATAACATATTAGACCTTCTGGTGACAAACAGACCCGAACTATTTGAAACAGTTAACGCAGAATAGGGAATCAGCGATCATAAAGCGGTTACGGCATCGATGATTTCAGCCGTAAATAGAAATATTAAAAAAGTAGGAAGATTTTTCTGCTTAGCAAAAGTGACAAAAAGCAGATTTCAGAGTACCTGACGGCTCAACACAAAAGTTTTGTCTCAAGTACAGATAGTGTTGAGGATCAGTGGACAAAGTTCAAAACCATCGTACAATATGCGTTAGATGAGTATGTGCCAAGCAAGATCGTAAGAGGTGGAAAAGAGCCACCGTGGTACAACAACCGAGTTAGGAAACTGCTGCGGAAGCAAAGGGAACTCCACAGCAAACATAAACATAGCCAAAACCTTGCAGACAAACAAAAATTACGCGAAGCGAAATGTAGTGTGAGGAGGGCTATGCGAGAGGCGTTCAATGAATTCGAGAGTAAAGTTCTATGTACTGACCTGGCAGAAAATCCTAAGAAATTTTGGTCTTCGTCAAAGCGGTAGGTGGATCAAAACAAAATGTCCAGACACTCTGTGACCAAAATGGTACTGAAACAGAGGATGACAGACTAAAGGCCGAAATACTAAATGTCTTTTTCCAAAGCTGTTTCACAGAGGAAGACTGCACTGTAGTTCCTTCTCTAGACTGTCGCACAGATGACAAAATGGTAGATATCGAAATAGACGACAGAAGGATAGAGAAACAATTAAAATCTCTCAAAAGAGGAAAGGCCGCTGGACCTGATGGGATATCAGTTCGATTTTACACAGAGTACGCGAAGGAACTTGCCCCCTTCTTGCAGCGGTGTACCGTAGGTCTCTAGAAGAGCGTAGCGTTCCAAAGGATTGGAAAAGGGCACAGGTCATCCCCGTTTTCAAGAAGGGACGTCGAACAGATGTGCAAAACTATAGACCTATATCTCTAACGTCGATCAGTTGTAGAATTTTGGAACACGTATTATGTCCGAGTATAATGACTTTTCTGGAGACTAGAAATCTACTCTGTAGGAATCAGCATGGGTTTCGAAAAAGACGGTCATGTGAAACCCAGCTCGCGCTATTCGTCCAAGAGACTCAGAGGGCCATAGGCACGGGTTCACAGGTAGATGCCATGTTTATTGACTTCCGCAAGGCGTTCGATACAGTTCCCCACTGTCGTTTAATGAACAAAGTAAGAGCATATGGACTATCAGACCAATTGTGTGATTGGATTGAGGAGTTCCTAGATAACAGAACGCAGCATGTCATTATCAATGGAGAGAAGTCTTCCGAGATAAGAGTGATATCAGGTGTGCCACAGGGGAGTGTCATAGGACCGTTGCTATTCACAATATACATAAATGACCTGGTGGGTGACACCGGAAGTTCACTGAGGCTTTTTGCTGATGATGCTGTCGTGTGTCGAGAGGTTGTAACAATGGAAAATTGTACTGAAATGCAGGAGGATCTGCAGCAAATTGACGCATGGTGCAGGGAATGGTAATTGAATCTCAATGTAGCAAGTGTAATGTGCTGCGAATACATAGAAAGATAGATCCCTTATCATTTAGCTACAAAATAGCAGGTCAGCAACTGGAAGCAGTTAATTCCATAAATTATCTGGGAGTACGCATTAGGAGTGATTTAAAATGGAATGGTCATATAAAGTTGATCGTCGGTAAAGCAGATGCCAGACTGAGATTCATTGGAAGAATCCCAAGGAAATGCAATCCGAAAACAAAGGAAGTAGCGTACAGTACGCTTGTTCGCCCACTGCTTGGATACTGCTCAGCAGTGTGGGATCCGTACCAGATAGGGTTGATAGAAGAGGTAGAGAAGATCCAACGGAGAGTAGCGCGCTTCGTTACAGTATCATTTAGTAATCGCGAAAGCGTTACGGAGATGATAGAAAAACTCCAGTGGAAGTCTCTGCAGGAGAGACGCTCAGTAGCACGGTACGGGCTTTTGTTAAAGTTTCGAGAACATACCTTCACCGAAGAGTCAAGCAGTATATTGCTTCCTCCTACGTATATCTCGCGAAGAGACCATGAGGATAAAATCAGAGAGATTAGAGCCCACACAGAAGCATACCGACAATCCTTCTTTCCACGAACAATACGAGACTGGAATAGAAGGGAGAACCGATAGAGGTACTCAGGGTACCCTCCGCTACACACCGTCAGGTGACTTGCGGAGTATGGATGTAGATGTAGATGTAGATATTCCCGCTACGAGTGGAGCAAATATGGACCGCTTGGAATAAGGAGGTGGCATTTAAACTACATAGCAAGTGAATAACATAGTAAATGTCCAAATTAACATGCTAGCCAGACAAGTGATGACCATTAAAAATCATTCATCTTGTGATGAAAATTTAAATTAAAAAGAACCACAGAAATGTCATTTGAAAAATCAGATGGTGCTGCCACGCACGTATAAAAATCTAAGTGAAAAGTGCAAGATCAACAAACAAATGCAATAACGTTAAAATAATTAATCAAAGAAATTACGTTAAAATGAACCAAAGAAATGTGCTGACTTACACATAAAAATTACATAGGAGTCAAGTTAAAGGAATTCATTTAAAATAAAAGATATAGAATGCGGGGACCCACACATCAGCGTGTGAGCCCTCCAGCCCCTTGCCTAGTATCGTACAGAAAGGACACGCTCTCTAGGTAGCGCTCTCAAGCTCCCCTCCCCAGTTATCCGTTGCGCAATTTTCATTCAGGGCTTGACGACATCAACTTTCATCTGGCGTCCCTAAGCGAGGAGGTTTGACGGTAATCTTTCAACTGCTTTTTTGTCAGTCCAGCAATATGCGGGCGGGCGTTATTGTAGAGTGGCATCACTTCACGCAGTGTTCCTGGTCGTTGTTCTTCGAGTGTGTCTGCAAGTGTTCTCAGTTGTTGACAGTAAATGTCAACAGTGGTTGTTACACCTCGGAAAGGCAATTCGTAGTACACCACTCCGTCGCTATTCCACCAGATGCACAACGTTATCTTTTGTGGATGCGGGCAGATCTTTGTACAGGGAATTGCTACTTTTCTGGTTTCAGCCATTCCTTTCTTATGTTAGCATGAAGATACCATTTCTCGTCCCCAATAACGGTACAGAGTAGGAGTGGTATTGTTCACGAGCCAACTGATGACGAGCAATGACCACTCGTTGCTTTTTATGACTTTGGCTTAGAGAACGCGGTACCCATACCTCGCTATTGTAACCTTCCCCTCCACGGAATGCAAACACGCACGATGATGGAATGATTATACTTCATCACATTTGCCAGTTCTCGAGCACAGTACGTGGATCATTGTGGAGTAATGCGTTTAGACGATCTTCATCAGACCCCATAGGTCTTCTCGAAAGTGGAGAATCGCTAAAGTCAAAACGATCCTCCTTAAAGCTAGGAAACTGCCTTCTTCCTGTGTTATGTCCAATTGCAGTATCCTCATACACGGATCAAATGTTTCTGGCTACCTCCGCTGTTGTATCCGCTCTGTTGAACCCAAACAGAAGAATTTGTCGGAAATGTTCCGATTTGTTCACTTGTCACTCCGTTTTCTAGCGTCACAGCTCTGTTCACTATCTCATAATGACAAAGTGACAGTATGTAAACCCAAATAGCAACAGTGGGCTGCGAATAAAAATGACACTCGAAAAAATAAACCCATAGCATGATATGTAAAAAAGAAACGCAGCGAACTTACGCATTAACCTAATATCTGCGACAAGCTACACTACTGGCCATTAAAATTGCTACACCAAGAAGAAATGCAGATGATAAGCGAGTATTCATTGGACAAATATATTATACTAGAACTGACATGTGATTACATTTTCACGCAATCTGGGTGCATAGATCCTGAGAAATCAGTACCCAGAACAACCACCTCTGGCCGTAATAACGTCCTTGATACGCCTGGTCATTGAGTCACACAGAGCTTGGATGGCGTGTACACGTACAGCTGCCCATGCAGCTGCAACACGATACCACAGTTCATCAAGAGTAGTGACTGGCGTATTGTGACGAGCCAGTTGCTCGGCCGCCATTGACCAGACGTTTTCAATTGGCGAGAGATCTGGAGAATGTGCTGGCCAGAGCATCAGTCGAACATTTTCTGTATCCAGAAAGGCCCGTACAGGACCTGCAACATGCTTTATCCTGCTTAAATGTAGGGTTTCGTAGGGATCGAATGAAGGGTAGAGCCACGGGTCGTAACACATCTGAAAGGTAACGTCCACTGTTCAAAGTGCCGGCAATGCGAACAAGAGGTGACAGAGACGTGTAACCAATGGCACTCCATACCATCATGCCGGGTGATACGCCAGTATGGCGACGACGAATACACGCTTTCAACGTGCGTTCACCGCGATGTCGCGAAACACGGATGCGACCATCATGATGCTGTAAACAGAACCTGGATTGATCCGAAAAAATGACGTTTTGCCATTGGTGCACCTAGGTTCGTCGTTGAGTACACCATCGCAGGCGCTCCTGTCTGTGATGCAGCGTCAAGGATAACCGCAGCCATGGTGTCCGAGCTGATAGTCCTTGCTGCTGCAAACGTCGTCGAACTGTTCGTGCAAATGGTTGTTGTTTTGCAAACGTCCCCATCTGTTGACTCAGGGATCGAGACCTGGCTGTACGATCCATCACAGCCACGTGGATAAGATGCCTGTCATCTCGACTGCTAGTGATACGAGGCCGTTGGGATCCAGCACGGCGTTCCGTATTACCCTCCTGAACCCACCGATTCCATATTCTGCTAACAATCATTGCATCTCGACCAACGAGAGGAGCAATGTCGCAATACGATAAACAGCAATCGCGATAGGCTACAATCCGACCTTTGTCAAAGTCGGAAAGGTGATGGTACGCATTTCTCCTCCTTACACGAGGCATAAGAACAACGTTTCACCAGGCAACGCCAGTCAACTGTTGTTTGTGTATGAGAAATCGGTTGGAAACTTTCCTCATGTCAGCACGTTGTAGGTGTCGCCACCGGCGCCAACCTTGTGTGAATGCTCTGAAAAGCTAATGATTTGCATATCACAGCATCTTCTTCCTGTCGGTTAAATTTCTCGTCTGTAGCACGTCATCTTCGTGATGTAGCAGTTTTAATGGCCAGTACTGTATGTATCTGGAAGGTACGTTACAAGGCCCGTGGCCGTTTTTAACGAGTCACGTGCCCGCGGTGCATTTGCAGTGCCGAAAGCGCGCCAGCCAGCTGTGTCGCCCTTGTCCACGGCTGGCAGAGCGCGCGTGGGCCGCCGACCTTGGCGCTGCAGGCCAACTGGAAACGGACGCTGCGCCGCCGGCGCCGCCTCCACTGCCTGTCACACAGTGGCACGGGAAGCGTGATCCAGCGGTGCGGCCAGGCCGACAAGTTTGTCACTGTAACTGCGGCTGAAGTGTTGTCGAGAAACGGAAACGAAAACAGAAACTCATTAAGTGGGGGATGTTCATGACAGTGACCGAAAAGGTAAGTTTCCAACTTATTTTTTATTTGCTAGCAGAATTCATGGACAATAAATTCCCAAAGATTCGATAATGAAGTCACTTCCAATGCGTCTGAAAATAAATAAATATGTGACGTGACCTTCCTGCCACATACGCTTTTTAAAAAAAAAAAAAAAAAAAAAAGGGCTCTGAGCACTGTGGGAGGTCATCAGTCCCCTAGAACTTAGAACTACTTAAACCTAACTAACCTAAGGACATCACACACATCCATGCCTCCATGCCCGAGGCAGGATTCGAACCTGCGACCGTAGCGGTCGCGCGGTTCCAGACTGTAGCGCCTAGAGCCGCTCGGCCACTCCGGCCGGGTCCGCTTTTGAAGCAACACTTCAATACTAGCTGGGTGAACAACGATTCCATGGATTACTTTCATGCAAACTTGCACAGGAAACATCTAGAAGGTTGTGATACATACTCTTTGCTTTTATAGATCATCTTTGATTCTCTTGCACACCTTACAAACAATAACAAACCAGCTGCTCTGTTTATGAAGAAGCAATTCTTGTTTCCCCACATTTTCAACTGCTACAATTGTCACAATAGCAATACTAGCTCGGTGAACAACGATTCTGAAGATTACATTCATGCAAACTTGCACAGGATGCATCTAGAAGGTTGCGATATATGCTCTGTGGTTTTATAAATAACCTATGTCTCCGTTCCGTATCTTACAAACAATAACAAATGAGCTGCTTTGTTTATGAAGAAGGAATTCTTGTTTTTCCACATCTTCTATAGGTGTCACAATTGCAACCTACGGTGCAGTTCTTGTATTTAATGATGGGAATGTAGGGAGGATGAAAGTATCAGAGAGAATGGGCTTTGAGATAAGAAATTTCACTCAAGACATCTTGCGAAAAATGGATATACAGCGCCTCTCTTCATCTGAAAATTTAGTTGAAGACCTGGTAAACGAAAGAAGGCCCTGATTAAATATCTGGGGCCTTCTGAAGAGATGATAGAAGAAAAAACGTTAGGTTGAACTTTAAATTGCGTTTCCTAAAAATTATGTTCTTTTCAATAGTTTATGCCCCTTTTTCTCAGAATTTGTGAAAGCTATAACTATGAAATTTTGTACACGTATCTCTAAAAATGCAATAAATGTGGTCAAGAGTAAATTTTGAAGTTCGTAGTGTAAGTTGAGATATGGGACAAAGTGCTTCGAATTTTTCCTGAACTTTATATTACACTTACAAAATTATTGAAATTCTCGTATTCGACATATTCAAAAAAAACCTCATCAGAGAGGGTTGCTATATGCAGTGACAGCAAACAGAGAAAAATTTGTAGAAATCCCTTGAATAGTTTCTGAGAAGGTACATATATATTTTTTTTAATATAAAATTTTTAAATTCCATAAAAAGTCAAGTATATACAATCGAAGTTACTTAACAGTAAATGTTTTAATTTCATGTAAAAAGTGGTATAAAATTTAATTGCCGTGTTTTTAAAATTGTGGATTTGGTGCGTCTTTTAAACAGTGTGTGTTTTTCGTGAACGTCCTCGCTGTTGTCCTACAGGGCAATGGCTTTCCGATCGACCGCTACTGCATTTATGCATAAAACTAACTTGTTCTCTTTTTTAAAGTTTAAAATGCAATCTACACTGTGTGATGAGGCGTCAACTTCTTCTAGAATCAACTGAAGAGTTAAGCTTTGTGCCAAAGCGACACCCTAGCCCTGAGTGTACCAGGAGAGCCGGCAGAGTCAGACCGATTCCGTGAGGCGCGCCTGGAGCCAGTTGGTAACAGCGTTTCTTGCGAAAGGTAATGCCCCAGGTTGTCTCTTCTCAATGCAGAACACAGTTTCAATACCTATCAGACTCACACAACATCCCACATTCAGCTGGAAAGTAAGAGATTCATTGTGCAATTCACTAATTGTTTGTACTCATTCGCTGATGAATCGCAACTGTACAACATTCTGAACTCGTAATTGTTGCGACAACACCTCCCTCCCTCCCGTCCCGTCACCCCCCCCCCCTTCCCCCCGGTGCAGACTTCACAACCTGCGACGAGGTGGCCAAGTTAGCCACCAGTTTCTTAATGCTCTGGCCAGACGCTGCGCTGACTACGCCACTTACCTGTCACAACAAAACTGCGCAGAGCCACTATAAATATTCACTCCTCAGGCACGCTGCTGGGTGGTACGTGGACAATTACATGGGGTCACGTCTCCCTCTGTGATGACCTTAACGTCACTGGAACGTAACACTGCTATCTTCTGCCCGTTCTTCTGTTTGTTTAATCTGATCCGACTAGGGCCATCAGGCCCTCTCTTACTTCAATCCAGGGTTCACACATGCAGTACATTTTTACATCAAAGTTTCCTTACAATAACGATTTTAATGTGACAATTAGTATTAAAATGATTTGAGTATCTGAAGTGGCAGAGTGAGTAAATTATACTGACTATGAACTAATAAAGTTAACACTGGCAGTGCTTATACTACTGTAGCAGATGCCACTAATAGTGATAATAGTAATAATGAAAATAATGCCAATAATATAGTGGTAGATACAAGAAGAATTCCTAGATGTAGCCGGCCGGTGTGGCCGTGCGGTTAAAGGCGCTTCAGTCTGGAACTGCGTGACCGCTACGGTCGCAGGTTCGAATCCTGCCTCGGGCATGGATGTGTGCGATGTCCTTAGGTTAGTTAGGTTTAATTAGTTCTAAGTTCTAGGCGACTGATGACCTCAGAAGTTAAGTCGCATAGTGCTCAGAGCCAGCCAGCCTAGATGTACGAAATTGATGTTTTGTGACATAGCGAGTTGTGTGGAAAGGAAATTTAAGGAGATTGCAACAGCTAAAAATACTGGGAAATAAGAAACACCTTGTTGGAAAGTAGGTTGTACAAGGGTAAAGAGCGTGTACAGGGATAGTGATAATCCTTTTGCTCATTTAGCAGGCATGCAATTAAATGCATTCAGAAGCCGGGTATGTTATTCAGTTCTCTGATATAATGCGGGAGGTTATTCCACAGTCGGGTTCCTGCTACTGAGGACTTCGAGAAAATAACCGAAAGATGGAGTGTGACCGAAAGGCCTTTGTTCTTTTGGGAGCGGGTGTTTCTGTCCCTTTGTTCAGACAAGAACTTTAAGGTCTACTATATTATAAGAACAAACGAAATTCTGATAACTGGATAACTGAGCACAATACCATGACTGGAATTAATATCAATGGGAAACTGCACACCTAGTATAGTGACAGTAGTTACATCCTTCAATTTCAATTTCTTTTACATGGCTCATTATTGACACTTATGGAAATAAATGGATCGGTCTGGGTGGAATTTGTACCAAGACATGGCCTTTTGCTCTTATATAAAGCCAATGGCACAGCCACCAGCGGAGAACCGTGTTAAAGCCGCATAACTCTTCGCATCGCCTGGCTTAACATCCTCATCCGAGAAATGGATCACAATCAACGTCCTCGCCTGTGTTCTATACACAGAGTACTATGAAGTATTTAGGCTTTTAGCACATTACGTGAATGCTTAGGCTGGCACACAGGAAATGTGTGGATTCACCTCCCCACGCTTTGACTATCACATAACGAAGCCTTAAGTATTTAGAAACGATGCCAAATGGTCCCGTATTAAGAGACTGAATTCGCATTCGAGAAGACTGCTTTAAATTCCCTGTTCAACAATCCATATTTACCTTTTCCCCTGTTTCTCTAAGCGCTTGAGTTACACGCCGTTATGGTTTCTTTAAAAGAAGACGTTCCATTTACTCCTCCATTCTTCACCGATCCGAGCTTCTGCTCGTCCCTGATGACCAAATTGTCGATGATACTGTACTTTAAACAAATATCCTTCGTTTAGTTATCAAGATCTAACTGGCTGCCTGCAACCGAGTGCTCACCTCAACAGCGTGCTATACCTCGACTACTGAAACTGTGTCCCGAAACGTCAGGCGAGAAGTTTTTTATACATTTGTCTCAAACATTTCACTAAAAATAATAAATAAACTACATCATAAAGGTTCCTAGCTGAAGAAGAGAAAAGACAAAATAAATGTTAAAGAATTAGAAATTAGTAGAAAACTTGCAGGGAAAGTCTGGTGCACGTATCGCAAGCTTGACCATTGAACGTGATAAGCTACGTAGGAAATTGATTTTGTATGAGATCTGTTTCTGGAGCTTTTCATTGGAGGCACCGCAGTAATTACTGGAAGGAGTTAGAGAGTGAAACAACGAATCATTCATTTAGTCACTAGCCAGAGATACCAAAACCTAATCGCCATTCCGACAAAATCTACATCTGAAGAGCTACAACAAAAGACATACAAAGAACTTAGCAGTATGAGCCAGTTTATCAGTTGACGATGCACCTCTCTCTGGCCTGGTTTCGTGGAGAGACTCGGTGGGGAAGGATGCCATAAAGCCTTTGTATCCTCCCCCGAGCCAAGCTGGCTCACAATTGTTGTAATTGGTCCTTGATATCTGGGATATTAGCAATGGGACGGAATTGACGCCCGTTCTGGTCCCGCACGGGAGAGATCTGGAGTTCATGCTGGCCAAGGGAGTACCTCAACATCACGAAGGTAGCTCATAGTGACACGTAGACGAGCAGTGTCCTGTTGAAAAACGGCGTCACTGTACTGTCTCATGAAAGGTAACACACGAGGTCGCAGGACGTCGATGACACACGCTGTGCCGTTACAGTTCGCTTAGTCACTACCAGATTCGACCTGAAGTCATACTCGATGCGCTGTGGCAGGTTCGAATCCTGCCTCGGGCATTGATGTGTGCGGCGTCATTAGGTTAGTTAGGTTTAAGTAGTTCTAAGTCTAGGGGACTGATGACCTCAAATGTTAAGTCCCGTAGTGCTTAGAGCCATTTGAACCATACTCGATGACTTCCCCCACCTTTCCGCCAGGGGTAGCACCACAGCACGTCTCAAAAACGCTAGAAGAATGGAATGCCATAATCGTCGATGATGATAATCTGAGATAGCGCAGAACCGCGATTCATAGATGACCAACGCCATTCATTAGCATTCTAGGCTTTCTGGTGACTGCACCACTCCAGAAGTAGCCGTTTGTGTTGCGGCCTAACGCCATCTTACGCATGGGACAGTAATACCCTAGTTGGGTATTATGTGGCGAACGGTGGGTTCCTACCACAACAAAACTGCGCAGAGCCTCTGTAAATACTGGGATCATAGAGAATGTTGCGCGGAGTCCACTATTTGTTTTCGGATGACAGGCGCAGGTTTGAACTGGTCACGATGTGCCGTATTACACAATATGGTGACCATCCATTGTGGTGGTCAAACTTGGTCGACCGGAAGATTCCGACGAGGTTGCTGCCCTCAAGTTCCCATGCTGTCTAACATCGAGCCGCTGCCTCATAAGAATGTTCTGCTAATATGGCTGTTCGACCAGCTGGCCAAATGAAGGCCGATAAAGTTGCCTATTTCACACTCAGTCAGGTTCTGATAATACTGTCTCACATGAATAAGCGGCATCTCTGTGACCTCAGTGATCTCTCAACATCTGACGCTGTTCGCGTCCTCCATATACTCTACGAGGCCTGGTAACAACAGTAAACATGAACAACACTAGTCCTGTCTCGTGGTCGGCACAGAGAATTGCATCTCTGAATCATTTACACACCCGGCGATGGTATGTAGTTGTACGAATTTACATTGACATCCGATCATGTCTTCTGGGTGCTTCACTTCTTTTGTCAAGTATTAGATTTTGTTGTGACTCGTATTTTAACTGAGGTGTCTAGTTCACTAACTTTTGTGAAAATAACAACTCCAAGTAAAACACAATGAACTTAATGCCACAGGTGAAGCACACGGCTCTACGAAAGTGATTAGGTTTGCAGAATTGTTCGTATTGTTGACTTGGAGTGTATATGACACTTTATATCATGCTGTGATTGGAAAAGAGCACAGCTAGTCCCAGTTTTCAAGAAGGGTCGTCGAGCAGATGCACAAAACTATAGGCTTATATCACTGACATCGATATGTTGTAGAATTTTAGAACATGTTTCTTGCTTGCGTATCATGTCATTTCTGGAAAGCCAGAATCTACTCTGTAAGAATCAATATGGATTCCGGAAACAGCGATCGTGTGAGTCCCAACTCGCTTTATTTGTTTATGACACCCAGAAAATATTAGATACAGACTCCCAGGTAGATGCCATTTTCCTTGACTTCCGGGAGGCGTTCGATACAGTTCCGCACTGTCGCCTGATAAAGTAAGAGCCTACGGAATATCAGACCAGCTGTGTGGCTGGACTGAAGAGTTTTTAGCAAACAGAACACAGCATGTTGTTCTCAATGGAGAGACGTCTACAGACGTTAAAGTAATCTCTGGCGTGCCACAGGGGAGTGTTATGGAACCATTGCTTTTCACAATATATGTAAATGACCTAGTAAATAGTGTCGGAAGTTCTATGCGGCTTTTCGCGGATGATGCTGTAGTATACAGAGAAGTTTCAGCATTAGAAAATTGCGGCGAAATGCAGGAAGATCTGCAGCGGATAGGCACTTGGTGCAGGGAGTGACTACTGACCCTTAACATAGACAAATGTAATGTATTGCGAATACATAGAAAGAAGGATCCATTATTGTATGATCATATGATAGCGGAGCAAACAATGGTAGCAGTTACTTTGTAAAATATCTGGGAGTATGCGTACGGAACGATTTGAAGTGGAATGATCATATAAAATTAATTGTTGGTAAGGCGGGTGCCAGGTTGAGATTCATTGGGAGAGTCCTTAGAATATGTAGTCCATCAATAAAGGAGGTGGCTTACAAAACACTCGTTCGACCTATACTTGAGTATTGCTCGTCAGTGTGGGATCCGTACCAGGTCGGGTTGACAGAGGAGATAGAGAAGATTCAAAGAAGAGCGGCGCGTTTCGTCACAGGGTTATTTGGTAAGCGTGATAGCGTTACGGAGATATTTAGCAAACTCAAGTGGCAGACTCTGCAAGAGAGGCGCTCTGCATCGCGGTGTAGCTTGCTATCCAGGTTTCGAGAGGGTGCGTTTCTGAATGAGGTATCGAATATATTGCTTCCCCTACTTATACTTCCCGAGGAGATCACGAATGTAAAATTAGAGAGATTCGAGCGCGCACGGAGGCTTTCCGGCAGTCGTTCTTCCCGCGAACCATACGCGACTGGAACATGAAAGGGAGGTAATGACAGTGCCACGTAAAGTGCCCTCCGCTACGCACCGTTGGGTGGCTTCCGGAGTATAAATGTAGATGTAGATGGTGCGGAGGCCTCACGGAACGTCGTAGGCTGTGTGGCAATATACTGAGGAGGCATGCGGTTAGTCTCCGAATCAGCATGATGCATAACATGAAAGGCACGATAATATTCGTGCTGGTAGGTATAGTGGAAGTATTTACTAACGATAGTTCCTTGGGTAGCAAATAACTAAAACTTTAAGTAATTAAAAGTTTATTGTTTATGAATAGTCACGAGCTTCACAAGGACTACTGAAGAAGTGACCTCCCACGAAGTTAGCAGTAGTACTGCTAATTTAGTCGTGGAACGGTTTCAAACGTCGTTGCGTGGAACCAAAGAGAGCCTGGACATATTTCTGTGAAATCTCATGCCCGCTATTTGTAAGGGAGTCTGCAAGGCATGCACAGTGGTTGGTGGTGGGCAGCGATGAACAAATACGCGGCGAAACATAACCTAAATATTTGCAATACATTACAAGGCAGTAGAAAGTGTTTTCCCCGGTAGCAATGTTACTCGCCGCTTTTCGAAAGAATGCTTGCACACTCTTTGTCTGGTCACCGTTCCGCTCCACTATTGCTAAACTATGCCTGAGGGTACTTCGGGATCTAAAATAATGTAGGGGGGGGGGGGGGGGGGAGAGACCAGCTGAGATTGCCGTCAATATGTACTAGTCGATATAACATTAATCCAATTTTTCCCAAACGATTACAGTTGGTATAGTACTTTGTGCGGCCTGACAATACTGGCTATCTTACTGGAGTTGCTACGATAGCATAAATACGTGTGCTACTATCACCGCATGGTAGACTGAAACGTAAACTCAAAACGCACGTCAACGACGATTCTGGCGTACTCACTTCAGTTTGAGGGGTTTGCAGTTCGCTGTGGCCGAGCGGTTCTAGGCGCTTCAGTCCGGAACCACGCTGCTGCTGCGGTCGCAGGTTCGAATCCTGCCTCGGGCATCGATGTGTGTGATATCCTTAAATTAGTTAGGTTTAAGTAGTTCTAAGTCTAGGGGACTGATGACTTCACATGTTAAGTCCCATAGTGCTTGGAGCCATTTGAACCATTTTTTTGGGCTTTGCAGTTTCGGAACAACGCAGGTCGGCATAATGCAAGCGTCACAGCTATCTAATCCGCAGCAGAGGATGTCGAAACGTCCGGCGACTAGCCAATCCTGCACCGTCCGTTACAGTTACAAGTACAGGGGTTGGACAAAACATGGAAACACCATGAGAAATGCAGGTTTGAATATAAATGCAGATGCTAACCAAGCCTGCAGGTTGCGCTGCTGCGTTTGATCATGAACGGTACCTGCACAATGTCCTCAATACGTCGCAAGTGGCAGTTGTGGTCAGAACGGTGTTGTGTGTAGTAGCGAGTGCAGTATGTCGGAGCTAAGTGACTTCGAACCTGGGCGAATTGATGGTGCTGGTATGGCGGCTTTTCAAGAGGCACCATTTCGAAAATTTGAACCACATAGAAAGAAAGCGAAAAAACATCATCCGCCCAGTCACAACGCGGACAAAAGTGCGTACTAAGTGATTGTGACAGACGGTCATTGAAGACGGCTTGGATGAAAAGTAAGAGGACGACAGCTTCAAAAGTCACTGTAGAACTAAATGTCGCCCTCGCGAATCCTGTCAACACCAAAACAACACGGAGCAAGCTGTATAAGCAGGGAATTTCACAGCGAAGTGAAATTCCAAAATCACTCACCAGCGATGCAAATGCCCCTAACGGGAAAACATGGCACCGAAGCTCTAAAACCTAGCCTACAAAGCAGTAGAAGAAAGTCAGCAGGTCGGATGAGTTTTCTATCACAGTGTTTCCAACTTCTGGCCGAGTTTACGACCCAAGAGTGAAGACAGCGGGAGCTCGGCGATGATTTGTGCAGCCATCTCGTGGTATTTCATGACCCCCATGATTACTCTGTAAGGTCGCGCACCGCGCGGGATTAGACGAGCGGTCTTAGGCGCTTCAATCGTGGACTGTGCGGCTTCTCCCGGCGGAGGTTCGAGTCCTCCCTCGGGCATGGGTGTGTGTGTTCGTCCTTAGGATAATTTAGGTTAAGTAGTGTGTAAGCTTAGGGACTGATGACCTTAGCAATTAAATCCCATAGGATTTCACAGACATTTGAACATTTTTTTTGTAAGGTCGCGTTACTGCTAAGGTTTATGTGACCATTTTTGCTGCTCAGGTCCGTCCCATGGTTCAGTGTTTTGTGCCCATTGGTGATTTTGTTTTCCAAGACGACAGCGCCCCTGCCCACACAGCTCGAATCGTCCAGGAGTGGTTTTGCGAGCACGAGGATGAACTGCTGCAACTTCTCTGTGGCCACCGCAGCCACCAGAGCTCAGTATGATTGAGTGCGGGGGGGGGGGGGGGGGGGTGCGTGATCGACCTCCATCATCGTGTAAGCGAGTCAATACGCGATAACTTTATTGCAGTAAGCTACTTTGCAGAACAGCCCGTAGCATTGGAGCCGTCGGCTGTGAAGGAGACAGCCAGTTGTGTCTTAGCAATGACTCATTCGCACCTGTCGCTATGCTGGCCGTGGGAAGCGTTATCTGTGTCACTTCGAGCGACTGAATATTCAAATCCCTAAGAATCTAAATAAACTATATTAAATATTATTACCTAAAACACCCCAAACCGACACTTAGACTAAAAAACCCAGTTAGGAATAATAACAGTTTGTCTTTTAGTATCATTTCAAATCATTACTGGAGTTCACAAAATGTCAGGTCAATTTATGTGGATTGTCATATTAAAAACGTTAACTACTTTTCATTTTCGTAAAATAAAATCCAGAAAAGATTATTATTTAATTAATATCTATTTGTTTTGTTGTAATGGAATGAATGAGAATGAGTGAGAGTGTGTAAGTGGGACATACGTAGAAATTCAGTAATTTATGTTGTACCACATTATGTAACTGTGTAGTGGAAAGGTTGTGTTTTCCCCTCATTGCTGATGACGTATTCTAAGAGTACTTGCTTTTGTAAGAAGGCAGCCAGAATAGCCGTTTGCAGATTAATAGTTTTCTAAATAAATTCCCAGATTAATTTTCTTTTCGTTTGGTTTTGTTAAACATTATTTTAATATTTGCATATTGAAATGACGTGAATGCAGCTGGGAATAGTGATTGGCGTAGGACAGTTTTGGCGCGAGAATGATCTCGAGCGATTGTTCTGATTGGCTGGTCATTTTGATCAACCAATCAGTTTAGCAGTTCCCGCGCACTGCCAGGTAGTTTTAGGCTGTGGAAGGAGCAGCAAGGAGTAGTCGCTTGGTAGCTATTTAACGTGCAGGTCATGTTGAACGTGTCCGTCTGCATAACGTTTGGTTTTGTTAACCATTATTTTAATATTTGCATATTGAAATGACGTGAATGCAGCTGGGAATAGTGATTGGCGTAGGACAGTTTTGACGCGAGAATGATCTCGAGCGATTGTTCCGATTGGCTGGTCATGTTGATCAACCAATCAGTTTAGCAGTTCCCGCGCACTGTCAGGTAGTTATAGGCTGTGTAAGGAGCAGCAAGGAGTAGTCGCTTGGCAGCTATTGAACGTGCAGGTCATGTTGAACGTGTCCGTCTGCATAACGTGTAAAATGAAGAAGTTATTGGTATTCGCGTTCAGATTGTGTTGTAGAAGCAGTTGCATTTACGGACAGTTTTGTGAAGTTTGGAAGTTCTAGAATTGTTTTGTCGGAAAGATAAAGGCGTGTGAACTTTCGGCCTTTGTAAAATTCCGCGTGGCATGTTTCGTGTGGTGTCACCGCCAGACACCACACTTGCTAGGTGGTAGCTTAAATCGGCCGCGGTCCATTAGTACATGTCGGACCCGCGTGTCGCCACTGTGTGATCGCAGACCGAGCGCCACCACAAGGCAGGTCTCGAGATACGGAATAGCACTCGCCCCAGTTGTACGGACGACGTAGCTAGCGACTATATTGACGAAGCCTCGCTCCTTTGCCGAGCCAATAGTTAGAATAGCCGTCAGCTAAGTCAATGGCTACGATTTAGCATGGCGCCATTAGTAATATTGCATGTATCTAAAGAGTCTCACTTGTATCGCCACAATCTCCAGATGTACCAAAAGGATGGATTAAAGTTAAGTATTCCAGAAGCTACGTACTTTTCTTTATAGCATTCATTACGTATCCTGTTTCAGACCTCACGCCCATCTGCGTGAGCGTAGCGCGTGCCTTTCGGCTTCCTCTCATTGTGTCTAGGCTGTCTTGTCTAGACACAACATTTCGTATGCGCGTATGGAATATTTGGCGAGCAATTTCTTTTACAGAAATCCACTGAAAAGGACCGAATCTGAAACTCATTTATAGTAGCATAGTATTGAATGTAAAATCGCGTAATTCTTCGGGTTGGACTTAAGTACATTTCTGGCTGTCTTGCGTGTGTACTGGGTTGCATGAACTGTGAACTGAGGACGGTGAGGTTGTTCGTTAATTACATTTGCGCTGATGGCAGGTATTTTTATTGAACTGAAATGGAATAAAAGACTCGTTTCAGAATTTTGACATTTTACTGAGAGAACGAAGTAACCACTTTCCGCCCGAAAAGTATTATAAGACTTTACTGGATAGCTTGCTACCAGAGTTTACGCGGACTTTGCAACGTAAGTACTGACGGCGTTTTCTTCAACGCTGCTTTTACGTCGTCAGCGCAGTACATACGTATGCAGAGAAACGGGCTGGTGATCTGTCGGCGTTCTGAGGTAGGTGGAACTTTTGCAGTGAACAGTACGACGAAAGACAGTGACAGTCAAAACTTCCACAAAAAGCCGCCCCGCCGCAATAGTTATCTGAACTAGTCACTACTTCGCAAGGAGAACGGTATAAGGTTCGCTTGAAAATCATGCGGGACCTATCTTTATTCATCCCGAGACGATTAGAAGCTGTTTAAATGCCAATGGTTATCGTATACCTAGGCATGGTAATGTGTAGTTTTTTTGTCCGTACCCTGGTTTTGATGGCATTCATTCTGCGCTGTGGTCACTCAATGTTGTCCAGTTCCCGCTGGACTCTTCGCACATCCCCTGGGTGCATTGTAAATAACAGCGAAATCTGACACGGATGAAAATATACTGTAACAGAAGCAAAAATATTTCCATAAACTTGAGTCCCCGAAGGAGTTTGCGAAACAACTGCGAATTTGTGGTTATGAGTCATAACTGATTTCAATGTGAAATAGTCTCCTATTTACTTTATGAAATGAAAACTTTTCGATTAAGTCTAATTCGGCTCAGATTTCACCCATGGCCTACCTTGAAAAGAAATACAATATTATGTCAGCATGTTTCATGGTGCAATTTGTTATTCACTCACATCTAATAAAGGAAGCGTTCCACGTGTGCGCCTTACTTTTGGATGCAATACTGCAGTCGTCTCTGGAATGAGTAACGAATTCTTTCATCGCGTAAATCTTGACAAGGTAGTACAATTCACTGCGCCAGTTCTTTAACCATATCAAAGGTAGCGCTGTACACTTCAGCTTTGAGATGACCCTGGACATAAAAAATCACGGTATTGACTTCAGGTGATCTTGGAGGCGAAAGTATAGATTCTGATGGAGCTATCCATGCTGGACCATATTGGCGCTTTAGATCTCTTACAACGCACCAAAATGTGCCGGTATCCCACAACGAAGGTGTCGCGCATCCCCAGCTTTAGTCATAAGTGTAATTTGAGCCTAAGTGGATGGTGACTTAATCCAAAAGTTTACATTTCAAATGTACTTGTATTAACTGCGACAATATTTCATACTGCAGTCAGTGGCGACTCGTAACGACAGATTCGCAGTTACAGGGGTAACAAAAAAAATGGTAGCAGCGTGCCTAATACGGTGTAGGGAATACCTTTGCATTCAAGACAGCTTCCAGTCGTCTCGGAATAGATAAGTTCAGCTACTGTGTGATCTTCAAGGCAATCTTAAACCATTCTTCCTGCAAAATAATGGCAAGTTCAGGTAACGGGTATGGAGGCGGATAGCGATCACGAGCCCTTAGACCACAACGGCTCCATAATATTGAGATCTGGTGACAGTATCGGCCAGGGGGCATGCGAAAATTGATCATCGTGCTAGCAAAGACGGTCCTGGACGATGCGAGTTGTGTGAACAGCGGCTCTGTCGTTTTGGAACACGGCACCACCACTGGGGAACAAGTATTGCACCATGAGATGGATCTGATCAGCCAGAATGGTCACATAATCCTTGGTAGTAATGGGACCTTGCACAGTAACCATGATGGGGCCCATGGAATACCTTGTCTTGGGACATTCGGGGACAAGTTGGAAACAGACTCATCTGACGAAATTACTTTCTCCCATTGCCCCATAGTGCATGTTTTATGGCTGCAGCACCAAGTTGTACTGGTACGTTCGTTTGCAACACTTATGAGTGCTTTCGTAATTCCAGCTCGCTGTGAAATTCCCTTCTTCTTCTTCTTCTTCTTCTCGCGTTACGGCCTCTGTAGGACCACGGGTAGCCCCTTCGTGGACTGCATTTTCCTCTTCTTCTCCCAGAACCTCTTCATTCTTTCTCTTTTTCACTCCCACTCTTCTTCCGAGATCTTCAGTGTCCGTTCCTCCTGGCGGCTCCACTGGTGACATTCTAATCTTTTCCGGTATTCTTCTCTGTCATTGGTCGGCATATTGGTCCGTGTATATTTGTTCCTCCAGTTTTCCCTTCCTTCGACCTTGACCCCCAATTCCAACCAGTCCTTACGAAGTTCAACAACCCACTTGGTTCCTGTCTTTCCCCTTGTCCTCCCTATTGTTTCCCACACTCTCTTCGGCATTCTGTCCATACTCATCCTAACTTCATGTCCAACAAACCTTGCCCTTTTGAGTCTGATTTCCCCAGATGTTGTTCTCATTTTCCGGTACAATTCTTCCCTAGGTCTTCGCATCCACCTCTCTCCATCTCTTTTGAGACCTAGTATTTTTCTCAGTATTTATCTCTCTTCTTTCTCTAGTTGTTCTGTCCCATTTCTTCCTAGTGTCATCGTCTCAGCAGCATATAATAGTGCATTCCTCACCGTTGCCTTGTTGTGGCTTATCTTTGCCTCTGTGGATATATTCTTTTTATTGTATATATCTCTCGTCATGCAGAAGGCTGACCTCATCTTCTTTATCCTCTCTGTTATTCCCTCCTTGCTACTGAAATTCCCTGCATATGAAGCTCCCTTCTTGTTCTTTCGTGCTGACAGGATCCGCTAGTGTGACATTTAGTTCTGCAGTGACCTGTGCAGCGGAATTCCTCGAAAGGGATATTTTTTGAAATCTTAATTATAGCTCTTTTTGTCTACTCTTCCTTAAGGGCCTTAAGGGCCGAAGCCAGGGAAGGTAGTCTTGTTGGACGCTAAGATCTGGAGCGAAGTCGGCGTTCTGGCTCATCCCTAAAGTATACCATTTGGTTCAGGTCGGAACTTCGGCCAGACCAGACCATTTCATGTGTGTTATTGTTCACAAACCGTTGCCTCGCAGATGTTGCTTTATAACGGGGTGCATTGCCGTGCTGATACAAACAGTCACTCTTTCTGTATTGTTCCTCTAATGCTGTAAAACGTGTTCCTACCCTGCCTCATTTAGTTTTTTCTTCAGCAGCGTAAGGAACCGTACGATAACCACGAAAAACTGCGCCATGCCGTAACACCACCTCCTCCGTACTCCCCTGCTGGAACAACGCGTGATGGCAGGTTCACGTTCTCTAGGGATTCGCCAAACTCAAACCCTTCCAACGGATTACTACGCTATATAGCATGATTCGTTACTCACCGTCACTCGATTCCATTCATCCTCTGTTCAGGGAGGTCGCTCTTTACACCAATTTAAGCATGGTTACGAAAATATGTGGCATACGAGGGGTTCCTTGGCCATTGTTCCCCATTCTTTAGTTAGTTAGTTAGTTAGTTTATAACTCCCTACGCAGTCACTAGGCTATCTGGACTGAGATAGCACATCGGAACTTTCTTCAAGTGATTTTATGCAAATCTTTGCAACCATCCTTTGGAAAGTCCGACCTCTCTGCTCGTCAGTACACGACGTCTTCCTGGTCTTGGTTTATCCGTGGTTTTCCCTTCGCGTTTTCACATCCAGTCACATCACCAGCAGTCGACTTGAGCAGCCTTAGAAAGCTTGAAATACCCATGATGGATTTGGTGCTCGTGTGGCATCCAATGACTAGTTCTCGCCGGCCGTTGTGGCCGAGCGGTTCTATGGGCTTCAGTCTGGAACCGCGCTCGTGATACGGTCGCAGGTTCGAATCTTGCCTCGGGCATGGATCTGTGTGATGTCCTTAGGTTAGTTAGGTTTAAGTAGTTCTAAGTCTAGGGAACTGATGCCCTCAGATGTTGAGTCCCATAGTTCTTAGAGCCATTTGAACCATTTAACTACTTCTCACTGATGTCATTGAGCTGTTAGCGCTTCCCCACTTACAACTCGGTACCCACTGCACCTTTTATAGTGACATACCCTTCTGTGATGACATCTAGTGGCCAGTTCCCCATTACGTAGAAGTGTCAAAATATTTACGATCAGATTTTTAGACACACAGTGTTTCCCAGGAGGAACAGTCAATGTTCAGGGATGTGACAGGAACGA
This sequence comes from Schistocerca americana, assembly GCF_021461395.2. NCBI lineage: Eukaryota > Metazoa > Arthropoda > Insecta > Orthoptera > Acrididae > Schistocerca > Schistocerca americana. The sequence continues at coordinate 926,641,748 of NC_060119.1, read as the reverse complement.
TCATTTGAAGCAGAAAAGTCAAGTAAACATGGGCTCTAAGACTGGAAGGTAGGAGACGAGGTACTGGCGGAAGTAAAGCTGTGAGGATGGGGTGTGAGTCGTGCTTGGGTAGCTCAGGTGGTAGAGCGCTTGCCCGCGAAAGGCAAAGGTCCTGAGTTCGAGTCTCGGTCCAGCACACAGTTTTAATCTGCCAGGAAGTTTCATGGGCTCTAAAATCCTTAAGAGCTATGAACACTATTTCCTCTTCGATATAGTAAAACAAATATGTTCTACTGCAAGCCCTTTGCTTTTCGTATTTTGAGAGGCGGTACTATGAAAAAAAAAATGTCCAGTAAACGTTGACTATAAAATGCATACTGAAAAGTAGCACATATTTTTCATTTTTTTTACAATAATTAATCTGTAAGAGAACCTTGCTATAAATATGACCCGCCAGGGTAGCCGAGAGCGCTAATGCGCTGCTTCCTGGGCTCGGGTAGGCGCGCCGGCTCCGGATCGAATCCGTCCGCCGGATTAACGACGAGGGCCGGTGTGCCGGCCAGCCTGGATGTGGTATTTAGGCGGTTTTCCACATCCCTCTAGGTGAATACCGGGCTGGTCCCCACGTCCTGCCTCAGTTACACGACTCGCAGACATATGAAACACATACACACCTTTCCATGATTTACACTAGACGCAGACAGATGGGGTATTCTGATTCTGTCCCGGGGGGTATGGGGTGGCGGCAGGAAGGGCATCCGGCCACCCCTTCACATTAACATGCCAAATCCGAATTAACCACGCCAATCCCGCGCACAATGCGGGACACAGGGGCAAGCGATAATAGTAGTAGAACATTGCTATGAATATGTGTATAACGCCAAAGCCTAGAGACTTAATATTGGTTGTAGTTTCAATCTTAAAGAAATTCAGTAAACCTCATTCAGTTTTTTGTAAAGCAAAAAATTCGGTAACGACGCCTCCCTCTTTTTGTAACTAGCTTCAGTTCCTGCCTACGAACCTATAGGAGGTGCATGTGATTGGACACTGTAAATTATCTCATCTATTGAATAATAATTGTCTTATTAATTAAAAATATGTCTGCATGCATTGTAGAAGCCTTTTAGTGTGTTGCAGATGAATGTGTCAGGAATTGGGCACACACTGTTTGAAGGCAGGACGATTGATAACTTATCGCATCAGGTCGTTTAAATATTAAACTGTTAAACTGTCGGACAAATGTATTCTTTCCTGCGAAGTCCGAACTAATACTTATTACCTCTTTTTACGTGGAAGTCAAATTTATATTTTCACACAGAAGAATGCTGAAGATTAGATGGGTAGATCACATAGAATCTATTGAATAGAATTGGGGAGAAGAGGAGTATGTGGCACAACTTGACAAAAAGAAGGGAACGGTTTGTAGGACATGTTCTGAGGCATCAAGGGATCACAAATTTAGCATTGGAGGGCAGCGTGGAGGGTATAAATCTTAGAGGGAGACCAAGAATTGAATACACTAAGCAGATTCAGAAGGATGTGGATTGCAGTAGGTACTGGGAGATGAAGAAGCTTGCACAGGATAGGGTAGCATGGAGAGCTGCATCAAACCAGTCTCAGGACTGAAGACCACAACAACAACAACATCAAAACGCTTTAAAACAATGACGCTATAGAATAGCCACCAATGCCCAGAACATGAAAAGAACGATAATGAGCGATGGCGTACAAAACACAATTGAGGGTATACAAAACAACAAGAAATGTGATTACTTATTGACGTGTGTTATAATAATGACCGCATCGCGCCATTACACAAAAAAAAAAGGCTCTAAGCACTATGGGACTTAACATCTGAGATCATCAGTCTCCTAGACTTAGAACTACTTAAACCAACTAACTTAAGGACATCACACACATCCATGCTCGAGGCAGGATCCGAACCTGCGACCATTGCAGCTGCGTTGTTCCGGACTGAAACGCCTAGAACCACTCGGCCACAGCGGCCGGCGCGCCATTACATTTGTGACGTGCCCTTCCCCAGGGAGACCTTTGTTCATACACTGCATACTTTTTGTTCGATTTCATTATTTTTCTCACTTCACTATCTGTCGAGAAGGAAGGATTGTAGCGTTACAATACCTAAAGAGCGAAGAGAACTTGCCAAGAGAACTTGTTCGTCTTCCATAGTGTGAAACACGTCTCTTCTGCTTAACAAGCGCTTATAGCTTTTAAGAAACTCGTATTAGATCCCATGCTTACTATTCTGTTTTTCTTCGAATGACTGTTCCTGAATACTGACCATACCCCCTGGGGCACCCAGTATATCCAATACCTGTGTGTTACATTTGTAAAATACATTTAGGTAACAAAAGACAGGGGATAACTCCTAATATCGTGTCGTACCTCCTTTTCCCTCGCGTAGTGGAGCAGTTCGACATGTCAAGGATTCAATAAGTAGTTGGCAGTCTCTTGAAGAAATACTGAGCCAAGGTGACTACGTAGCCGACCATAATTGCAAGAGCATTGGCGGTGCATTGCTTTGTCCATCAAATGGCCTCTCGACTGTGTCCCATAAATGTTCGGTGGGATTCATATCCGGTGAGCTGAGTGACCAAATCATTCGCTCGAACTGACCAGAACGTTCTTCAAACCAAACGCGCACAATTGTGGCTCGGTGACATGATGCATTGTCGTCCATAAAAATTACTATGTTGTTTGAGAAGTTGAACTCCATGAATGGCTGCAGATGGTCTCCAAGTAGCCGATCATAACCACTTCCAGCCAACGATCGGTTCGCTTGAACCAGAGGAGGAAGTCCATTCAATGTGGACATAACTCACACCATTATAGAGTCATCACAAGCTTACGAAGTGCCTTGTTGACAACATGGGTTCATGGCTTCGTGCCGCCTGTGCAACACTCGAACCCTGCTATCAGCTCTTACCTAGTGAAATCGGGACTCATCTGACCATGCCATTGTTTTGCAATCGTCTAGGGTCCAACCGATATGGTCACGAGCCCAGGAGAGGCGCTGCAGGCGACGTCGTTCTGCTAGCAAAGGCATTCTCTTCGGTCGTCTGCTGCCATAGCCCATTAACACCAAACTTGGGCTCACTGTGCTAACGGATACATTCGTCGTACGTCAGACTTTGATTTCTGCATTTATTTCAAGCAGTGTTGCTGGTCTGTTAGCACTGACAACTGTACGTAAACGGTGCTGCTCTCGATCGTTAAGTGTACGCTGTCAGCCACTGTGTTGTTCGTGGTGAAAGGCAATGTCTGCAATTTGGTATTCTCGGCACGCTCTTGACACTGTGGATCTCGGAATACTGAATTCCCTAACGACTTTCGAAATGGAATGTCCCATGTGTCTAACTCCAACTATCATTCCATGTTAAATGGTTCTAATTTCCCGTCGTGAGCTCATAATCACATCAGAAAGCGTGAGAAGGCGCCTCAGACCACGCGGCTTTCCCGCGCCAGGTATTATATTAAAAACGCTATAAAACAAATAGCAAGTGATGTCCTAGGTGAAAAACATAGGTCCAGTAGGAAAAGAGGTTTAAAAAGTTTAAAAATATGGAATGAAGAGATACAAAAAGCCATAAACGATAAAAAGAAGACATATAAAGAATACTTACAGAAGAAATCATTAGAAGCTGAAGAGTAACATCATCGGAAAAGAAAGGAAGAAAAAGTGGTAGTAAGATCAGCCCATAATACATCGTGGGAAGCATGTATAAGCTGAGTTAAACATGACATCCATGGGAGACAAGCACACAAATTAACGAAACATATCAATAAAGAAAAAGAAATACCTTAAATCTAAATGTAATACAATCATCTAACTGGATTACACATTATAAACAACTATGGTGCAACCCAGATATCAGAGAAGCAGATAAAAAGAACTGCAAAGAACAGACTATATTGAACTGACGAAACTGAACACAGGTAAAAAAATGAAAAACCGAAAACAACAGAATTATATGGAATAGATACCGAACCGATTGAACTCGGAAGAAATCTCTTAAAGTTAAGAATGCTACATCTGCTTAACATATGCTGAGTAAAATATGAGATACCAGAGAAACGGAAAATAGCAAAGGTCATTTCAGTACATAATAAAGGCGAGAGACCTAATGCAGCCATCTAGAGGGCACAAGTGTTATGAATATTGCTTACAAAATCTACAGCAAATAATAAATGAAAGACTGCAAAATATATTCGATTCAATTTTAATGGAAGAACAAGCGCGTTTCCGAAAGGGGAGACCATGCATAGATGATGTTTTTGCACTGAAACAGATAATTCAAAAGAGGTGAGGATTTAATCTGGAAACTCCCCTAGCATCTGTGGAATAAGAAGAAGCATTTAGAGACAGGTTATGGGCAATAATGGAAAAAAGAGGAACCCCTAGACATCTGATCCAAGTCACAAAATGCCTGTGTATGAACACCAGAATTAGACTAGACACGGGTAACGGAGAAGTACAAACAAATCAAGGAGTAAAAAAAGGGTGTAGCTTGCCAGCAACATCATTCAGTATGCATATAGCTGACATTACCAGGGAATGGATAACAGATAGCCGGCCGGTGTGACCGAGCGGTTCTAGGCGCTGTCTGGAACCGCGCGCCCGCCACGGTCACAGGTTCGAATCCTGCCTCGGGCATGGATGTGTGTGATGTCCTTACGTTAGTTAGGTTTAAGTAGTTCTAAGTTCTAGGGACTGATGACCTCAGCAGTTAAGTCGCATAGTGCTCAGAGCCATTTTTTTTTTTTTTTGATAAGAGATAAAACACCATCATGCATAAATATTGGTGGAGTAAATATACATTAAAGAGCCAAAGAGAAGCAGATAAAAAGAACACCTGTTTAATATCGAGTAGGACTCTAGCGAGCGCAAGACGACGTGGCATGGACTCGACTAATGTCTGAAGTAGTGCTGGAGGGAAATGACACCACGAATCGTGCAGGACTGTCCATAAATCCGTATGGGTACGAGTTTGTGGAGATCTCTTCTGAACAGCACGTTGCAAGGCATCGTAGATATGCTCAATAATGCTCATGCCTGGAGAGTTTGGTGGCCAGCGGAAGTGTTTAAACACAGAAGGTTGTTCCTAGAGCCACTCCGTAGCAACTTTGGACGTCTGGGGTGGAGCATTGTCCTGCTGGAATTGCCCAAGTTCGTTGAAATGCACAATGGACATGAATGAAAGCAGGTGATCTGATAGGATGTTTACGTACGTTTCACCTGTCAGAGTCGCATCTAGATACATCAGGGGTCCCATGTGACTCCAACTGTACACGCCCCACACTATTACAGAGCCTCTGCTAGCTTGAACAGTCCTCTGCTGATGTACGGGGTCCATGGATTCATGAGATGTTCTCCGTACCCGTAAACTTCCATCGGTTCGATACAATTTGAAACGAGACTCGTACGATTGGGCAACATGTTTAAAGCCGTCAACTGTCCAATGTGGATGTTGTGAAGGGCCCAGGCAAGGGGAAAAGCCTTGTGACGTGCAGTCATCAAGGGTACACGAGTGGGCCTCCGGCTCCGAAAGCTCGTATCGATGATTTTTCGTTGAATGGTTTGCTCGCTGACACTTGTCGATGGTCCAGCATTAAAATCTGCAGAATTTTGCAGAAGGGTTGCACTTCTGTCATGTTGAACGATTCTCTTCAATCGTCGTTGGTACCGTTCTTGCAGGATCTTTTTCCAGCCGCGGCAGTGTCAGAGATTTGGTGTTTTACCAGATTACTGATATTCACTGTACACTCGTGAAATGGTCGTACGGGAAGATCCTCACTTTATCGCTCTCTCGGAGATGCTGTGTCCCATCGGCCGTGCGCCAACTACAACACCACGTTCAAACTCTCTTAAATCTTGATAAGCTTCCAGTGTAGCAGCAGTAGCCGATCAACCAACTGCTTCAGACACTTGTTGTGTTATACAGTCGTTGCCGACCGCAGCGGCGTATTCTGCCTGTTTACATATCTCTGTGTCTGAATGCGGTTGCCTATAACAGTTTCTTTGGCGCTTAAGTGTATAACGCCTCTTCTTCTTGATGATTTGGCTTGATTTGTACTTGGACTCGGCTAAAACTCGGCGACAGTCGGTAGAGTGTTGAGATCGTTATCAAGTTACGAAGACGACGTTACACAAAACAACAGTGCTGAACCGAAATGTCGACGTGCGTGAGATATTTACTTCACCAAGAATCGTAATTAATCGTTCGTAATCGATGTTTAACTGATTAATGATGAAATATTAATGATAAAACCAATACTGTCACATCCACAACAAATTCCCTACAAGCTGGTCGTCGTTTCAAGTATCTAAGAAATCGTAACAGTGGGTTTGTTATTTGAGTCAAAGATTCTACACAAGCGCCGAGCGCTACAGTCAAATATAACGCCGCGCGTAATTATTACTCGGGAGTTTCATGTCAATAATTTGATAGAATTTTAAATCACAAATGCGCGACTTGGCACGAGAGGGTGTTTTATTGCACATTATCAGTCACTTCGCAACCGAGCCTTGAGAAGAAAACTTTCCCAGGTGTTGGGGGGATTTAAATTATATGCTTCGGACCTATCCATAAACCACTGAATGAAAATTGTCTATCAGTGTTCGTTGCCTAAATCACTGTCTAAGTAATGTTTAGTTCAATTATCTAGTTAAAAGTTCACTTTATTCTAGTAGGTAAAAGTTCTCCGTTCGAATTCTAATGCCGTGATATTTGAAGTCAGAAGATCGTATTACTGCGTCATAATAGATCGCAATTATTCAATCCTAAAAAACAATCTAAGCGCGCCTACATGTACGAGCATTCAAATATATGATCTGCTTCGGCTAACTCTCGTAACGTAGTGACAATGCATTGAATTATACTTAGTCATTACTCACGATTCCCAAAGAGTACTCACACGGAATATTCTTTGGGATCGTTGGTTCTACTTTGCGAATGTTAATTTATGCTAATTTTGCAATTTATTATGATTTTGATTTTAATTTTACTGAAATTTAGTCTTTCTTTCGTAGGTTGCTAAATTGTCAAGTCATAGATTCCTGATTTAATTACTTGTTATTGAGCTAATAATAGTGATAAATGGAACTTCGTTCTTTTATTCACTTTTCTGGGAATTTGGGACTTGGGGGGGGGGGGGGGAAATCTTTGGGGTATTGGGAGCTAACTTTTGATTTTTATTTCTCGTCCGAGGAAGTGGCATTACAAGTGTTTATTGCATTAAGCTGCACAGCAAGAGAAAGCCAGTCCTCTGAGAACCACGGAATTAGCGCACTGCGAAATGTAGAGGCCTGCGTGGGACGCGCCGTGAGTGCGTGGCGCGAGTGTTCGTCCCCCGGAGAGGTGAAAGGTCTGCGCGGCGCGGCTGGTCGGTCGAGGACCTGCGAGAGGGAAAGTGCAGAGACAGAGGGAGAGAGTACAGCACAGCCCGGGGCGCCGCCCCGGCGCGGGTCGATAGCGCCTGCCAGCCCGCAGCCCCACTGCCAGTGGAGCACCAGGCCGGCAAACACCCCGCCTCTCTGCCGAGAGCCCAGCAGCGCTTGCGTGTCGGGCTCGCGCACTGATCGGCCGCAACATTAATTCCGGCCACCCAGTAGGTCTGCTGCTCCACCGCCGTCAACGAGTCGGTAGATGAAAGGGCCCTAAACCACACTCACCACCTAAAGTTGACCTCCTGGTCTGTTGCCTCTGCATTCCTATTAAATTATTTGTCCGTGCGCGGTACTCTCCTGTGTCCATATATACCCGATTATAAAAATGGATGCACCCGTTTATGTACGCATACAGGTTATTCCGAAATGCCTGTTGCAAACTTTTAGGATTTGTAGAGGAGGGTGAGGTATATAATATTTTGAACAGGAACGCATTCCCGGAAATGTACCATTTCTGTTCTACGACGGTTTCAGTTCAAATATTTAACTCATTCACTTCTGCTTGAGTAATTGAATTAGGCGTGACACAGCACAATTATTAGGTAAAAATTCGAAACATTCATTTATCACTTAGGCTCATTTGTCTGTATTCATTTTGTACACCTATAAATTAGTTTGATATCTGCCACTATCGTTATTACTATTATTGTCATTATTATTATTATTATTATTATTATTATTATTATTAATGGAAGTAGTAGTAGTAGTAATACTTCCAATATTAAGTTTTGTTGAGTGGTACCTAAGATAGGTAAACAAATTAGTGAAATCAATGTGAAGTAGAAGTTAGAAAATAAATGAAAAACTTAGTTTAGTTTAGAAGAATTACACACTGAGAAACAGCGGACAAAGCAGCAGTGGCAACGGCCGGCGCTTGAAGTCAGCATGTTCAGGAGAGAAGCGGAAGCTGTCGATTCAGCCGTCAGGTCATCGCCCGACCGAGTCACGTCGAGAAGATTCTCCGAGAAGCTTTTCAACGTGACAGAAGAAGCCATCGCCCTCCACACATAAGCGGACGCTGTCGATTCAACCGTCAGGGCATCGCCCGACAGGCACACGTGTTTCTGAATTGTCGCTTGTGATCAAAGGCCCTCGCCTACATTCCAAGAGCCAATGACTGACGTTAAGAAGATTCTTCGAGAAGCTTTTCAACGTGTCAGAAGAGGCAATGACCGTGAAGTCGTTCACCTCCAGTGAACTGAAGTGAGTAAGTACGTGAGACGCAGTGGGCCAGAGGGTAGTAGTTTTCAGTTCAGTTCCAGTACAGTTCAGTCGGTGCTGAAGACTGTCATGCAGGAAGAGACTACATCGTACACAGAAGCACCAAGTCCGCCGCTGTAATGGAATAGCAAGCAGCAGCCTCGCCGCCAGAAGACAGAAGTTAGAAGGTATTTGAAGACTGATTTTTACGTACCGGGTGACTCGTGAGGACAGGAAGGAGATGGCCTCACATCAGCAGTCACCTGTGAGCTGGGATGAAGATCAGACAGCCGAAGACTGGCAAGCGGGAGTCCGTTGTTTGAGTCCAGGACACTGGCCTTCCCCCCCGCGCTGCTCTGCTGTATGACACACAACACATGCGGCCGCATAGAGAAGAGAAACACCGGAACGCCACATCCAAGGTATCACCATCCGATTCACGTCTTCCTTCTCAATAATTAAACGGGCCACCTCACGATGTGCATCTCCAGTCAACTGGGCGAAACAGCGACACGAGATACCCACCGCCACTCGTAATCAGACGCCGCCGCTCACGCAAGCAGAAGGATTCGCAAACGACACAGCTGCCGCTCTCCCAGACAGAACAATCCAGTAAGGAAACCATTGTACAAAACTTTCAATAACAGTTATGTTATGTAAAAATGCTGTTTCATTCTACCTCATACCCGTGCCAAGGAAGAATTCACCCTGCCCACATGTTGTTAAGAGAGAAAAAGTAATTTATTTAGTGTTTTTCACTCTGTCATAATGATTTAGAATCAAATGCCCTTTGCAGTAATGCTCATCCTGACAATTGACTAGCATCAAAAGAGAAAACCGAGCTACAGTTTATTAGTTCATAGTCAGTACTATTCATTTACATTTCTCAACCGACAGTCAAATCACTTTCCTACTCTTTATCGTATTTAAATTATTGTTATTTCTTAGGTAACTAAGATGTAAAAAACGTACTGTGTGTGTGAGTCCATGATCAGATGCAAGAGAGGGATTGAAGGCCCTAATCTGACCAGACTCAATAAATATCTAAGATAAATAATAAACGGTTGACAGAAAATGCTCCGAATGGTGCCGACTTTCACGATCAGTATTTGTGGGCCGGCAGCCAACTATAGCTAGTCTAACTGGGGTCTCATTTGTGTTACTAAACAGCTATCCCAGTTTATGGTTACAGGCGTCCTGGGGCAATAAAAATTTGCAATATTTTGCATAATTAATCGTAAATGCTGTCGTAATCTACTTATCCAGAGGTATTATCTTATGTTAAAGGTTCAACACAATAAGACAAGTATTACAGTTTGAGACTGTATATGTGTTTTGAGGCAGCATAACTTACTGCACTCGACTATCCACATTATATTCTTCGTGTGTTTGAGAAACCGAACACTTAGTGATTTACAAAAAACTTTACACATAATTGCAAACCTTCACGAAAATGTTCCTCGTTGATATACCTTACAAAATTTAGAGACGAAAAAATTTTATCGCTTCTTACATTTTCACTGTTCATGTAGTAAAACGCCAAATCAGGCTTGACGATTCAATTTATTACTTCCTTACTACTAACTCTATTTGCATTAAATTTTGCCGGCCGCTGTGGCCGAGCAGTTATAGGCACTTCAGTTCGGAAGCACGCTGCTGCTATGGTCACAGGTTCGAATCCTGCCTCGCGCATGGATGTGTGTGATGTCCTTAGGTTAGTTAGGTTTAAGTAGTTCTAAGTTCTAGGGGACTGATGACCACAGATGTTAAGGCCCATAGTGCTCAGAGCCATTTGAACAAACATTAACATGCGTGAAAAATTAGCTTTTCCTTGAAATGGAGCCCAAGTTACTCGGTCTATACTGTTTCAGTGTTTGGTAACAAGAGTACTTAGCGACTTTCAACAAACTTTAAACGTAATTCAAACCTTTTCTAATTTATACCTCGCTTGAATGCTTAAGTCAAATATTTAAAGCATTAACTCATTTGTGAAGTAATCAGTATGTTTGCTATTGCGTTCAATCCCCTCCCCCTTCCCTCCTATCCTCGTCCAAAATAATTTGCTGTCGCCGCCAGTTTTAACGTGTCACAAACGCCTAGGATTTTCGTATCAGTAACAATAAAATATATGAAATGTACCGCAACAATATAAAAATAATTTGTTTACGTCACAGCTTAGTAAACTGCTTTAGCAAAACTTCAAATGAATAGCTATTCTGAGAAAACATGGTTTGGAAGGCATTTTCGACGCTCTTAGTGTTACTTTATTGTACTCAATCTAGCTCACTAATTTGGAAAATATGTACGAAAAAAATGGCAACACTCATAGTAAAATGTTATTTGGGGGACAGGGTAACAAGTGTACAGGCACTGTAAAGAATAACAGAAAATTACGACTACTTGATTAAATTAAAATTGTGAAGCGCTTGTACTATATATACAGGATGGTCAGAAAGCGTCTAAAACGCTTGTAGCGACGTTGCAGGGCAGGTTGTACTGAGACTTAATCTTAGCGAAAAGTATTCCATACGTTGCGCAGTTTCCGAGTTATTTAGCACTGGAGTTTGCCAATCAAGCTGTCGGTGCGCATTCAAGTTTCAGCTAACCAAACAAAGCACTCGTTGGACAACACCGCCCCTGGCAGGCCGCTTCAGTGTGAGCATACGACGCTCCGATTGGCTGATTTCGGAAACGGCGCAACGTGTTGAATTTTTTTTTCTAACAATTACATTTCAGTACAACCTGCCCTGCAATATTCCTGCAAACGTTTCAGACATTTTCTGCCTACCCTGTATATCCCGCAGGAAGCCAGCAGTCGAATTTGTTTATGTAGATGGTCAGCTGCCACTCTTAACATAAAACGCTAGTCGCGTTCACATTTGTCTGCATTTCGTAACATTACCTGGCGTCGAAACCTCACTGTAGACAATTTTCTAAGCAGCCAGTCACCATCCGGATTACACTCAAGTTTTGAAGTGATATATCAGAACTACTACATTTGTTTTCCCTTCGCTCCATTTGCGAGAAGGGTTATAACTAGCAGTGGTACAAGTTACCCTCTTCCATGTGCCATATAGTGGCTTGCTGAGTATTTATGTACGAAATCGTGCTGAAAAGCAGTGCCTCCGAATATTTCATGTGAAAACTGTTAAGGCTTCTTAAATAAAATAAGGCTGTTCAGAGTCTACATGTTCATTCTTCCTGGCTAGATTTTTATTTCTGATCGTAGCCACCCTGGTGACGGACACGTTTCTCCCAACGAGAGACCACTTTGTTGATGCCGTCACTGTATAACGTTTTACTTTGTCGACAGAGCCACAAACTTCACCTCAGTTTGCACCGCTTGATCATTATCAGAGGGAAGCCCCCGATCGTATGCTCTCAGTTTTGGTCGTTCACTCCAAACTATGTCACACACTTTCAGGTTAGTACCAGTTTCCTTCATTACAAGCATGAAGAAACCAACGTAGCACATCACTGATGTCGATGCAATCATCACCGTACACAGATTTAATTTTCTATGAATTTCAACTGCAGGCATGTTTTGTCCTTTCAGAAACTCGATTACAGCACGCTGTTTCTCACGCACATTCATACTTACGAGGGAACCTCCCCATCGCACCCCCCTCAGATTTAGTTATAAGTTGGCACAGTGGATAGGCCTTGAAAAACTGAACACAGATCAATCGAGAAAACAGGAAGAAGTTGTGTGGAACTGCGAAAAAAATAAGCAAAATATACAAACTGAGTAGTTCATGCGCAAGATAGGCAACATCAAGGAAAAGTCTGAGCTCAGGAGCGCCGTGGTCCCGTGGTTAGCGTGAGCAGTTGCGGAATGAGAGGTCCTTGGTTCAAGCCTTCCTTCGACAGACAATTTTTTTTTATTTTCAGACAATTATCAAAGTTCAGGCACTCACACATAATCAACTTCGTTCTCCAAAATTCCAGGACATGTTCAGATTTGGTTGGACATATAGAGGATTTGACGGTCTACACAAGGAAAAATTAGAAAACGTTAAAAACATATGTTTTGACAGAACATAGGGAAACCTCTGCGACAGTGAAACTGTTGCATTCATTTGTTGCAGTATAGTGACACACTCTTATGTATTCATCACTTTTTTGGGAGTGATTATCACATCCACAAGAAAACCTAAATCGGGCAAGGTAAAACCCATTCGTCAAGTGTACAAGTTAGGTGGGTCGACAACATATTCCTGTCATGTGACGCACATGCCGTTACCAGTGTCGTATAGAATATATCAGACGTGTTTTCCTGTGGAGGAATCGGTTGACCTATGACCTTGCGATCAAATGTTTTCGATTCCCATTGGAGAGGCACGTCGTTTCGTCTACTAATCGCACGGTTTTGCGGTGCGGTCGCAAAACACAGACACTAAACTTGTTACAGTCAACAGAAAAGTCAATGAACGAACGGACAGATCATAACTTTGCGAAAATAAAATTTTTGCTCGAGGGAACACTTGAACCAAGGACGTCTCATTCCGCAGCTGCTCACGCTAACCGCGGGACCACGGCGCTCCTACGATCAGTCTCGTCCGTGATGTTGCTTATCTTCCACATGGACTACTCAGTTTGTATATTTTGCTTATTTTTTCCATAGTTCCACACAACTTCTTCCTGTTTTCTCGATTGATCTGTGTTCAGTTTTTCAAGGACTATCCCCTGTGCCAACTTATAACTAAGTCTGAGGGGGGTGCGATGGGGAGGTTCCCTTGTTAGTTACACACCGCAATGTTACGCGCTGCATTTCGGAACCCTCTAGCGGTAGAAGTTGCAACTTGCATCAGCGAAGCGGGAAAGTAGAGAAAGCAGTTCGCCGCCAGAAAAGATCCTGGACAGGTTCTTTCTTTTTGTAAGTATGAAATTGTCAAGTATTGATACTAGCTCCTGTCGAAGTAGCCCCATCGCTAGCGGTACACAGTTGGCAACGTTTCTGGAGGTCTTTCAAGCAAGCGCGGAAATTTTCAACTCACAGCCCGTTGGATGTCTGCTACATCTTAATGAAGTTCACCTTTCAGTCACTCTAGGAAACAAGAAAAAATCGCAAGGCGAGAAGCTGGGCGAATATGGTGGATGTGAGATGGCGATAGCATCATTCCTGGCCATATCCTCGATAACAGATAAAGCAATACACTCTTGCACTGGCATGCAGTAAGAACCAATCCTGAGAATGCCACAAATTAGGGCGGCAACGTCGAATTGCTTCTCGCAAACGTTTCAATACTTTCGACGTAAAGAGTTTGGTTCACTGTTTGAGCTCGAAGAACATAATCATGGGGAACAAATCCTTTACTATCAAAGAATGCGATCAACATTGTCTTTGTGCTAGATGGTTGTCGTTGGACTTTTTTAGAGACTGCTTCAAATGGTTCAAATGGCTTTGAGCACTATGGGACTTTACATCCGCGGTCATCAGTCCCCTAGAACTTAGAACTACTTAAACCTAACGAACCTAAGGATAACACACACATTCATGCCGGAGGCAGGATTCGGAGCTGCGCTCGCAGCGGTCGCGCGGTTATGGACTGAAGCGCCTAGAACTGCTCGGTCACAGCGGCCGGCTCGAGACTAGTGATCCAGGAATGCGCCATTCAGCGCTTTCACACTACATATGAAGGTCATACTGGTAGCACCAACTTCAATCCCCAGTAATTCTTTGACAGAATTGTGGGATCACGTCTGGCTCTATCCAGTAGTTCAGCAGAAATTCTCCCTGTTTCCTCTTTCTATTCGAAGGTTAATGTGTGAGGGAATTATGCACTAAGTTTCCGTAAATCTTCGCGAAGAATGTTATGACACATATCACAATTGAAGTGAAGTTCTTCTGATATCGCAGGCACAGTTACACGACGGTCTTCTTGCAGTAAATGTTTCATATGCTCCACGTTTGCGCGGTATGTGATGTAGAGCCGGCCGGTGTGGCCGTGCGGTTAAAGGCGCTTCAGTCTGGAACCGCGTGACCGCTACGGTCGCAGGTTCGAATCCTGCCTCGGGCATGGATGTGTGTGATGTCCTTAGGTTAGTTAGGTTTAATTAGTTCTAAGTTCTAGGCGACTGATGACCTCAGAAGTTAAGTCGCATAGTGCTCAGAGCCATTTGTGATGTAGACGGCTTGTACTGAATGCTTGCTTGCACAAACCTTTTGTGCCACTTGAAAACACGCCTTCTTGAAAGTGCCTCGCGTGGATATGCTTGGTTAATCATTGTCCAAGTTTCACTACTCGATTTACCGAACTTGGAACTTAATGTTGACTCTTTCCTGACAATCAGCATCCATTCTGTCACCGTAATTAATGCGCCATGAACCCAAACACTGTGTTGCTAGGCACGGCTTTCCGCCTCGCGCGTTTGCGCGGAAACATGGCCAAGGTCATTTCAAGGACGCACACATACCAGGTAACATAAAAAAATTGTTCATTTTTGGTACTGCAAAATCAGGAATAAAAGAAACCTGTCTGGGACTTTTCTGACGAAGGGAGTATGTATGACATGTAATACATCAACAAGTAATTCCAAGGCGTTATTATTCAGCATATCCTCTAGGTCTCTTTCTTCTCCAGAAACCTGGAACATTCGATGTAGTAGATTCATGCGGATGGAGAATCTGAAATCCTTTAATAGTTATTTAGTAATTATTTATTTTCAAATAACTTTCGGAAAATGCTGAAACACGAACTTTTTTATTTCTGACTGAGAAACCAAACATCAAATTTCGTAGTTCAATCTTTCGAGTTGAAATGGGGCTACGTTGACGGCAGAGGGCCTATAGGTCCTCAACGATCCGTCGGAAGTCAGGAGCAGTCAGGTGGGCAATGTTTAATTTCCACAGGCCACAACTATGCCACCCCAGTTGGCGGGCGAGGGCGACATCGCAGATGTAGGCTTCGTGGTCGGAGAGAGCCAGAGGGCAAACTTTGGCATGTCGAGTGTCACCAGCATGAGAACGTGTCAGACAGATACGGTCAAGGCGACTGGACGAGCACACAGTGTAATATGTGAAACTCGCACGGGTTGCATGAACCTTGTGACGATAAGCTGAATTCGGTCCATGATGACAGAGAGAGCTGCACTTGGGGAATGTCTTGGGAGTTGATCAGTGGGCCCTCGTGTGGAGTTGATGTCGCCAGTGAGGACCAGATCATCCAGGGTGCCCTCAAAAAGCGGTGGTACCTCGTCAACAAAGAAGGTGTGTCTTTCGTGACGTCGACTGGAGCCGGACAGTGCATACACATGTAGGATGCGGACGCTGAACAGCGTAAGGGCGATACCCCTAGCGTAAGTAAGGTAAGTAGTGGGACAACCCTCGCGTCAGGCCACTCTGCATTGTTGCCAAATTTATTCAAGATGGCGGCGATGACGTCATCCAGGATGGCGGCATGTAGACTTGGCAACATCGCATGACGTCATCCAAGATGGTGGATTCTGGCGGGAAAAAAGGCCAATTCTGCTATGTCCACTAACCTAACCTTCACAAAGAATGGCGGGAATTTTGAATTTTGGCGGGAAAATAGCCCAATTGTGCGATGTCCACTAACCTAAGCCTCCAGAAGAAAAAATGGCAGGAAGTTTGAATTCCAACAGGATAATGCATGCAAAACCGTACTTATCATTATTATTATTGATTATCATTTATTAACATACATTATTATTTATTATTATTTATTATCATTTATTATTTTTTATTATTATTGACCTACTCCACTAGAAAATTCCCTCCAAATTCAAATTCCAACACGATAATGGCTGCAAAACCTTACTTTCGTTTATTATTATTCATTATCATTTATTAACATTCATTATCATTCATTGTCATTTATTATCATTCATTATCATTTATTATCATTCATTATCATTTATTATTATTATTATTTATTATTATAGGCCTACCTCCACTAGAAAATAGCCTCAAATTCAAATTCCAGTACGAAAATGTCTCGAAAACTGTACTTCTATTAATAATTATCATTTATTATTTGTTCAAGATGTCCGATTTTCTCGGCGAGAAAGCCATTTTCTTTACATCCATAACAAAAATCTATCACAAGTTCAAATCCCAACACCATAATTGATCACACGTACGAACTTTCTCCGTCACTTATCTTTTTTCACTGGTAGCCTATCATAATCACATCGCCGGCCGCGGTGGTCTCGCGGTTCTAGGCGCTCAGTCCGGAGCCGCGTGACTGCTACGGTCGCAGGTTCGAATCCTGCCTCGGGCATGGATGTGTGTGATGTCGTTAGGTTAGTTAGGTTTAAGTAGTTCTAAGTTCTAGGGGACTGATGACCACAGACGTTAAGTCCCATAGTGCTCAGAGCCATTTGAACCGTAATCACATCAAATAATAAACTGCACTTATAGTAACGTAAGTCACGTCCTTTGATTTTGCAGGGGGGAAGGGACTGAAGACTTTATTTTAAGCAGTACGGTCATCACTTGTTCTCCAACACAGTCGGCACACACATCTTTGATATCGCAGTGCAGTCGCCACTACGTCCGCGCTCCAACTGAATTAGTTCAAATCGTCGCCACGCCCTGGCCAGCGCGTGGAGACACTGCCGACGCCTGTCACGTGAGGCGAGCCCAGCGATCGCTCCTACGTCGTAAACATGTTTTCGCTGGACACGCTGGAACTTGCCGAGTTTGGCGTCACAGCGGCCCCTTGTCCGCTCACCACGTGTATTCGTCGCCTCTGCACGTTTCCCGCCAAAATTGTTTGCCTCGGAGCTGAATCACACAACGGTCGACCGTTCCCTGCCACACTTTTGGCGCCAAAGTGGTTTTCCTGGGCACGTTCAAACCTGTCGATGCCGACCGCTCACCGTCCACCACGTGTCCTTGTGCGATCGAGAACGCAGTGCTACACTTTTGGCAGCAAGGTTTGCTCGACAGTGGAATCCGCCATGACTATATAATAGCACGTTTGGTCCGCACTAGAACGCTCGCTAATTGACTCGCTCTCGCGCGCACGTAATAACTGTACAATCGCTGCGCCGCCGCCCCGCTTACGTCACACACCCTCCATACACGCGACGGACATAGTCTTCTGTAAATACCTGGAAAATGACTCTTTATTTCAGACATAACGCTCATGCAGGTGTGTGCCAACTGACTTCTCTATGCTCACACAGCGAAACTCCAGAGCGCAGCTGACGTACGCGCGGCTGGTTGAGCCTGCTCCATCGGCAGCTCCCTGGCCGGCTGACGTCAAGCGACCAGCGGTGCCTGCACAGCCCCTTGGCCAGCGCACCAGGTAGCAGGCGAGTGGCGCCTCAGGGTCCAGCCATAAACGGTCAGCCGCGCTCACCTCAGAGTCCGACTACGTAAATATCTTTCCGCACCCGCGAGCACTTAACGCTGGACAGGATGGAACCTGTCGACCACGGCTGGACAAAGGACACGTTTGACCCCAAATTTATTTTTCTGAACAGGTTCGAAGCTGCCGATACGTACCTCACACAACAGCCCGAGATGTTTGGAATGTTCCGTCACGTGACACGCTAAAAGCCATATCTGTCCTAAAGTTCGCAAATTCTCAGCACCGACGGACAGGAACCGACACGCTTGTTCTGTCCAAACCACCCTCACCCCACATACCACCCCACCAGCACGTGTGATGTATCACAAAGGACGTCCTCATCCCCATAAACTTTGCGATTCAAGACCGATATACAGGAACCGACACGCTCGAACTGGAATGTTTTTTCTACCGAATTGGAAACTTCCTTGACGTCTCAACGCACGATCGACCACGTGGCTCTGTCGGACAAAGAACGTTCTCAGTAAGTTAACTGATCACCTGATTCTCATTATTCAGCCCACATGCTTCGATTATCTAATCCAGGATCTTGGTGAAAACACACGTCCGTACACATGAGCCATCGCGCGCACCTAGCTTAGTACCTCCACAAGTGAACGTAACAAAGCCCACAAGACTATTTAATTAATCTGATCAATTAATTAACCTCTCTGTTGCGGAAATCTGCCACGTCCACCTAGACTTGGAATCAATTTTCGACACTGCCACACCCACCTGGTCCCTACTGACCACCACGTCCTTTTACCGACCTATGTTCGTTGGCTAACATGTACTAATGCTTGCTTCCGCTTGCTAACGCGCACTAAACGTGTACTAACCTACATTAACTTATATCACATTCTGTCTATACAAATAAGCCAAGCTTCAATTCTGATGGTCAATTCGTGTTTCGCTATCAAACACAAGAAAATTGTGCCAAACGAAGCCACTAACCTAAGTCACCTGTGATGACTCAAAATCGTCTGCTTTGCCTCTCTCACACACCACGAGCACGAGACCGCCCACATCACAGTCTGGACCTTTATACTCGCGTCGGACATACTCCTCTATAAATATTCTAGCTAAACTATGAGCCTAATACTGTTGTTCAACCCACAAGGTCTAGCACATGGCCAGAGCACACCCCCAGTACCTAAGCCGAGAACATTGCTGGCCCCATCTTTAGTTAACCACTGAGAGATATGCTGCAGTCACATCCCTCGCTCTCTCGTAGCTACTCGCCTCAGCAATTGGATCTAACAAACCCTCCAAGTAGAAAAAATAACAACCAACTCGAACTCTCTCATATTCTATATCGTCCCACAAATACTTAATGTACATTTTATTTACGCATCGAGTATACCTATCACTCTCATACAAAAAACACTCGCCCTGATATACCTGGTGTCATTTTGCACAGTCGGCAGACACGCTAACAGCTCCTAATTGCAGTGCACAATATCAAACTGCTCCTAAATAATGCAGTACACATAACTGTAAACAACATCAGTACTCGTAATCTGTCCAAATAACGCACAGCAAAATAACTCTATAGACGCGCGCAATCAACCTGTCCTACACTAAGTCACACGTCCGACAGCTCTCAACTCGCTCAAAGGCCTCTGTTTGACCCTTCAAACATGACTTGATGACAGCCGCATTCACAGCTAGCACCTGAGTAATTCATATCACCTACACGCCGAACATGACTATCCAAGCCAGGCCACGCGAGTCGTCTGTCACCGTCCTAACTCAGTGCGGTCCAGCACACGTGTTAAGGCCGCATTCCATAGCTTGCCGGCCAATATGCGACACAACTCCACCTTCACGTCTGTTGTCAGGATAGCCGAGAGCGAGTTCACACATCCCAGCGCTTCTCTCCCCTCACAATCTAAAACGATCATTTGAAAATTAAAAAAAAAAAAAAAATAAGAGCCCAGTGAACCTCTCCAAAATTGTATAGTGCTCCCAAAAATAGTTAACGCTCGCTTTCGTGTTTTCGCAGCTTATTTGTAAATTCAAATTCTTACCCTAACAGAACTTGTTCACCAAAATAATACTGAATGCGCTCCCCACCCCCTACCTTTCCAGCTCTCAACATAAACAAATGTTCTCAACCCTCCTATATCCCAGCCCAACCGATTAATCATTCTTATTCCTTCTTATCGAATTTACTGGCCTCATTTCCTAAGGACCCGTTATCGAAGTACCATCCTGCTTTTCTTTCTGAGGCTTCCTGCTCTTACTTTTACAGAGATCACTAAATTACCTCCACAGCTGCGCTCTGGAGTTTCGCTGTGTCAGCATAGAGAAGTCAGTTGGCACACACCTGCATGAGCGTTATGTCTGAAATAAAGAGTCATTTTCCAGGTATTTACAGAAGACTATGTCCGTCGTGTGTATGGAGGCTGTGTGACGTAAGCGGGGCGGCGGCGCAGCGATTGTACAGTTATTACGCGCGCGCGAGAGCGTCAATTAGCGAGCGTTCTAGTGCGGACCAAACGTGCTATTATATAGTCGTGGCGGATTCCACTGTCGAGCAAACTTTGCCGCCAAAAGTGTAGCACTGCGTTCTCGATCGCACAAGGACACGTGGTGGACGGTGAGCGGTCGGCATCGACAGGTTTGAACGTGCCCAGGAAAACAACTTTGGCGCCAAAAGTGTGGCAGGGAACGGTCGACCGTTGTGTGATTCAGCTCCGAGGCAAACAATTTTGGCGGGAAACGTGCAGAGGCGACGAATACACGTGGTGAGCGGAAAAGGGGCCGCTGTAACGTCAAACTCGGCAAGTTCCAGCGTGTCCAGCGAAAACATGTTTACGACGTGGGAGCGATCGCTGGGCTCGCCTCACGTGACAGGCGTCGGCAGTGTCTCCACGCGCTGGCCAGGGGGTGGCGATGATTTCAAGTAATTCACTTGGAGCGCGGACGTAGTGGCGACTGCACTGCGATATCAAAGATGTGTGTGCCGACTGTGTTGGAGAACAAGTGATGACCGTACTGCTTGAAATAAAGTCTTCAGTCCATTCTCCCCTGCAAAATCAAAGGACGTGACTTACGTTACTATAAGTGCAGTTTATTATTTGACGTGTTTATGATAGGCTACCAGTGAAAAAAGATATGTGACGGAGAAAGCTCGTACGTGTGATCAATTATGGTGTTGGGATTTGAACTTGTGATGGATTTTTGTTATGGATGTAAGGAAAATGGCTTTCTTGCCGAGAAAATCGGACATCTTGAACAAATAATAAATGATAATTATAAATAGAAGTACAGTTTTCGAGACATTATCGTACTGGAATTTGAATTTGAGGCTATTTTCTAGTGGAGGTAGGCCTATACTAATAAATAATAATAATAATAAATGATAATGAATGATAATAAATGATAATGATTGATTATAAATGACAATGAATGATAATGAATGTTAATAAATGATAATGAATAATAATGAATAATAATAAACAAAAGTAAGGTTTTGCAGCCATTATCGTGTTGGAATTTGAATTTGGAGGGAATTTTCTAGTGGAGTAGGTCAATAATAATAAATAATAATAAATAATAATAAATGATAATGTATGTTAATAAATGATAATCAATAATAATAAAGATAAGTATGATTTTGCATGCATTATCCTGTTGGAATTCAAACTTCCCGCCATTTTTTCTTCTGGAGGCTTAGGCTAGTGAACATCGCACAATTGGGCTATTTTCCAGCCAAAATTCAAAATTCCCGGCATTTTTTGTGGAGGTTAGGTTAGAGGACATAGCACAATTGGCCTATTTTCCCGCCAGAATCCACCATCTTGGATGACGTCATGCGATGTTGCCAGGTCTACCATCCACCATCCTGGATGACGTCATCGCCGCCATCTTGAATAAATTTGGCAACAATGTAGAGTGGCCTGACGTGATTGTTGTTCCACTACTAAGGTACACTATACCTCCAGTGGGGAGACCTGTGTGGAGGAGGATGGCCACTCTGCTACTGTTGTCAGAGACATGGGAGATTTGGTTTGCATAGCCAGTGGGAATGTAGAAATCAGTGACGACCATATCTTTGAGGATGGCAGTGTCGTCATCTGCAGCATAAATGGTGACTCTGAACATAGCGAGTTTATGCGGAGCCCGAATGGTGGCCAGTCATCGTCACATCGTCATGATGCGGTAGCGTTGTGGATGTGCTCCGCGTATCGGCACGGAGGGTCCTGTGGAGATGTCCAGCTGGCATGAAACGCCTGGCACAGCCACTGTGGCCACTATCATTGGGTGGAAGCTGGGTCGCTTGCTACTGTGGGGCACTCCACAACAGGTGAGCTAACGTTCCTGTCTGGTCCGTCCATGACATCTTCAACCCAGGAGATCGAAACTGGTGGCTGGCGACTGTCGCGCCCATCGAGGTCTAGGGGTGGTGACGCTGCCATGGTGGGATTCGGGAAACCTGCTTCTACGGGAGTCGTCATTATCAGGTGGAATTACGACGGTCGAAAGGTCGCTCCCCAGATGGGGCATCGGGAATTACCACTCATCTCGTCAGAGCGCTCGAAGGGAAGTCACTATATGGTATTTGGTCCACTACCTGTGATGCCATATGTAGGAGTGTGTAGTTGGAGTGCGTTCGATTTTGCTTCCTTCGTTTTCAGGGCGACTGCTGCTATCAGAGGACTGTTCCGTGTTGGAATGTGGCCGTTTATCGTCCGACGTTGTGACTTTCTAAAGGAAAGCAAATGTAAGCACCGCAATCGGTTCGATGGCCATTGCACCGCGGGAGCCGTTCGTCGAGCTGTGGAGAGATGTGGGTCTCGTCGCCATCAGAGCAGATGTTGCCAAAAAATGGTTCAAATGGCTCTAAGCACTATGGGACTTAACTTCTGAGGTCATCAGTCCCCTAGAACTTAGAACTACTTAAACCTAACTAACCTAAGGACATCACAAACATCCATGCCCGAGGCAGGATTCGAACCTGCGACCGTAGTGGCTGCGCAGCACCAGGCTGTAGCGCCTAGAACCGCTCGGCCATCCCGGCCGGTAGATGGTGCCAGTGAGGTCTTGTCCACACCATCGTTCCTAACGGGAAGTGCCAGCAGAAAAACAGTCGCATCTTGAAAAGACGTGTTTGGGTTGCGCACGGCTATCCGGGCGTCTCCTTTCACCTTTCAGGCCAGTTCATTCAGTACATTGTAAACAGCAATTGCATGTGACCAGAACTTGCCGTTTTGAGGGATTCCCAATGTCATTTGGGTGCACTGAACTGTGTGTATTAGTAGCCCTCGACATAAGCTTACAAGATACTGAATATCCTGTCATAAAAGACGTCGTAATTCTGACGTAGGATTTGTTTGAAGCTATGGAAATGACGTTACTGACCACTGGAATAAAGCAGCCTCAAGTGGGGAGGGGGGGATCTGTTCTTTGGCAGCAGCACTTGTGGGGGCAGTTGTTGTGAGAATCTTGGATGGCGCTTTTGATGACTGCAGGTCTGCGTGTGTTTCCAAGATGGCACTACGACGTTTTTACCTAGAGTGAAAGTGGCAATACTGTCTCACTGACAAGAAGACGACACCGCAGTCGCATTCATGTATTCCAACTCTCAAAAATTCTCGGGGAAATCGATTTTGAAGTTTTTTGAGCTTCTTTAATGTACTATAACAAGGACGAGCTGTGCGGCTTTTTCTTTTTTCTGTGAAGCATACAGCATATAAAGACGAAAAAATAATTATTAGTTTTTAATTTAAAAATCTATATTGATGATCTTTCATAAAGATTGGTAATTAAAAATTTACATTTGCAATGAAAACAGAATTTTTGTGAGCGAAATGTAATTAGAAGTGAGAAGACTTGCATTTTTTCATGAAAATGGCAGTTAATATGCGTTAATTAGTATATGTTTGATGAATTTGTGGCGTAGGTACTGGGACTGAATAAAAAAATGTTATAATGGTGACTCGAACCAGCCATTACCCATCTAGAGCCATACCGATTTTTGTTTCTTAGAATATGCACCTGTTTTAAAAATTGCGAGGGCCGGAAATTGAGACCAAACCGGCCAGGCATCTTTTGTGTTAGCAGAAGAGCCAACACCGTGTTACTAGTGGAGGCCGAAATGCACGCGATTTAGCTCACGCAGGCTGGCGTGAGGAGGGAAGAACTATACTGACGTGAGGTCTGGAATATGACAAGGGATGAGAATTCAGAAAGCGGACGTAATTAGTTTGATACTTAACTTTAATCCATTAATGATGAACGTCGCACTTGACGGTACATGAATCACAATATTATCTGTTCAGAGTACATTCTTGAAGTAATTATAGTAACTGAATATGGCGCCTTGCTAGGTGGTAGCTAATGACGTAGCTGAAGGCTATGCTAAACTGTCGTCTCTACAAATGAGAGCGTATGTAGACAGTGAATCATCGCTAGCAAATTCGGCTCTACAACTGGGGCGAGTGCTAGGGAGTCTCTCTAGATTAGATCTGCCGTGTGGCGGCCCTCGATCTGCAATCACTGATAGTGGCGACACGCGGGTCCGACGTATACTAACGGACCGCGGTCGATTTAAAGGCTACCACCTAGCAAGTGTGGTGTCTGGCGGTGACACCACAGTATCTTTCTTTTTTCTTTTTTTCCCTTCGTTTTCTTCATGATTCTTCTAGTCATATGCTCTGGGCGGATGCCACATGACACCTTTCAAGTTGATCGTTTAATACTGTACCTTACTCAATTTGTTTTTATTACAGAGAGCAGATTCAGAAGGATGTAGGTTGCAGTAAGTACTGGGAGATGAAGAAGCTTGCACAGGATAGAGTAGCATGGAGAGCTGCATCAAACCAGTCTCTGGACTGAAGACCACAACAACAACAACAACAACAGAGAACATCCAGTCCTCTGACCGAATACCTGAGCTACCGTGCCGGCAAGTTACAGGCAGCGATTCCACCACAGAGCCACATGGTTTGCCGAAATATTTGACCTTACTTTAGGTCATTAATAGCGCTAAGAAATTTCGAAATCGATTTTCTCGAGAATTTTTGCGAGTTGCATGAAATTGCTTTGGCGGATGGTCATTTGACTTCTGAACTTCAATAACCACTAAGATAAAAAAAAAAATACAAGAAAACGGTTCCCGTGAGGTCTCCTTGTGAGACAGCAAGAAATGCGTGAACCGTTCAGTGCCTCGATCTCATCTTCTTATGAACAAAACAATTATAAATCAAGATTATTCGAAGTCTTTCTTTATTATTTCTAACACTGCAAGATCACCTCAAACTGAGATATACACATGAAGCCGTAGTTCTGCAATCCTAGAGAACAGGAGACTATGAGATGAGTATATCCACGGAATATGTGTATTTACGGATATACGTTATTACTGGGGGCTCGAAAAAAACATCAATTACGAGGGTCACTCCAAAAGAAATGCATACTATTTTTTTTAAATCCATATTTTATTCAACATGTTTGAAAGTTTTACAATGTGTAGATACAGCCTTTAGGAACAATATTTTCATTTCTCCACATAATTTCCATCCCTCTCAACTGCCTTACGCCATCTTGGAACCAGCGCCTGTATACCCGCACGGTAAAAATCTGGACCAACCTGTTGGAGCCACTGTTTGGCACCGTGCACAAGGGAGTCATCATCTTCAAACCTTGTTCCACGAAGAGAGTCTTCCAGTTTCCCAAAGAGATGATAGTCACTTGCAGCCAGGTCAGGACTGTAAGGTGGATGTTTCAGTGTTGTCCATCCGAGTTTTGTGATCGCTTCCATGGTTTTTTGACTGACATGTGGCCGTGCATTGTCGTGCAACAGCAAAACATCCAGCTTTTGCCGATGTGGTCGAACACGATTCAGTCGAGCTTGAAGTTTCTTCAGTGTCATCACATATGCATTAGAATTTATGGTGGTTCCACTTGGCATGATCTCCACAAGCAAGAGTCCTTCGGAATCGAAAAACACCGTAACGGTAACTTTTCCAGCAGAAGGTGTGGTTTTGATTTTTTTTTTCTTGGGTGAATTTGCATTATGCCACTCCATTGATTGCCTCTTCGTTTCTGGTGAAAAATGATGGAGCCATGTTTCATCACCTGTCACAATTCTTCCAAGAAATTCATCCCCACCATTCTCGTACTGTTCCAAATGTTCGCTGCATACCGTTTATCTTGTTTCTTTGTGAGCCACTGTCAACATACTGGGAACCCACCTGGCACAAACCATTTTTAACGCCAACAGTTTCAGTATTCTGCAAACGCTTCCTTTCCCTATCTCAACTTAGCGTGACAATTCGTTCACTGTCTTGCGTCTGTCAGCATTCACCAATTCGTCAACTCTCTGAACATTGGAGTGTGTGCAGTTCGAGTCCTGCCACTGCGAGGACAATCCACAACATTGCCGTGCCCGCTTTCATCACGCAGCCTGCTTGCCCACTGACTAAATATACTGCGATCGACAGCAGCATCTCCATACACCTTTTTCAACCTCTTGTGGAATGTTTCCCACTGTCTCGTTTTCACAGCACAGGAATTCTATGACAGCACGTTGCTTCTGACGAACGTCAAGTGTAGCAGCCACCTTGAAAACATGCTGTGACGGTGCCACTCACGGGAACAGGTTGAACTAAGTTTGAAAACAAGCGGGCATAATGTATCTACACACTGTAAAACTTCCACAAATGCAGGATAAAAACTGTATTTTTACAAAAATAGTGTGCATGTCTTTTTGAGTGACCCTCGTATAATAAACCATGAGTAGGCCTCAACATAATAACTGTAAAATAACCGTTGATCTTGGGTTCCGCGCTCGTAATACCGCCAACGCCTGTCAGAAGCGGCCAGGGCTCTACAGAGGTCGACGCAACACGTGCCGGAGCCGAGTCACGAATCAGATGGCTGTGGCGTTGCTAGGCAACGGCTCGTCGCCGCATTCTGCCCTTATCGCGCTTCCGGCGGAGCACCCCTCTGCGGCCCCTGCAGCTGCGAGCGCTCCAAAGCGACCGCCCCTGTCACACAGGTGAGTGCTGTCAGTACACACTCGGTTCGTACGTGAGAATGATAGTTAACTGCACGTGAGGGCGGTCCCAAACATCGGGTGCAAAGCGTGTTGGCGACCCGTCGTGGTGAAACCGCGAGAGCCGCAAAGGTCCACACGTCTTTTAGGGAAGGAGACGGCCGTGGAATATTTTGTAGACCTCTTCCTACAGTCAGTCGCGTGTTATGATTTCAGGTTATTTAGCAGCTACAAGCTAGGCGTTCCTTATAGCAAACAACTCAGCACATACCCATGAGTAACCTCCAAAAAGAAAGAAATATTATGTTTTAACGTTTCTTCGACTACTAGGCCATTGGAGATGGCGCACAAGACGGGAATGCGGAGCGTTAGGAAAGGAAATCGGCCACGTACTTTTCAAAGGATACATCTCGACATTTGCCTCAAGCGATTTTATTGAAACAACGAAAAACTTAAATAAAGATTGTAACCTCCCCCTCACTTACCGGCCTTAATGACAGTGAAAAATGAAACCGCGTGTACCTAATGGGAGTTTTGGAAAAGCAATCGTCACCGAAGTTAACCTGTCGGTAAAGAGGGAGGAAAGGGTTACATCTAAATAAAAGGAAATGTGCTAATGAAACTGGTGGAAATTAATTTTGAAAAGGGGTAAAGTTAATAAAGAAGGTAAATGTGCAGCCGTTACGTTAACAATTAAGTAGCGGTAATTAGGTATTTGAGATTTGGGGGAAATCACGGTCGCCAGTCCTAAGGACAATTACTATAGTAACTGAAAAAGAAAGGTTATTACACATATAATTAGCACTAGAAGCGTGGCAACTGAAGGTTGACACGTGTAGTGTGAAAACTGAAAGTCTGTCAGAAGTAATAGATTTCGCTACACCCTGACTTAATTTTGCAAAAGAATTAATAAAACCGGAAAATCGAAAGTTAATTTAGTGACTGAAGTTAATAGTGAGCTTTCTTTCTGAAGCACATCGAAATCCAGTAAAATACGGTTAGTCTTGGACTACCTCAACAATCATTTCAAAAGCAACTTGACTCTACGCAATTTAGAAACAAGAGATTTAACTTTGAACTTGAACTAAATGATTCTGAACTATTAACAATAGTAAAATTTAGTACGTACCAAGCTGAGCTGCAGTCACAGGTAAGCTAAAATATGCTAACAAAACTCGCACTCTAAATTTGTGCTCGTGTAACCTAAATATTGTAGCCAGCTACTGAACTTTGAAATTAAAGCAGTGAAATCTAATTATATTATTTTAATGCTGGCGTTTGAATTTCAACGACACTCGGGTTCATTTCGGAAAAGGAAGGGACCCTGCTTGGCAATGCAATTGGGACAATGAACAATTTGAAAAGCTGAGGTCTGCCATACAGTTCTGAAACTTTACGTGCTTTTAGTCTTCCTTGTTGGTTGATTGAAGGTTTGAAGCCGTCGATCGAGGAGGTGGCGACAGTCACTCATTGTCGGCCGTCGCTGTTGCAGAAGCTGGATGTTGGCGCGCCTTCTTCTCGACACGGTCACCAGGCGAAACGGGCTCTTGATGTGCGCCAGCTAATGCTTCCCGTCCGCGACACCATGTCAGAAACTATCATCGCGAGTCGAGCGCAATTACATGCTGCCAAACCCCGAAAGCGCGGCAACTCGCGGGAGCGTCACACAACACCTGCTCCACTCGCTACTCCCGCCAGACTCTCACTGCCCGCGCTCCACGAGGCAGAGTTCACACTACCAAAGATCCTACACACTTTGATTCTTCACACGACCTATCGATGTAATCGTTCGATAGCAGTTTTCCCTAGGCAAGACCCAGCATAAAAATACAAATAATATTTACGAAACAAACCAATTATACATCGACATAAGTGCATAAATATATATATATATATCCAAACAGTAAAGCAATTACAATATATAAAGAGACAGAAATGTCATATCTTGAGGTAACAAAACAAGGAAAAAAAATAATAGTACAATAGATGGAAATAGGAGGATATGCATTTCCGGCGTTACAAGATGACCGGACTGAACGACTGCTCACAGGAGAGTCCAAGCAGCTAAGCATTGCGCAGCCTCGTTCGGTAATTACCTTTGAAACTGTTTAGAATTCATCTCTTAGCTCACTCTATATTGGCAGCATAAGTCGTGGTACTGTTTACTCCCAGTGGTAAAACAGTAGCTGTCTACTGCTGTCGGCTACCAAAGATCCACTGATCTTCAGGTGGCCAACAGAGAAGATCGCGTTGTTTCTTGTGAATGGTGTATACGAAGTGCTTTATGTTAAAAAATACTGGAAATTTTGAAATTTTACGTATTTTACTACTCTGATTCTTGGGCTTTGTTGTGTTTGTAAAATGTCTGAGACATGTCTGTACACTGCTAGCGATAACGGTTGCTTAGTCTGTTGTCAGCAGTCAAAAATTTTATACGTGTTTTGGTAGTATCGGCAAATACTTATTTTGTATAAAATGGATCGGAAAATTTTTATTAAATTTTATCAGAAGATCGGAGTAAAATTTTAGAAATATTAAAAATTGCTCTTGGTGGATCTACTATGAGTAAAACAAGATTCTACGAATGGTACAAGCGTTTCAAAGAATTTCATGAAGACGCTGAAGATCGAGCACTCTGGCTGCCCCAGCACATGATCAGCAGATGAAAAAGTGGTTGGTTGTTTGGTTGATTCAGGGGGGGGGGGGGGGGGGGGACTGAAGCGCCCAGAACCGCTCGGTCACCAGCGGCCGGCCATTTCTCTTCCCTTCTCTGTCCTACTGAAAAGATTCCCCTCTCACTGAATGATAACATGTCAGCTGCTGTCCAAGATTCGAAAGCATGCAGCACTCCTTCTGATGTATCTCCTGAAACCGAGACTGTCTCTTCGGGATCGCTTGAAGATGAACCTTCCCGGAGCTCTATACTATATTGACGGACCTGCCGGGTATACCTGTGTCTGTAACTTATTCCTACTCCTCTTCTGCTCCCGCAGATGAGGAAAGCATGCCACAGGCCACTGCCGATCAGAACCACTTCGGAATAAGTGCGCCAGTGGAACATGTGGTGACGATAAAAAACATACCGTCCGTTTTCGTTTCTGTTGATTCTCAGGAGCTGCACCGCCCAACTGTGGAGGAGTGAGGTGTATCTTCTCTGCCTGGTATTGAATTTTCGCAGGACGCCCATATGCCGCCCCATGTGGCAGTCACTTTCCCGCAAAGCCACTATAAACAGCGTTTTCAACCTGAGAGTGCGGCGTCGCTAAAATATAAGAAATATAAGAATGTTGGAAGAGAGGGATCCAGCGCTTTATATTCAGATTCATCTGCTGACTTTGCCGTGGACTGTAATACACGACCTTCAAGGTCACATGGAAGTAAGCAGCTGAATTGTTTTGGTGCCTCTACATCTACATAGATACTCCGCAAGTCACCGTACGGTACTTGGCAGATGGTGCCCTGTACCATTACTAGTCATTTCTTCTCCTGTTACACTTGCAAACAGAGTGAGGGAGAAACGACAGTCTATATGTCTCTGTAGGAGCCCTAATTTCTCGAATTTTATCTTCGTAGTCCTTAGGCGCCGTGTATGTTGGCGGCAATAGAATCGTTCGGCAGTCAGCTTCAAATGCCGGTTCTCTAAATTTTCTCAATAGTGTTTCTCGAAAAGAACGTCGATTTCTCTCCAGGTACTCACATTTGCGTTCCCGGAGCATCTTGGCAACACTTACTTGTTGTTCGAACCTACCGGTAACAAATCTAGCAGCCCGACTCTGAACTGTTTCGATGTGTTCCTTCAATCCACTCTGGTACGGATCCCAAACACTACTCAATAATAGGTCGCACCAGCGTGCTATATACAGTCTCCTTTAGAGGAGAACCATTCATCCTTTCTTAAAATTCTCCCAGTAAACCAAAGTCGGTCATTGGCTTTCCCTACAAAAGTTCTCACATGCAGGCCTATATCTTTCTTACTTTGAATGTGGACACAATTAGTTACATTCTGAGTCTTGCGGCTCTGTGACAATTTATTTACTGTTCAAGTGCAGACATGATGTTTTTGCAAGAAGTGTTAATTTATCATTTTCTATTCCCGACTTTTCTACATAGTGTAATATGGCTGCTGAACTATCTACTGGTACTGCGTTATTTTACAGAGAGGGAATACCACTGACCTGTTTATAAGTTCTTGATATGGGCCAAGGGATAGGCTACACTTCTGGTGACCTTACTTTAATTCTTCTTTACGCCCCTTCAGAATCTGACCATTCCACAGATCGAGCGCGCTTCTACAAAGAGGATATAGTTTATTTATTTCGTAAAGCTCCAAAGAAACTTTTGTTAGCAGAGATTTTAATTGCATTTTGCGCTCTCTGGATCAGATCACCAATTTTAGTTTCAGTAAGGAACTAGATGATTTGGTGTGCTGTTCGCAAATACGTGATGCGTGGATCTGTCACTATCCCACTCTCTTCAGATATATTTATTTTACAGCAACTTCCAGCAGCAGACTCGATCGTTTTTGGCTTTCTGTTTCTTTACGCGGGCAGCTGTTAGCAATAGACGTGATACCGACTTCTTTCACTGATCACTGTGCCGTAGCTGCCACCTTAACTCATGTACCGCAACCTGTAAAACTGCATCACACACCGTGGATGTTGAGCGCATCTCTCTTAAAGCACCCTTCGCTCGTGATTATTGTTCGAGAGGTTTGGACCCGCAGCATGCCTTCGCAGGACCTTTGTCCTTCTCTTTCAGAATGGTGGTCGAGACATGCAAAACTTTGCTCCAGAAAGCCTTTCAGCGTTACGGCGCTGAGAGGGCGAGGGATCTGCGGCAGCCCCAGGAATTTTATTATTCCGTCTTACGGCGACTTTACGAAGGTGCCAAACAAGCTCCCTTTCCGATTATGAATATCTTCCAAGTTACTGCAAAACTTCTTCAGTTGTAGACTCAGGGTGCGATCAAAATCCCACTCATTCCTACAGGATGAACTAATCTTCTTATATAATCTTTTCTGCTTGTGGGCGCGTCGAGAAAGAACACATATTGCATCGCTCGCTCAGACCGATGGTCACGTACTGACATCCCAACGTGACATTTCCAGAGCGATCTATAAATACTTTACCGAACTTTATGACGGCCCGTTCCCCGATACATTTATTCCTCTCCTGGATTGCGTTGGTGGCAAATGAAGTGATACAGGGGGGGGGGGGGGGGTCTGATTCCTGCCCCTTCAACGATGGTAAAACCGTGCTAATACCAAAGACAACCGGATGATCAGACATTGGTAAGTTCAGCTGGATCAGATTCCTTAATTTCGACTGTAAAACTGTCGCCTGGGCGGTTAACACCGTTTGTCGACATTCGTAGACAAAATCCTTGCTGTTCACCGAAGCTGTGTGCCCGGGCGCACGATCCTGACTTCTGTAGTCGAATGCTGGGACGTCGTCTCGGTGGTTGCAGCTACTTATGTTTCTGGAGCCTTACTTTTTATTGATTTTAACAAGGCATTTGACCAGGTCAGTCACAGTTTTTTGATGCAGGCGCTCGAGGCGATCGGTCTCAATCATACTGCATGTCAGGTACTATCCAATCTTTTTACTGATATTCAAGCGTCTGTCGTGGTAAGTGGACAACTTACTCCCCAGATTACAATCCAATGGGGCTTACAGCAGGGGAGCCACTTCTCCAAGTCGCTTTTTGTCTTGTTCCGCGAACCTCTGTTTTGCTGTATAGCTTATCAATGATGTGGCTGAAAGATATTGGGAGTAGCCTTCTCCCTGCGAGCGTACGCGGATGATGTTACCGTATTGCTACGTCATATCGATGACAAATTGTTACTCAAAGGACGTGTTGCATTCCTTTTTTTCTCTCTCTCTGGGGTAAGCATTAATGAACGGAAATACACTCTGTAACCAATGTGGGGTTTTCATCAAGCTGTCATTCCACGTGTAACTGTGGTTGCTCGCCACAAATAATTGAGAATTAGCACAAATCGCTGCCTCATTAAAATGGATGAACTCAGTTTGTAACCTACCCCTCACTTATCGACCTTAATGACAGTAAAAAATAAACCGCGTGTACCTAATGGAAATTTGGGAAAAGCAACCGTCACCGAAGTTAATTTGCCGGTAAAGAGGGAGGAAAGGGTTACATCTAAATGAAAGGAAAATTGCAAATGAAATTGGTGGAAATTAATTTTGAAAAGGGGTAAAGTTAATAAAGAAAGTAAATGTGCGGTTGTTACGTTAACAGTTAATTGGCGTTAATTGGATATTTGAGATTTGGGGAAAATTACGGTCGCCAGTCCTATGGACAACTACTATAATAACTGAAAATGAAAGATTAATGCACATATGATTAGCACTAAAAGCGTAGCAACTGAAGGTTGACACGTGTTGCGTGAAAACTGAATGTTTGTCAGAAGTAATAAATTTCGCTACACTCTGACTTAATTTAGCAAAATAATTATTGAAACCGGAAAATTGAAAGTTATTTTAGTGACTGAAATTAAAAGTGAACTTTGCTTCTGAAGCACTACGAAATTAAATAAAATAACGTTAGTCTTGGGCTACCTCAATAATCGTCTCGAAAGCTACTTGAATCTACGCAATTTAGAAATAAGACATTTAACTTTGAACTTGAATTAAATGATTCTGAACAATTAACAATAGTAAAATTTAGTACGTACCAAGCTGAGCTGCAGTCACAAGTAAGCTAAAATATGGTAACAAAACTTGCACTCTTAATTTCTGCTTGTGAAATCTAAATATTGTAGCCAGCTATGAATACTTTAACTGAACTTTGAATTTAAAGCAGTGAAATGGAATGATATTACTTTAATGCTGGCGTATGAATTTCAACGACACTCGAGTTCATTCCAGAAATGGAAGGGACCCTGCTTGGTAATGCAATTGGGACAATGAGCAACAAAGGTTCATGCTAAGTTGCTGTATTTTTGTGATGCAACAGTTTGAAAAGATGAGGTCTGCCATACAGTTCTAAAACTTTACGTGCTTCCAGTCTTCCTTGTTGGTTGATTGAAGGTTTGAAGCCGTCGATCGAGGAGGTGGCGACAGTCACTCATTGTCGGCCGTCGCTGTTGCAGAAGCTGGATGTTGGCCCGCCTCCTTCTCGACACGGTCACCAGGCGAAACGGGCTCTTGATGTGCGCCAGCTAATGCTTCCCGTCCGCGACACAGTGTCAGAAACAATCATAGCAAGTCGAGCGCAATTACATGCTGCCAAACCCCGAAAGCTCGGCAACTCGCGGGAGCGTCACACAACACACCTGCTCCACCGCCCTACCCCAGCCAGACTCTCGCTGCTCTGTCCGCGCTCCCCGCGGTCGAGTTCACATTACCAAAGATCCTAAACACTTTGGTTCTCTACACGACCTATCGATGTATTCGTTCGATAGCGTAGTTTTCCCTAGGCAAGACCCAGCGTAAAGATACAAATAATATTTACAAAATAAATCAATTATACATCGACATAAATGCATATAAGTTGTAGAACAATTACAATATATAAAGACACAGAAATGTCATATCTTCAGGTAATAAAATAAGGAAAAAAAATTATAGTACAATAGATGGAAATAGGAGGATATGCATTTCCGGCGTTATTGACTAAAATTCAAAGGGCAATTCGTAGACACAAATGCCGTTCCCTTTGCCTTCTCCACAAAGTACGAATTTTAGATTCCTATATTTTCAGTGAAGTGCATTAGGTTGCATAAACATTCCTGCTCTCCGCGATGACGGCGCGCAAATTGATGTAATTATCCGGTCGTTCCCTATGGAAAAGTCACATTTTTCGTCTCCGATATGAAGTGGTAGCGATGCCCCGTCCCTTTAGAGGCTTAGGACTTCCCAATACCAAAGTAAAGGCTTCACTGTTGTTTCCATAGTGTAAGGTTTTAATATGTACTCGAGCTACTCATTCCATTACAACTTGCTTATTTACGTGTCTTCGAGCCCCCAGTCTGACTGAACCTGCAGATGCTGGCCGGATCAACTCTAAATTGCGGCACATACGTGAATTTTACAATGTAATAAGTTTTCTGGGAGCCGAAATTTTATCGTTGAGATACCTTGCCCCAAATCTTTGCTTTGCTGTTGGTGAGTACAATCATGCTTCTCCCCTGTTGAAATGACCGCGCCATTGATAAACTGAAAAGCAGTGTCGTTTCAAGTTAGTCTTCCTGTCCTCCCGGTGTAAGTCGCCTCATCGGGGTATAGGGTCAGTCAGAATCTGATGCCGACAAACGAACACCTCAGCGCATTCGTCTTAGTCTGACTGACCTGTGCTACACATGTCAGCAACCTGATACATTATCAAACAAGTTTGTCTCTTGCGGATGAGAACGCTGGCAGTGGATTCGACGATAGCTAGCTTTCCTTCCCCGATCAGCTGTAGCTGATTCTCGGCTGAATTTCTTCTCTGTCCTAACTTTTCCCTTTTCCCTTGGACAAAGACTAATTCGATCGTATGGCTCCTCGTACACTGCGTCCATCACGTATTCGGACGTGACAATGATTTCGTCCCCTTGTTTTTCGCCAATATATGGTGCGCGCGCATTGGAAATGGCGGAGGCTTACACGTTATCGCACTTTATTTGCAGATATCTTGTACTTTGTCCTTAATCGTCAAGGTACTGGATATTTTTTCCCCTAGTTCTGAAGTCTTTTCTCATTGTATTTTTCCTTGAGAAAAAAGACTTGTTTTGTTTTGCGTCCCAGAATTGTGGAACTTATGTCTATCAAGGTTATTTAAAAATAAATAAATAAGTGAAAAAATAAAAAGCAGACCAATATCACATAAGGGGCCAGGACATTGACAGGCGTTGGGAGGGGGAAGGGGAGGAGGAGGGAGGGGGAGGGGGAGGGGGAGGGGGAGAGGGCATCGTGGCCAGGCCTTGGGATTCGACGCCTGTCCACCTTGTCTCCATACAGCCTGAAGCGAGCTGTATCCGTTCTTTACTGTAATGAAAAATAAAAATAAATAAAAATTGGTGAACAGAAAAAAGCAGCTGAGTGGTCGGCACAGATGGCTGCCATGTAGAAGAACTCTGGTTCGATGCGCCGTACTGCCAAAGATTTTTCTTTGGTGCGACGACTGGAGCGGGGTCTCAGCCCAGTGATGCCAATGAGAAGTAGGGGCTCCAAGGACTGGACAGTTGGCTACACGGCCGGGAGAGCGGTGTGCTGACCACATGCGCCTCCATACCTCATCCAAATGACGCCGCAAGGCAGAGGATGACACGACGGCTGGTAGTCATCCCTTGGACCTTGAAGATCTGGTCGCCACACTTTACCACACACCTTTTGAACAGAAAATTCTATCGAGAAAGTTGAAAAGCGTACATACTGTGTTGCCTAGGTCGCTCCCATATATAATTTGGAACAAAAAATGCAGCAGAACTGATTCGTGTAAATTCTATAAGACTACTGTAACACATTATGGTCTGAGACAGATTTTAGCCTGCGTCGTCCGTGGCAAAGGATTCAGAAAAAAAATCACGAAATTTGTCGTGTGCTCTTCAGACATGATGAAGTCCGCCGCTCGTGGTCTAGTGGCTGCTGTCTCTGGATCACGGAATCCCGGGTTCGATTCACGATCAGCTTGGGGATTTTCCCTGCCCGGGGACTGGGTGTTCGTGTTGTCCTCATCATTTCATCATCATCATCATTCGTGACAGTGACTCGATTGGACTGTTCAAAAACTGGAGTGTGTAAAAATTGGGACTTTTTATGGGCGCTGATGACCGCGCAGTTGAGCGCCCCACAAACCAAACATCATGATCATCATCATCAAACACATGATGAAGGTAATGAAGTCCATTTTATGCTAAGGGATTCCCGTAAAATTTTCTTATATATAGGAGGGTCAGAAACAGCTTGAAAAGCATGTAAGGACGTTACAGAAGTTGTGCTGAGAAATAATTGTTAAGAAAAAACTCGATTCGTTTCAACGTTTCCGAGTTGCTTAGCATTGAAGTTAGCCAATCAGGGCATTGAACGTGCTAATTCAAGCGGCTCGTCAGATACACTTAGTGTCAGCTGTTCTCTTAGCGTTGATGGAAGTGTACGAGACCGGTCGCCTCTGTCTCGGGTTCGATCCTCACGACCGTCCCATGTCCAATTTTTGTATCGGTTTCTTGTTCCGTTTGAGGAAACCAAACGAAGAAGTCGCATTTGACAACACCATCTCTGACGGGCTGCCTGGCTAAAATCAATGTTAATTTACTCGGAATCCGTGCAACTTTCAAATGGCTCAAATGGCTATGAGCACTATGGGACTTAACATTTGAGGTCATTAGTCCCCTAGAACTACTTAAACCTAACTAACCTAAGGACATCACACACATCCATGCCCGAAGCAGGATTCGAACCTGCGACAATAGTAGTTGCGCGGTTCGGGACTGAAGCTCCTAGAATCGCTCGGTCACCGCGGCCGGCCCGTGCAACGTACAGAATTTTTTTTTCTCAACAGGTTTTTTCAGCACAATCTACCTGCAACACCCTTAAAAGCTTTTGAGAATGTTTCTTACCACTCTGTATGTACATACAGTCATACACTAAAACAAAATATTGACATGAGATGATACCTAGCGAGTACCGAGCGAGGTGGTGCAGTGGTTAGCACACTGGACTCGCATTCGGGAGGACGACGGTTCAATTCCGGGTCCGGCCATCCTGATTTAGGTTTTCCGTGATTTCCCTAAATCGCTCCAGGCAAATGCCGGGATGGTTCCTCTGAAAGGGCACGGCCGGCTTCCTTCCCCGTCCTTCCCTAATCCGATGAGACCGATGACCTCGCAATTTGGTCTATTCCCCCAGACAACCCAACCCTAGCGAGTACTGTGAAACGGATTAAACAACCTGACAAACAGATAGCAGCGTGTTACCCTAGATGGAGGTTCCTACCCAGATTCCTGTACGACCATCCAGATTTATTTTTTCTATTATTTTTCCGAAATCGCTTAAAGAGAATGTCGGGGGTGGTTCCAGTGAAAGGGCAGAGACTATTTCTTTCTACATCCGAGCTTGTGTTCCGTCTCTAAATAACATCGTTGTGGACAGGCCGAGAAACCCAAAATTTCCTTCCTTCCTTCTTTCTTTCTTTCGGTGGAGATGCGATCACAGACACGCAAGTAACGCGAGGTTTCGTCCAGGGACCTGTGAGGGGAGCACTGCCGTTTACGTTAAACGTCAAAAACTTGACTTTTTTGCAATCTCATAATGAGACCGTGCCTACTCGTCCTAATTTACTGCGTACACAGGGCTTGGCCAGCAAAGAACGTGACGGAAAAGATGTACAAGCGTTTTGAGAAAATTGTGTTTTTGGTTCGGATCGGGCCAGACGTGAGACATTTATCTCAGAATAGTAGGGATGGGAAAAACCAAACGGTTAAAACGGATACAGGTATTTAAAAAAAAAAAGTTCAAATGAGTGTGAAATCTTATGGGACTTAACTGCTAAGGTCATCAGTGCCTAAGCTTACACACTGCTTAACCTAAATTATCCTAAGGACAAACACACACACCCACGTCCGAGGGAGGACTCGAACCTCCGCCGGGACCAGCCGCACAGTACATGACTGCAGCACCCCAGACCGCTCGGCTAATCCCGCGCGGCCAGGTATTTCAGTTCTAAATAATCGGTATTTTTCGGTGTTCGTTCGATCTCAGTTATGCCAGGTGTTTTTTTTTTTTACCAATAATCAATAAAAGAACCGGTATACCAATTTGACATAGCAGCATTGCTAAAACTTTTGATTTTTAAATAACACTTTTTTAAAAAAAACAAGTTATTTTTATTTGTAAAAATATTTGATTATTATACAAATAGGGAAAAGCGATTAGCCCCAATTTAGTAAAAACGCTTACAGTTAGAAACTAGCAACAAACACATCGTATAAGAATCACTTCAACACAGCAGAGACAATAAAGTACCTCTCGCCATATGGCTTGGCTAATTAGCGTGTACGCGTGTACGTTTAGTGTGCACAACTTTCCCCAACCTGGTCTGTAGGGTAGTTTTTCGCTGTCATCCTCGGGCGTCGGTTGTATTGCGGAATGGTACCAACCCTAGTCTTTAAGTCTGGTAGCAGTGAAGTACGATGCTCCTGTTAAAAACGGCACAAGGCACAACAAACTGCATGTGCGGAGAAAACATCCTCGATGTTCCTTGGAAGAGAAGGTAAATTTGCTCGATATACCTATAATTTCATTGACGTTCTATAAAATTGGGATAATATCTGAGCCCGTAATTTTGTGGTTTAAAAGGGTGAAAAATTGATAACATCCCAAAGTGACGACACAGGAAAGTCATCAGCTTGTGACCTTTCGCACTCGCTGTAGCAGCAACTTTTGCTGGAGACAATCAGACCGAATTCTGTAGCAGGCTCAACCACGTATCAGTAGTATTATCTACTCCATCACCTTCCTTAGAATTGTTCTGCCTTTGTTCGAAGTCTACATTGATTACTAGTAGTAGTAATAATAAACCAACCGAAAATCTGTTATTTCAAGCCGGCCGCTGTGGTCGAGCGGTTCTAGGCGCTTCAGTCTGGATCCGCGCTGCTGCTACGATCGCAGGTTCGAATCCTGCCTCGGGCATGGATGTGTGTGATGTCCTTAGGTTAGTTAGGTTTAAGTAGTTCTAAGTTCTAGGGGACTGATGACCTCAGATGTTAAGTACCATAGTGGTCGGAGCCATTTGAACCAATTTTTGTTATTTCAAAGACCGGTTATTTTTAGTGGTTTTAACAGTTAGGTTACACTGGAGACGTAAAGAACCGGTGTAACAGGAAACCGGTTGTTTTATCCATAACCGCCGTTCTTACGCATACGTTCCAGGCGCAACGGAAAGAGTACAAAACGGTAATCCATGGTCGTGGGGTCGAGTCCCTATCAAGGAACTTTATTTTTCAGTTTTAAGTTATTTGCACTGCAAGTGAACCGAAATTATGTTCGTTATATTGTGTTGATTAATAAGTTCAGAAAAGGCATGTAAATGAAAGGCAAAGAAAAATTTGCGACCGGAAGAAAAATTTCGAGGGAGGGATTGGAAGGTGTACAACTTCGTATAAAAAATTAGATGCTTTTATTATTTCATAGTGATACTCATCGTAAAACAAGTTTTTCTGAGTTTCTACAGAAAAACAAACTTGGTCTACATTCATGAAAGATTCGCTCACATGGCACAGTTTGGCAGCAAACCATACGTAACACATCATATTCGTTGATATACAATGGATTGTATTGTGATGCGATCTTCACGGGATGTGATTTCTTATTCTGTCTTGATGAGGCAAGAGCGGTTTTGATGCTTTTTGGTCAAGTTCTTTACCTATCGATAAAAATACACGTTCCAGGATTACAACAGCAGAGTGCGTTTGAGTGAATCACTTTAATACTGCAAGACGATAGTTCTCCTTCACACTGAAAAACCACGTCGTTTAAATGTGGATTTGTTCGTCTTCCCCACGAATCAGTTAAGCCACACGTAGGGCTTCATCAGAACAGTCAAAAAATCTTAGTGAAAGTGTGTAGTAAGTTTCCCAGATTTTGACGAAGTAATGACAACATAATGTTTTTTTGCCGCAAACTCATTCATCTTCTTTTGAATCCTCGATGCGAAAGAGTCAGTACGCTCTTGCAGGCACAAGTGGATTGCTGGCAATAATTTTCCTGAAAGGTTTGTAGTACATTACGCTGTATACGACTTTCGGTTTATTTGCAGTGTACATATCGTAAAAAAAAAAGTTTAACAAAGTTGTAACATAGGTACTGGACCCCATGTTCCTCGCATTACCGTTCTGCTGTCTTACATCTGCGCGAGCTGCTGCCCGCAAACTAAACAAACTTAAATCACTGATACGTCACCCGATCCGCACCCAAACTACTGCTGTTGTTGTTGTTGTGGTCTTCAGTCCAGAGACTGGTTTGATGCAGCTCTCCATGCTACTCTATCATGTGCAAGCTTCTTCATCTCCCAGTACCTACTGCAACCTACATCCTTCTGAATTTGCTTAGTGTATTCATCTCTTGGTCTCCCTCTACAATCTTTACCATCCACGCTGCCCTCCAATACTAAACT
The DNA here is from genome assembly GCF_021461395.2 of Schistocerca americana. Taxonomy (NCBI): domain Eukaryota; kingdom Metazoa; phylum Arthropoda; class Insecta; order Orthoptera; family Acrididae; genus Schistocerca; species Schistocerca americana. Next base: position 926,600,665 of record NC_060119.1, on the reverse strand, counting down.
GGTGATCCCTTGATGCCTCAGAACATGTCCTACCAACCGATCCCTTCTTCTAGTCAAGTTGTGCCACAAACTTCTCTTTTCCCCAATCCTGTTCAATACTTCCTCATTAGTTATATGATCTACCCATCTAATCTTCAGCATTCTTCTGTAGCACCACATTTCGAAAGCTTCTATTCTCTTCTTGTCCAAACTATTTATCGTCCATGTTTCACTTCCATACATGGCTACACTCCATACAAATACTTTCAGAAACGACTTCCTGGCTCTTAAACCTATACTCGACGTTAACAAATTTCTCTTCTTCAGAAATGCTTTCCTTGCCTTTGCCAGTCTTCATTTTATATCCTCTCTACTTCGACCATCATCAGTTATTTTGCTCCCCAAATAGCAAAACTCCTTTACTACTTTAAGTCTCTCATTTTCTAATCGAATTCCCTCAGCATCGCCCGATTTAATTCGACTCACATTCCATTAGCCTTGTTTTGCTTTTGTTGATGTTCATGTTATATCCTCCTTTCAAGACACTATCCATTCCGTTAAACTGCTCTTCCAAGTCCTTTGCTGTCTCCGACAGAATTACAATGTCATCGGCGAACCTCAAAGTTTTTATTTCTTCTCCATGGATTTTAATACCTACTCCGAATTTTTCTTTTGTTTCCTTCATCGCTTGCTCAATATAGAGATTGAATAACATCGGGGAGAGGCTACAACCTTGTCTCACTCCCTTCCCAACCACTGCTTCCCTTTCATGTCCCTCGACTCTTATAACTGCCATCTGGTTCTTGTACAAATTGTAAATAGCTTTTCGCTCCCTGTATGTTACCCCTGCCACCTTAAGAATTTGAAAGAGAGTATTCCAGTCAACATTGTCAAAAGCTTTCTCTAAGTCTACTACAAATGCTAGGAACGTGGGTTTGCCTTTCTTTAATCTAGCTTCTAAGATAAGTCGTAGGGTCAGTATTGCCTCACGTGTTCCGATATTTCTACGGAATCCAAACTGATCTTCCCCGAGGTCGGCTTCTACTAGTTTTTCCATTCGTCTGTAAAGAATTCGCGTTAGTATTTTGCAGCCGTGACTTATTAAACTGATAGTTCGGTAATTTTCACATCTGTCAACACCTGCTTTCTTTGGGATAGGAATTATTATATTCTTCTTGAAGTCTGAGGGTATTTCGCTTGTCTCATACATCTTGCTCACCATATGGTAGAGTTTTGTCAGGGCTGGCTCTCCCAAGGCTGTCAGTAGTTCTAATGGAATGTTGTCTACTCTTGGAGCTTTGTTTCGACTCAGGTCTTTCAGTGCTCTGTCAAACTCTTCACGCAGTATCATATCTCGCATTTCATCTTCATCTACATCCTCTTCCATTTCCATGATATTATCCTCAAGTAAATCGCCCTTGTATAGACCCTCTATATACTCCTTCCACCTTTCTGCTTTCCCTTCTTTGCTTAGAACTGGGTTTCCATCTGAGCTCTTGATATTCATACAAGTGGTTCTCTTTTCTCCAAAGGTCTCTTTAATTTTCCTATAGGCAGTATCTATCTTCCCCCTAGTGAGATAAGCCTCTATATCCTTACATTTGTCCTCTAACCATCCCTGATTAGCCATTTTACACTTCCTGTCGATCTCATTTTTGAGACGTTTGTATTCCTTTTTGCCTGCTTCATTTACTGCATTTTTATATTTTCTCCTTTCATCAATTAAATTCAATATTTCTTCTGTTACCCAAGGATTTCTACTAGTCCTCGTCTTTTTACCTACTTGATCCTCTGCTGCCTTCACTATTTCATCCCTCAAAGCTACCCATTCTTCTTCAACTGTATTTCTTTCCCCCATTCCTGTCAATTGTTCCCTTATGCTCTTCCTGAAACTCTGTACAACCTCTGATTTAGTCAGTTTATCCAGGTCCCATCTCCATAAATTCCCACCTTTTTGCAATTTCTTCAGTTTTAATCTACAGTACATAACTAATAGATTGTGGTCAGAGTCCACATCTGCCCCTGGAAATGTCTTACAATTTTAAACCTGGTTCCTAAATCTCTGTCTTACAATTATATAATCTATCTGAAACCTGTCAGTATCTCCAGGCTTCTTCCATGTATACAATCTTCTTTTATGATTCTTGAACTAAGTGTTAGCTATGATTAGGTTTTGCTCTGTGCAAAATTCTACCAGGCGGCTTCCTCTTTCGTTTCTTACCCCCAATCCATATTCACCTACTACGTTTCCTTCTCTCCCTTTTCCTATTGACGAATTCCATTGACCCATGACTATTAAATTTTCGTCTCCCTTCCCTATCTGAATAATTTCTTTTATTTCATCATACATTTCTTCGCCATCTGCTGAGCTAGTAGGCATATAAACTTGTACTACTGTAGTAGGCATGGGCTTTGTGTCTATCTTGGTCACAATAATGCGTTCACTATGCTGTTTGTAGTAGCTAACCCGCACTCCTATTTTTTTATTCATTATTAAACCTACCCCTATTTGATTTTGTATTTATAACCCTGTAATCACCTGACCAAAAGTCTTGTTCCTCCTGCCACCGAACTTCACTAATTCCCACTATATCTAACTTTAACCTATCCATTTCCCTTTTTAAATTTTCTAACCTACCTGCCCGATTAAGGGATCTGACATTCCACGCTCCGATCCGTAGAACGCCAGTTTTCTTTCTCCTGATATCGACATCCTCTTGAGTAGTCCCCGCCCGGAGAACCGAATGGGGGACTATTTTACCTCCGGAATGTTTTACCCAAGAGGACGCCATCATCATTGAACCATAGAGTAAAGCTGCATGCCCTCGGGAAAAATTACGGCCTTAGTTTCCTCTTGCTTTCAGCCGTTCGCAGTACCAGCACAGCAAGACCGTTTTGGTTAGTGTTACAAGGCCAGATCAATCATCCAGACTGTTGCCCCTGCAACTACTGAAATGGCTGCTGCCTCTCTTCAGGAACCACCTGTTTGTCTGGCCTCTCAACATATACCCCTCTGTTGTGGTTGCACCTACGGTACGGCTATCTGTATCGCTGAGGCACGCAAGCCTCCCCACCAACGGGAAGGTCCATGGTTCATGGGGGGAGGAAAACCAAAACTGCTATTTTTCTAAATGCTTCCCCATTTTGAGCTCCTAGTTCTGTCTGGTTCATTCTTGGCATAGCCCTGCATATAACATAAATTTTGAAGAAATCGATGATGACGTGTAGGCGCGGTCACATTGCTGGAATTTTCACGAATTAGACAGTTAACTGCGAGGAATTGTTAACCCGTCAAGACCGTAGCAATATCTTGCCTGACCAGGGCAAAAGTCCACATGCTACAAAGGCTGGTAACTAGCTTTTAATTTCCAGAAAAATCAAAGATGTACATTTTATGAATCGCACCAAGAAACTGCAATTTATTGGTCAAGATACTTTTTTTCTCGTGAAGTAATGTAAAGGAAATTTTGAAAAATCTCAGCTAGCAGACGTTTGAAGAAAGGCGTGGAAAACCTGATGGAAAAAAGTCCAAGGAACTGGCTTTCAGCGTGGAAGCTATGAATAATTTCTTTCAACCGCCTATATCCGTCAAGACCGTGTAGATTCAGTTAGACTAATAACAGAATACAAAGAGGCATGTAAGGCATCTTTCTTCTACGCTCCAACTGTAAATGGAAGTAGAGGATACTCTACTATGTGGTGTGCTGGAGAATATTCTCTGCTATTCGCTCTAGTCGTTCGCCAAGACTAGGTACAGACGAGGGCGTAGAAAAAGCCGCACTGGGGTGGCGGGACGTGATTTTTTCCCGTTCCCCCAGGACAACTTTACAGTTTGTGCGCCCTCTCGATAGTGAGGTATGACTTGCAGTGCAGAAGTTGCAAAGGGACTCGCACCCCTCGGCGACTGCAGGAGGGGAGTGCCGAGATGCAGGGGAGCAGTGCGTAAGGAGCGGGAAAACTTGGCGCAGAAAACGAGAATATCCGTCGGCGCTGGCCGTGCTTTCCCACACGTGGTGCTCCAGGGCTGCACAGCGCGTCCCTAACGATGCGTGTCACTCGCGACTTCTCAATTTACGTTTGTCCACAGAAAACATCAGAAACGATGAGGTATTCTTAAAATCGTTTTCCACGATTCCGTAAAAGATGCCACTAATATTTACTTGTGAAACAAGGAATGATAAAAAATTTACTCAATGTTTCCATTCCAGATTCGATACGAATACCGCACAGGGATCGCCTTTAAATGACCAAAAGATGGCGATATTGCAATGTGACATTAAAATGGTTTTAAATATACTTGTCATTTGTTATTTTTAAAACACTGGTACCTCAAAAACTGGTCCAATGGCTCTAAGCACTATGGGACTTAATGTCTGAGGAAATCAGTCCCCTAGACTTAGAACTATTTAAACCTGACTAACCTAAGGACATCACACACGTCCATGCCCGAGGCAGGATTCGAACCTGCGACCGTAGCAGCAGCGCAGTTCTTGACTGAAGTGCCTAGAACCGCTCGACCACAGCGGCCGACCTCAAAAACTGGTTGAGCAGTTTCTTTATAGTGAGCATTTGAAGAAACAGTGTCGTAAATAAATGGAAATTTCACCTGGAGGTTTTCTTTGGATGAGTTTTTACGATTTTTGTTAAGGCTTAACCCGATGCGTTGAGATGCTTCGTTCAACTTCCGATGATCGATCACCTTGGAACGTCCCCTTTGGAAAATTTATGAATTACTGTGCTGGTAAACCCCTTATGTTATTTGATTTTCAAACAGCTGAGCAGAACTGAACGTACTAAGACATTTCTCTCTTTGAAACTTCCTAGCAGATTAAAACTGTGTGCCGGACCGAGACTCGAACTCGGGACCTTTTCCCGCGAAAGGCAAAGGTCCCGAGTTCGAGTCTCGGTCCGGCACACAGTTTTAACCTTCCAGGAAGTTTCATATCAGCGCACACTCCGCTGCAGAGTGAAAATCTCATTCTGGATTTCTCTCTTTACTTATTCTGATCAACACTAAACTGACAAAATATTTCTAGCGCAACGCAATCTGACTTTCAATAATCCCTACAAAAGAATGGCCCTGACTAACAATAACCTATGCCTTTCATAAATCACTTACCTCACAAAAATCTTCGCTACTCTAAATACTGCAATACAGCGACCGCCAATACTGCCAGCCAAATAAAGGATTCTAACTACTGAAGGCACTAACTACTGATAGGCAGAGTTAGCAAATGAAAGATTTTGATAGAGAACAAACAATGTATTTACCTTAATAATGTTCAAAAGTCATCATATATAATATATATTTCATGATATCCAGTATTACAAATTTACCATTTCTGATGGACACGCGTCCAGATTGTCCGCTCTCAAAATTCTGCCATCTCTCTCCCCACATCCACCGCTGCTGGCGGCTCACCTCCAACCGCGCAACGCTACGCGCTGTTCACATCCAACTGTCCAACACTACAATAGCAAATATTCCAACAATGCAAACCAGCCACAGAGTGCACACAGCACAGTCAGTGATTTTCATACAGAGTGCTACGTGGCGTTACATAAAAACCTAAGCAGCCTACTTACAACCTTCAGAAGAGACTTTTTACAGTTGTTGTTGTTGTCTTCAGTCCTGAAACTGAAATTGCAAAATTTCGTTGTCGTCGTTATTCCATCAGAACCGAATTTCCTGGCGGATGAATGCCGTCGTCTGTATCGACTCTCGAGTGGCGAATCAGTCGTGTGGCTCAAAGACTTTCTACACTCATGCTCATAAATTAAGGATAATACTGATACATGGTGAAACAACGCTCTGTTGGGCGGTTTGCGGGTTTAAATCACCTCGGGGTATGACCATGCGGTGCATTTGACCTGCGGTCGTTGCACGGTGGCGCTGGCAGCAGAAGTGTGTTGGTGCATGTCAGAGTACGGTGCAGCGAGTGAGTGTGCAGACGTTTTCAGACGTGCTAATGGCTCAAACAACACATATTGATGACGTTATGAGAGGTAGTATACTAGGGCGACTGGAGGCTGGTCAAACACAGCAGGTCGTAGCACAGGCCCTCCGTGTGCCACAAAGTGTGATCTCAAGATTATGGCAACGATTCCAGCAGACGGAAACGTGTCCAGGCGCTACAGTACGGGACGTCCACAGTGTACAACACCACAAGAAGACCGATATCCCACCATCAGCGCCCGCAGACGGCCACGGATTACTGCAGGTAGCCTTGCTCGGGACCTTACCGCAGCCACTGGAGCAGTTGTCTCCAGACACACAGACGACTGAACAGACACGATTTACTCGCCCAGAGACCTGTAAGGCGCATTCCACTGACCGCTGGTCACAGCAGAGCCCGTAAAGCCTGGTGTCAAGAACGCAGTACATGGTCATTGGAACAGTGGTCCCTGTTTATGTTCGCGGACGAGTCCAGGTATAGTCTGAATAGTGATTCTCGCCGGGTTTTCATCTGGCGTGAACCAGGAACCAGATACCAAGCCGTTAATGTCCTTGAAAGGGACCTGCATGGAGTCGTAGTTTGATGGTGTGGAGTGGGATTATGATTGGTGCACGTACACCCTAGCATGTCTTTGACAGACGAACTGTAACAGGTCAGGTGTATCGGGACGTCATTTTGCACCAGCATGTCCGCCTTTTCAGGGGTGCAGTGGGTCACACCTTCCTCCTAATGGGTGAAAACACACGGCCCCACCGAGCTGCCATCGTGGAGGAGTACCTTGAAACAGAAGCTATTAGGCGAATGGAGAGTCCTGCCTGTTTTCCAGACCTAAACCTCATCGAGCACGTATGGGATGCTCTCTGTCGACGTATCGTTGCACGTCTCAAACCCCTAGGACACTTCAGGAGCTCCGACAGGCACTGGTGTAAGAATGGGAGGCTATACCCCAGCAGCTGCTCGACCACCTGATCGAGAGTATGCCAACCCGTTGTGCGGCCTGTGTACGTGTGCATGGCGATCATATTCCATATTGATGTCGGGGTATATGCGCAGTAAACAGTGGCGTTTTTTAGCACATGTGTTTCGGGACGGTTTTCTCAACTTATCACCAACACCGTGGACTTACAGATCTGTATCGTGTGTGTTCCCTACGTGCCTATGCTATTAGTGCCAGTTTTGTGTAGTGCCACGTTGTGTGGCATCACATTCTGCAATTATCCTTAATTTATGAGCATGAGTGTATATTCAATGCTTTCGTCTGCTAGGGAAGCTGAAACGCGTAAGCTGAACTTTGGGCCGACTCGTTTCACAAGACGAGAGATATTAAAAATCCCTTTGCTTGAATAGAATAAAATACGAGAAACAGTGAGACCGACACCTGTAGTAATAGTAGCAGTCTGGTAGCAGCTTTCATAATGCTTTCTATTTGCAAAGGATGTAAACTCAACATTTTTGCCTCTGTGAATAGTGAAGGAGATCGCTAGTCAGAGAGGTCAAGCAGATTTAATTGCAGAAGATGCCACTGGACCACGTGTTTTACGATGGCCTTTGGGTTTCGATAGGGGCCGAATATGAAGGATACAGGCACCATTAGAAAAAAGCGGATACAATCGTCTTACAGTCATTCGGGGAAAGACAGCCTGGATAAGTTTTTCCTTGCTGCGCTATGAGAGACCACTGGGATTCAGGGCTGTTAAAATATTGAGGCTAGTTGGGTGTAATTCAAGTTTGCCAGTCCCTTCTGAGCTCAGCTCGTTTAAATAGGGCTTTACACTGAGGTGACAAAAGTCATGGGAGAGTGACATTCACTTATACAGATGACCATAGTATCGCATGCATTGACGGAGCTGTCATATGAAAAGGTTTCCGACGTCATTATGACCACACTATTGGGATTAACAGACTTTGAACGCGGAATGGTAGTTGGAGCTAGACGCTTGGGACATTACATTTTGGAAATCATTGGGGAATTCAATATTCCGAAATCCATAGCGTCGAGAGTGTGCCGAGAACACCACGTTCCAGGGATTACCTCTCACCACGGACAGCGAACTGGCCGACGGCCACCAATTAACGATGGGGAGCAGCGGCGTTTGTGTAGATCTATCAGTGCTGACAAGAAGCAACACTGCGCGAAATAGTCGCAGAAATGAGTCTCAGACTATGGCTAACGTATCCGCTAGCACAATATGGCGAAATTTGACGTTAATAGGCTGTGGCAACCCAGATGGCAACCCAGTTCTAAGCAAAGAAGGGAAGGCAGAAAGGTGGAAGGAGTATATAGAGGGTTTATACAAGGGCAATGTACTTGAGGACAATATTATGGAAATGGAAGAGGATGTAGATGAAGACGAAATGGGAGATAAGATACCGCGTGAAGAGTTTGACAGAGCACTGAAAGACCTGAGTCGAAACAAGGCCCGGGGAGTAGACAACATTCCATTAGAACTACTGATGGCCTTGGGAGAGCCAGTCATGACAAAACTCTACCATCTGGTGAGCAAGATGTATGAGACAGGCGACATACCCTCAGACTTCAAGAAGAATATAATAATTCCAATCCCAAAGAAAGCAGGTGTTGACAGATGTGAAAATTACCGAACTATCAGTTTAATAAGTCACAGCTGCAAAATACTAACGCGAATTCTTTACAGACGAATGGAAAAACTGGTAGAAGCGGACCTCGGGGAAGATCAGTTTGGATTCCGTAGAAATGTTGGAACACGTGAGGCAATACTAACCTTACGACTTATCTTAGAAGAAAGATTAAGAAAAGGCAAACCTACGTTTCTAGCATTTGTAGACTTAGAGAAAGCTTTTGACAATGTTAATTGGAATACTCTCTTTCAAATTCTGAAGGTGGCAGGTATAAAATACAGGAAGCGAAAGGCTATTTACAATTTGTACAGAAATCAGATGGCAGTTATAAGAGTCGAGGGACATGAAAGGGAAGCAGTGGTTGGGAAGGGACTGAGACAAGGTTGTAGCCTCTCCCCGATGTTATTCAATCTCTATATTGAGCAAGCGATGAAGGAAACGAAAGAAAAATTCGGAGTAGGTATTAAAATCCATGGAGAAGAAATAAAAACTTTGAGGTTCGCCGATGACATTGTAATTCTGTCGGAGACAGCAAAGGACTTGGAAGAGCAGTTGAACGGAATGGACAGTGTCTTGAAAGGAGGATATAAGATGAACATCAACAAAAGCAAAACGAGGATAATGGAATGTAGTCAAATTAAATCGGGTGATGCTGAGGGAATTAGATTAGGAAATGAGACACTTAAAGTAGTAAAGGAGTTTTGCTATTTAGGGAGTAAAATAACTGATGATGGTCGAAGTAGAGAGGATATAAAATGTAGACTGGCAATGGCAAGGAAATCGTATCTGAAGAAGAGAAATTTGTTAACATCGAGTATAGATTTAAGTGTCAGGAAGTCGTTTCTGAAAGTATTTGTATGGAGTGTAGCCATGGACGATAACTAGTTTGGACAAGAAGAGAATAGAAGCTTTCGAAATGTGGTGCTACAGAAGAATGCTGAAGATAAGGTGGGTAGATCACGTAACTAATGAGGAGGTATTGAATAGGATTGGGGAGAAGAGAAGTTTGTGGCACAACTTGACTAGAAGAAGGGATCGGTTGGTAGGGCATGTTTTGAGGCATCAAGGGATCACAAATTTAGCATTGGAGGGCAGCATGGAGGGTAAAAATCGTAGAGGGAGACCAAGAGATGAATACACTAAGCAGATTCAGAAGGATGTAGGTTGCAGTAGATACTGGGAGATGAAGAAGCTTGCACAGGATAGAGTAGCATGGAGAGCTGCATCAAACCAGTCTCAGGACTGAAGACCACAACAACAACAACAGGCTGTGGCAGCAGACGACCAACGCGAATGCCTATGCTATCAGCTTGACATCGCACGCAGCTTCTCTCCTGGACTCGTCACCATATAGATTGGACCCTAGCCGACTGGAAATCCTTGGCGTGGTCAGATGAGTCTCGATTTCAGGTGTTAAGGGCTGATGGTAGAGTTAGAGTGTGGCGCAGACCCCAAGAACGTATAAACCCAGGTTGTCAACAAGGCACTGTGCAGGTATGGGCTGTCTTTACATGGAATGGACTGGGTGCTCTGGTCCAACTGGATCGATCACTGACTGGAAATGGTTGTAGTCGGCTACATGGCGATCCTTTGCAGCCATTTATTGATTCGTGTTCCCAAAAAACCACTGGAATTTTTATGGATGAAAATGTGACATGTCACCGGGCCACAGTTGTTCGTGATCAGTTTGAAAAACATTCTAGACAACTCGAGCGAGTGATCTGGCCACCCAGATCGCCCAACATTAACCCCATCGAACATTTATTGGACATAATCGAGAGGTCTGTTGCGCCACAAAATCCTGCATCGGCAGTAGTTATGGAATAGTCGATGTTATTTATTACAAATAACGTATTTGCTGCAACTGTTGTTCCATAAGCCAACGACTGGAATGTTTCCCCAGACGCCAGAAATCTTAATATGACTGCCAGTCTATGTCAGAAAGCAAGCACAGGCTACGCACTGTAAGTTTTTGCTATTATGAAACTTTGTGTAAAATGTTGTTGTTGTGGTCTTCAGTCCAGAGACTGGTTTGATGCAGCTCTCCAGGCTACTCTACGCTGTGCAAGCCTCTTCATCTTCGAGTAACTACTGCAGCCTACATCCTTCCGAATCTGCTTAGTGTATTCATCTCTTGGTCTCCCTCTGCGATTTCTACCCTCCACGCTCCCCTCCAATACTAAATTGGTGATCCCTTGATGCCGCATAACGTGTCCCATTAACCGATCCCTTCTTCTAGTCAAGTTGTGCCACAAATTCCTCTTCTTCCCGATTCTATTCATTTCCGCCTCATTAGTTACGTGATCTACCCACCTAATCTTCAGCATTTTTCTGTGGCCCCACATTTCGAAAGCTTCTATTCTCTTCTTGTCTAAACTATTTATCGTCCATACATGCCTACACTCCATACAAATACTTAAAGAAACGACTTCCTGACACTTAAATCTATACTCGATGTTAACAAATTTCTCTTCTTCAGAAACGCTTTTCATGCCACTGCTAGTCTACATTTTATATGCTCTCTACTTCGACAATCATCAATTATTTTGCTCCCCAAAATTGCAGAAATCATCTACCACTTTAAGTGTCTTATTTTCTAATCTAATTCCTTTAGCATCACCTGATTTAATTAGACTACATTCCATTGTCCTCGTTTTGCTTTTGTTGATGTTCATCGTATATCCGCCTTTCAAGACACTGTCCAGTCCGTTGAACTGCTCTTCCAGGTCCTTTGCTGTCTCTGGCAGAATTACAATAACATCGACGAACCTCAAAGTTTTTATTTCTTCTCCATGGATTTTAATTCCTACTCCAAATTTTTCTTTTGTTTCCTTTACTGCTTGCTCAGTATACACACTGAATAACATCTGGGATGGGCTACAACCCTGTCTCACTCCCTTCCCAACCACTGCTTCCCTTTCATGCCCTCGACTCTTATAACTGCCATCTGGTTCTTGTACAAATTGTAAATAGCCTTTCGCTCCCTGTATTTGACCCCTGCCACCTTCAGAATTTGAAAAAGAATATTCCAGTCAACCTTGTGAAAAGCTTTCTCTAACTCTACAAAAGCTAGAACCGTAGGTTTTCCTTTCATTAACCTATCTTCTAAGGTAAGTCATGGGGTCAGTATTGCCTGACGTGTTCCAACATTTCTACGGAATCCGAACTGATCTTCCCCAAGGTCGGCTTCTACCGGTTTTTCCATTCGTGTGCAAAGAATTCGTGTAAGTATTTTGCAGCCGTGACTTATTAAACTGATAGTTCAGTAATTTTCGGTAAAATATTGATATATGGATATTGAGGTATTGAATATAATTGGGGAGAAGAGAAATTTGTGGCACAACTTGACTAGAAAAACCGATCGGTTGGTAGGACATGTTCTGAGGTATCAAGGGATCACCAATTTAGTATTGGAGGGCAGCGTGGAGGGTAAAAATTGTAGAGGGAGACCAAGAGATGAATACACTAAGCAGATTCAGAAGAATGTAGGCTGCAGTAGATACTGAGAGATGAAGAAGCTTGCACAGGGTAGAGTAGCATGGAGAGCTGCGTCAAACCAGTCTCTGGACTGAAGACCATAACAACAAAAACATGGATAGGTATTTCTTCGTTTTATAGACTGCTTCGAATTTGTATCTTCCCATTAAATATCGTTTCCAATTATGGTGAGTAGTTTCGAAACAATCTCCTCTTCCATTCGAATGAAATTACGGAAACCTATATGAAGTACAGTTCGTTACTTCAGAGTGATGGCTGTCAATGCAACATCGTGGCTATGGATATTAGGCATGCGCAAACTGACATTAGACGCTATACTTTAACTGTATTCAACTTAAAATCGAAAATTAGGTGAAGATTGAATTAAATTAACGAATAACTTCTACTGGTATGTGTCTCTGATCGTTGTACAGCATTGGTGTGCTCCTCTATAATTAGTTTGCTGTTTAGGCTAGCGAGTCCAGAATCCTCGCCGCGATTTTCTCCGTCCTTCTTCGACGATCGCTAACGAGTTAACACATCTTCTTTGCGCGTGTGTTTTCGTAAAGCAGCTGGAACTGCCGCTGGAGAGCGCTGCGGTCACAAATCACGACGAGGAGCACGTTATGTTCTGTGAGATGTAGCAGGCCGTTTCAGAGCGTGCAGCAACCACCAGGAACGGGGTCTATCGTGCTTAACGATGACAAACACGTCTCGTATGGGGACGGCTTAAGACAAGTTCATGTCTTGATATTCTTTTTTCCTTTCTGTATCGGCGTTTACTGCATTTGCATGGGCATCGACAAACACCTGCACTTCGGCTGACAGCAAGCTGAAATACGACAGACGCGCCTCGTTCCTCAGTTTTCGCGGACTCCTGCTGACAATGGCCCTCGCCAGCGCACTGGGGAGTAGGTATGGTCGAGGCCCCGCGGTTCTGCACTTTCTCCTCGCACAATTCCGTCTTTCTGCGGAGGGTGCTTTCTCTTCCGCAACAAAGGATGCTTTTCTGCGTACACCGGAAAGGTGCGTCCGTTACCGCCGAGACCTTTCCACCGCCGTGGCGACCAACAACACACTTCACAGGCAGAAAATAGGGAATCCTGTAAATGCCTAACGTCGCCATTTCTTGCCGCCACCTTTTATTTCTTGACCAGTCCTCAGGAGCAGGAATGGACAACAGTATTAGGGGAGTGCATGAGATGTCAAGACAGCCTATAGTATTTATTTTCTCCAAGTATGTAATAGAAAATATTGAATCTCTTCTTTACTCTGATAATCTCGCACTGTTTTTTGAAAAGTGGTATTCCTGTTTTTTCTGAAATCATATTTCACATGGGAATTTGTGCCTTTAGGCTCTCGGTTATATGCAGCCATACATCCATAAGACCTTCACTTCAAAACAGACATTGTATACTACGCGCGAACTATAACTTGGCACCTCGTTATCGGGGAGTGTGGACAGGTTTTGCTGTGGGGGTGGTGAGGTGTATAAGTACGCATTTCACGTAACACCTGTGATCTGAGCTTCCAAGAGCTCCTTCTAACCAGCTTCCTTTACCGAACGGGAAGATAAGATAACCCCTGCAAAAGGCCAACAACCGCATCATCACTTATGTTCGAAAATATCACAATGTAAATGCCGTGTGACTAGGCCCTCCCGTCGGGTAGACCGTTCGCCGGCTACAAGTCTTTCGATTTGATGCCACTTCGGCGACTTGCGCGTCGGTTGGGATAAAATAATGATGATTAAGACAACACAACACCCAGTCCCTGAGCGTTAAAAAATCTCCAACCCAGCCGGGAATCGAACCCGGCCTTTTTTTTTTTAAATCTGATTTTGTTCGTTTTTGGTCGTTGAATTTTTTCTGGGTGGACGTCCAATGACACTTGTTCGAGTTCGTCGTTCATTCATTCACTCGGGTTTTTTGTTACAGAGGGCAGCTATCCCTCCCACCGAACACGCTGAGCTACCTTGCCGGCTGGCCGTTAGGATTGACATTCTGTCGCGCTGACCACTCAGCTACTGGGGGCGGACATCACAATGGAAATAGCGTAACGAAACACAGACAGGTACAGCACACCTCAGCGGCAATGTAGACAACAGTGCAGTCAATACAAGCTAACAGCACGCTGCACAGTTGGCAACGAACATCTGCAAATCGATGCGGCATGAACTCTTACGACTACTGCCGAGTGCTACGATCAGAACTGAGAAGTCGGTGGGCCGAGTTACAGTCCCCACATGCTAGTAGTATCTTCCATTATTTACGCCTAATAATAATAATTACATCAGTCTCAATTCTGTTGACATTGTGTTAAGTATATTTCTCATAAAATGACGTTTATGACGAATGGGAGTAAGAACGTGCTCACGAAAAGCCACGGCACCAGCAACGAAGAAATCAAATCTGAAGGAGAAGTCTGGGGAAGAGCATGAAATAACAGGGAGAAGTTAGCAGTTAAGAAAAGAAAAGCAGTAGGCACGAAACAAAATGTAGAGATAAAGAGAAAAGCGGGAGAGTGTAGACAATGCGACAAAGACATTGTTGAACAGGATGAAGACGACAAGGATATATAGGTTGGGAAACAACGACAGACGCGCGGGGAAGCCGCGCGGTCTGTGGTGCCTTGTCACGGTCCGGGCGGCTCACCCCGTCGTAGGTTCGAGTCCTCCCTCGGGCATGGGTGTGTGTGTTGTCCTTAGTGTAAGTTAGTTTAAGTTAGATTAAGTAGTGTTTACGCTTAGCGACCGATGATCTTAGCAGTTTGGTCACTAAACACCTTACCACAAATTTCCAAAATTGAGAAAAAAAAATTACACGACATTGTTGGGGGAAAATCTTTAGTCGCCTCTCGAATGCAGCGTGCTTTTGGGTCATACATAAGTTACTGACTAGTCCGTTCAACATACTTATGGTTCCAACAGAGAATATTGGAGAAAGAGATACACAACGGTAAGTCCAAGATGCTAAGATGAGTTAGGGATTGTTTTGATGCAAGGTATTTCATATGTTGTAGTTGTGGTCTTTGGTACGAAGACTGGTTTCTTGCATCTCTCCACAGTACTCTATCCTGTGCAAACCTTATCAACTCCGGATAACTACTGCAATCTACATCCTTTTGAACTTTCTTACTGTATTCATCTCTCGGTGTCCTATAACTTTTACCCCCCATTACTGGACTGGTGATCTACGCAAGACCTGAACCCTGAGTCCCACCTGTTGAAATCGTTGAAATCACGCACGTAGGCCCCGGACCATACCGACGTGAATACTTACATACTGAGAGGCACCCACATGCCTTGCTCATACTGTGGCATCAAGCAGTCAGGCCTGCAAGATGAGTGGTCTGCCAAGCGAGTGGATTCATTCTTATTTATCGAGTAACATGAACTCTCGTACTCACAATAAAGTTACAAACTATCCTTCTGTATGAATAATACGCAACGGAAACGCAAGCTGACTATCAGTAATTTACAGAACTCTGACTGCTGTTCACTACGCACTGGCAATACCACATTTTCTTTTTCTTTATTTAACGGCTTTTATCAACACGTGGCCATCGCACTGAATATGAATGGCGCACACATTATAAATTCTGGATATCATGACAACATACAATTCGAAGGAAAAGTCCACAAATCTTTTTGTTTTCACTATCTTATTTATTCCGATAAATTCTATAACCTAAACACACAAATTCTATAACCTACAACAATAACACATGAGAAATTCCGCCCAGTGGGCATGGCTTTACATTGGTGATTCTCTACCTTATGGTCTCGTAATTATTTAACGCTACAGTGCACTTTCTGGATAGGATGGTGGATCTTTTGTTATATCTCACACTTCGACTCTCACAATCATCATCACGAAACTTTCCTCCAGACCGAGCGGTACAGAAGGAACAAGCATAACCCACTACCTCTGAAACTACCTTGCTACTCTCCCATGCAAACCACACATACTTAAATTACATGACACACACCACACTACAACATGAAATACAACACAGGGAATAGTCACAACATTATCACTTTCAGCTTTCCCACTTCAATTAATATTTATCCCAGTTTCACATGACACTGCCCCACTTCGTAATTCTACTTTCCTACTATGAGCTCTGGAGATATATGCACGTCTTCCTGTGCAATGCAAGCCAAGTGGCGTTGCTGGATAGACGGCTGACTCACCTTGCTTCTCTCTCAGAGTATTACAGTTTGAGTCAAGCGTCACACGGAAACATAACACGCAAAGTAATATTAAGAATATATTCATCACACACGCGAGTCCTCAACTAATACCATGGACGAGTACTTCTCTTTATCCTTTGTCTCATACACAGATTGAGACTCACACAGTACTCACCACGTGGAAGTACTCGTCTCTAATTTCAAGTCCCGCACACGCCATTTCTTAAATATTTCAACTTATAGTACACACGCTAGTAATTCAGCTTAACTTAAGCACACGGAAGTATTTCAACTTATTGCTACACGTGGTTTCATTGTGACCGTTGGTCACTTCCGAAGATTACTATGATCCCATTAATATTACCTGCCTGACATTTAATTCTCCCCACAAAAGTTCCTGAAATAGAGAAATTATTATTTCAAACTACTCTTAAATATTCCACATGCATACCATGTCTCCACTCTTTTGTCTTTACGGAACACACCTAAGACAGGTCTTAACAGCACAAGATCCAGCGACAGAGTGCTGAAACATGGCCGTTCTTCAGGTTCTCTCGCACCTCTGCCGAGGTGGGGGAGCACCTTGCTACCGTATTGGTCAGCCACATTTCAGGCGCTCAAAGCTCAGGTAAATTTCATCTCTTTGGTCCCACCAAAGGTGGCCAAAGGATCGACTCAAAGATGATCATATATTCACATTCACTATCTGCGGTTAGCAGACGACCATACATTCATTCATTTCACAGATCTCACCAAACTGGATGTAGGGATTTATTTTGTGGGAGTGCACATGTGATCAATTAAACAAATAAATTGTCACTCTTTCCCACACTGGTATCCGGCTTCGCTGTATTATTTGAAATTGAGTTATTTTACAAAAAAATGTGTTGTTCTGACAAAAATAATGAAGTATGTTGTACCTATTTTCAATGTCGGGCAGTACTGTACCCTTTCAATATAACGTGTGTCCGGCATCCATCTGAATATTTATTAGAGCACAGCACAAAAATCTGAACTGAATTGGTCAAGAACTTTTCCAGATTTTTGGTAACAACTTCAAACAACGTCTCGTGTTTATATAGGGTGTTCATTTTAAATGAAGTCATTGAAATATCTCGAAAACTACACATCGGATCAAAAAAAAGTAATGATTCCAATTTGTTTCTCTCGGAGGATAATATTCAACGATACCACAATCGACGCTCCACCCCACCCCGTGTTTGTGTGTGTGTGTGGGGGGGGGGGGCAACTTCGAAATCTTCAATGGGAACCCCTGTTTGTTATTAAAGATTACGATTCTACGGAAAAATGTACATACATCTTGTCTGAAGCATTTTCTTCGTTTCTCCACAGATGGCACTGTAGTCGGGGGAAAAGAAATGGGTACACAATCGTAATTTACGACGTGCTACTCAATGGCCCTTGAATATCCAATGGCACGCGGGATCCCACATCCATGCTGCAAGGGGAGGACAGTTCAGTATTTCATAATTCCTAACTGGAGTTGATGCTTTAGACGAAACATAAGTAGAATTTGCCGTAGTATTGTAATCTTCGATGAAAACAGGGGGTTCCCATCGAAGATTTCGAAGTTCCCCCCCCCCCCCCTCCCAACCGCCACGCACGCATGGGTTGGGATGGCGGGTCGAGTGTGGTATCATTGGATGCCCCCTCCGAGACAAACAAATTGGAATGATGACTTTTTTGATCCGACGTGTAGTTTTCGCGATATTTTAATGTCTTCAGCTAAGATTAACACCCTGTATAGTAGTATAGATATAGTTTTGATTGTTTATAAGGGTTAATTATTTAGTATTAAAGGTACCGAATTTTATTGATTGTCACGTTAGTTTCCTAAATTAGTTACTCTTCTTGCATTACCTTTAGGTAAGAAAATCCAGTCGTTTTCCACAAGGTACACATAAAAGTCACAACAAAAAAATGGCTCTGAGCACTATGGGACTTAACATCTGTGGTCATCAGTCCCCTAGAACTTAGAACTACTTAAACCTAACTAACCTAAGGACATCACACACATCCATGCCCGAGGCAGGATTCGAACCTGCGACCGCAGCGGTCACGCGGTTCCAGACTGAAGCGCCTAGAACCGCACGGCCACACCGGCCGGCAAAAGTCACAACACAACTCTCATTCACGTCGTGGAGAACGTCAGTTGTACGTAGAGGAAGAAAACCCTTTTTTCGACTAGGCTGCTCAACGGCCCCGGAAATCAGACAGCTTACAGTAGATACGATTCTCTCATTCATTATCTGCCTTAAGATCGGATTAATTCGCGACACTTCTAAGCCATTCCGTTACCCTTTGATAAGCGTTCGACGGCCTCAAATAGCGGAATAGTTCAATCATTTGCTTCGTCCATAGTTTTCGGGTCTTCTTTGTTTGAAACCGATTCTTCGTAATAAGCACGCCTCCTCTTATAGCGAGTTCCCATCACGAAACCAGCTTAAAAAAGGTTATACGCTTAATGTAACGTGTCTCTGTCACACGACATTTACGCAGCTTCCACTGAATATTTTCGCCATAAACACCAAAGACAGAACTAAACACGAAGAAGTCGTGAAACAGTGGGCTCCTTTATTTAGCTGGGATGCGTAAGATTTATACGAGCCATAATGTACAGAGCAACCACGTCAGGCACCATTAAAAGTGAGGGAAATTGAGGGAAGAGTGTGGAACAACAGATTATGGACGCCGCTGGCAGGTCTGAGATGCATCGCACCAGTCTAGCGTGGGGTGCATGCCGGCTGCCCGCCTGCGATAAGGCGTCGCGCCGCCTGCTCGGATAAAGATGGCGCCGAGTCGGTAAACACGCCGCTGGCCACTGTCTGCCGTCTAACCGCCCATCCGGTTTCTGCGCCATAAAATCCCGATTTATCGGCGCCCTCAAACCGGAATTTATTAGCAGCGGATAGTGCTCTCCCTGTTTCTCTGTCATATCGCTCTTACAATTCCTGACTTCCTATAGCCATTTCTGTTCGAATGTGTGGAGGGAGAGGTGGTGATGTTCGATAATGTGAGAAGAACATTGTACTCATAGCTGTAGAGTTCTAAACTACGCAAGTCTTCCATCCATTTGTACGAGGAACATTCAATAATTAGAGAGACAAATTGATGTGGAGATGAAATAGAAGTTTTGGACTTTCATGATTTGTGTTAACATCACTGGGATAAGCTAAGAACAGCTGACGGATAAAAAATGTTTTGTTTGTAAACTTACTATTGCATTTAGCGATGCCATCCCCGCTTGAAGTTTTCACATTAATTACACAGTGATCAGTGATCTGGTTTTTACTTTCCGAAGATGAAAAGCCGACTAAAATCTTTTCTATAATGATTTTACAGTATGATTAAAGTAGTATGAATCCCGGAAATTTTTATGAGTTGGTAGAATGGTTCAAAAATGGTCGAACCCCAGTAGCTGACGAGCAACGTCCTGGCCGTCTAATTGAAGTGTCAACTTCTTCGCTTCAAACCCGCCTTGCCCACATTATTCGTGAAGACCGATGTGTTGCAGTTGAACACATAGCGAAAACAGTAGCAGCTGGCGCACTTCATAATGTTACCGGTGATAAGCTCAAGTACAGCAAAACAAGTGCTATATGAGTCCCGAAAGAATTAACGCAGCAAGACAAGGATACAAGACTCAGTCTGTGTACAGACTTGAAAGAACGCTATGAAAGAGAAGGTAACCAACCTTTCTATAAACAGGATTTTAACATGTGATGGCACTACAGCCTGGAACCGCGTGACCGCTACGGTCACAGGTTCGAATCCTGCCTCGGGCATGGATGTGTGTGATGCCCTTAGGTTAGTCAGGTTTAAGTAGTTCTAAGTTCTAGGGGACTGATGACCACAGCAGTTAAGTCCCATAGTGCTCAGAGCCATTTGAACCATTTTTAACATGTGATTAAACTTGGGTTCACCATTCTAAAGCGGAGTCCAAAAGACAAAGCATGGAAAGGAGCTTACACGTGCGCAAGAAATTCAGAACACAGGCGACAGCGGGGTGCCCAAGGTTTTGTCTTTCGTGATAATTTGGAAGGTCAGCGTACGATAAACGGTGCCTACTACTCAGGACAAGCTGCTGAACAAAGTAAAGCTACCAATGAGAGAAAAATGTCGCGGATCCCAAAGAGAAGGCGCGACACGACAGTGTTCGCCCTCACACCGCTCAGCTGACCAAAAAAGCCGTTGAAAAAATTGTTTGGGCCAAACTAGCTCATCATTCCTGCAGTCCAGATTAGGCTCCCTCAGATTTTCATTTGATTGTTCCACTCAAGGAGACATTACTCGGAAAAAAGTTCAGCAACAACAAGGAGATCAAAGTATTTGTGGGGTAGTGGCTCAAACGACGAGACAAAGACTTCCTTGCATCAGGTATAAAAACTAGTTCATCACTGGGACAAGTGTATTAGCACTGTCGGGGAGTACGTTCACAAGTAGTGAAAGTCTTATTTTGTAAAAATACACAGTTTTTTTTCTACATCAATTTGTCTCTTTAAATACTAAATGTCCCTCGTATCCTACATATTCCAGTTGTCTATCACTTGACGAATTATTGACATTTGGTCCAATGCTGCTTTACAATCTTTAGGGAGCAAAGACATCTACACATGTGCCCAGGAAGCGGTCTGTCGCGTCACTTGTACCTAGGTTAATTTTACAGAGAATACTGTCGGAGATGGAAGTAATCGAGTGCAGGTCGATGCTGTTCTCCATAATGGTGCAGGAGGATGGTTACGAAGTCACGTATCAGTGATTACGATAGAGGAAGGTAACTGTGAATGTGACTGTAGTGGCTAAAAGTATGAACTCACGCTTAAGGGGAGGTTTACTATCTTTTGGTTCAAAATATACATCTTTAACTGCATTTTTGGATCCATAAAAGTGTTTAGAATCGACCCCTGAAACGGTTTTTTCCGAATACGGAACGGAAATTTTCGTTATTCGCGGTTGAGCAAAAAATGCACCTGCCTGAAATCTGCCTTTTTCACTCATCAGTTTTTTTCTTTCGGAGGACGAGTTATTGCACCGGTGCTTGGGAGGAAACACACAAAATTCAAATGAAACTTTGAACGCGTTTGTTTGGAAGTTAGCCCCCAAGCATTTGCATTCTGGTGCCAAGACTGTGGAGATTGCGACTTTCCTGGTAGCGAACAGCTTCAAAGAAGGTATTCAGCAATTCTGAAGGCCATGAGAACGATGTACGTCACCATGGGACTCTATTCGACGCAGTTCGCCAAGCATTCGGACGACCAGCGGATTCAAGCGGCCGAAAACCGTTTGTCACCGGCCGTACGAGCGGCTCTGGAGCAGCGCAGGATGGCCCAGATCGAGCAGAACGCCCTCTGTGAGGAAGAGGAAGGACTAGTTTATGGACCCGGAACAGCAGATTTTACGTAAGTTGCGTAATATTGCACTTATATGTAGCCAAAACTTCAAACGCGTTTTTCTCGAAATGACTTTTTTTCATCGCGCGGTATGGTAATTTCAAATCTACTGAACCAACTGGCATAATTCTTCGTTCCTGACGAAGTTAACTAAATTGTCTAGGAGTTGTACCAATTTTATTCCGACGCATCAACTATAAATATTTTTACTTGGGCGAAGAAGTCGAAAAATCGATGAAAAAGACCCTATTTTTTTCAAATGGCCGCCATTTTGTTTCCTATCGTCCAAATAACTTAAGCGAGGTACAGCTCCGAAAGGATGTTATATACTTCGCTAACGTCAACTCAATTTTGATTTCAGACGAGCCCGCTGACCTGTGATATACCGCACGTGGAGGTCTACATCGAAATTTTGTTTCGTTCCAACAGCACTTCCACATTTGCTCTTCGACATTTCCGGTCGAAAAAATCTATATCTATAAACATTTTTACCAAATTTGACATTGATATCTATAACACTTTCCGAGAAAAAAATTCTCAAAGAACATGCTTTTTTCGGGCCAAAGATAGTGAACCTCCCCTTAAAGAAACAAATCAACTGCTACGTATGCATCGCGAAGACCATGGTACTTGTACGTTAGAGAAAACAGTTGCTTAACTGTCGGAAAGGACTGGACGAGCTAGGTAAACATAAAAAGGGGTTGTTTTGATTATGAAAATTCCCTTCACAAGTAATGGGAATTGCTGGAGAAATAGACATTGAGGTAACAAAAGTCATGGCATACCTTGTAATATCGTGTCGGACCTCGTTTTGTCCGGCACAGAACAGGAACGGACTCAAAAAATTCACTTGAATGAAACTTCCTGGCAGATTTAAACTGTGTGCCGGACCGAGACTCGAACTCGGGACCTTTGCCTTTGGGGGCAAGTGCTCTACCATCTGAGCTACCCAAGCACGACTCACGCCCCGTCCTCACAGCTTTACTTCTGCCAGTACCTCGTCTCCTACCTTCCAAACTTCACAGAAGTTCTTCTGCGAACCTTGCTGAACTAGCACTCCTGGAAGAACGGATATTGCGAAGACATGGCTTAGCCACAGCCTGGGGGATGTTTCCAGAATGAAATGTTCATTTTGCAGCGGAGTGTGCGCTGATATGAAACTTCCTGGCAGATTAAAACTGTGTGCCGGACCGAGACTCTAGCTTGGGACCTCCGAAATATCCTTTCTTCCAGGAGTGCTAGTTGTGCAAGGTTCGCAGAAAAACCTCTGTGAAGTTTGGAAGGTAGGAGACGAGGTACTGGTAGAATTGAAGCTGTGAGGACGGGTCCTGAGTCGTGCTTGGGTAGCTCAGATGGTAGAGCACTTGCCCGCGAAAGGCAAAGGTCCCGAGTTCGAGTCTCTGTCCGGCACACAGTTTTAATCTGCCAGAAAGTTTCATATCAGCGCACACTCCGCTTCAGAGTGAAAATCTCATTCTGAAGTCACTGGAAGTCCCCTGAAGAAATATTGAGTCATGCTGCCTCCATAGCCTGCCTCCAGAGCCTGCTGGGTCGGCCTCGAGATGACTGGGTGTTTGTGTTGTTCTAGTCATTTCATCATAATAGATGAAAGTGGCGAGATTTGACTGAGCAAAGGTTGGGGATTTGTATGGGCGCTGATAACCGCGAAGTTGAGCGTTCCACAAACCAAACATCATCATCATATGAAACGGTTTCCGACGTGACTAAGGCCACACGACGGGAATTAACAGGCTTTGAACGCAGAATGGTAGTTCGAACTACAAGCTTGGAACATTACATTGCAGAAATCGTTAGGGAATTCAGTATTACGAGATCCACAATGTCAAGTGTGTGCCGAGAATACCAAATTTCTTGCATTATCTTTCGCCACGGACAACGCGTTGACCGGCGGCCTTCGCTTAACGTCTGAGAGCAGCAGCTTTTGCGTAGAGTTGACAGTGCTAACAGACAAGCAATAGTCCATGAAAGACTCGCAGAAATCAATGTGCGGTGTACGACGAACGTGTCCATTAGGACAGTGTGGTGAAATCTGGCGTTAATGAGCTATGGCAGGAGGCGACCGAAAGGAGTGCCTTTGCTGAGAGCACATCTTCTGCAGCGCCTCTCCTGGACTTGTGACCATATTGGTTGTTCTGCAGCGCCTCTCCTGGACTTGTGACCATATCGGTTGGACCCTAGATGACTGGAAAACCGAGCCTGGATACATGAGTCCCGATTACATTTGGCAAGTGTTGATGGTAGGGTTGGACTCTGGTGTAGACCCACGAAACTATGGACCCAAAGTGTGAACAAGGCTCTGTGCAAGCTGGTGGTGGATCCATAATGGTGTGGGCCATCTGAATCGATCATTGACTGTAAATCGTTATGTTCGGCTACTTGGAGACCATTTACAGCCATTCATCGACATCTTGCACCTAAACAACTATGGAATTTTTATGTATGACAATGCACCATCTCACCGGGTCACAATTGTTCGCAATTGCTTTGAAGAGCATTCTGGACATTTCAAGCGAATGATTGAGCTAACCGGATCGCCCGACATAAGTCTCATCGAACGTTTGTGGGACATAATTGAGAAGTCAGCTCCTGCCCAAGATTCTGCACTTGCAACAATTTCGCAATTATGGACGTCTGTAGAGATAGCATGGCTCAGTATTCCTGCAGGGAAGTTCCAAAGACTTGTTGAGCCCATACCACGTCGAGTTGCTGCACTACACCGGGCAAAAGGAAGTCCGACACGATATTAGGAGGTATCCCATGGCTTTCGTCACATTGTTGTCCGTTATACGCTGTGCAACGGCTATATATACAAATGCCCTTATCTGATATGTAACTACGAGAAATTGTACCGAAAACGACGCACTTCTGATAGATCACCATTACGCAGTAGCAATGAAACGTCATACTTTCATAGCAAGCAAACTAAAACACTAGAAGCATCAAATACGAGAAGCCGGTAACCACCGATACATACACTCTAAGAACAAAG
This sequence comes from Schistocerca americana, assembly GCF_021461395.2. Classification (NCBI taxonomy): domain Eukaryota; kingdom Metazoa; phylum Arthropoda; class Insecta; order Orthoptera; family Acrididae; genus Schistocerca; species Schistocerca americana. The sequence continues at coordinate 926,576,038 of NC_060119.1, read as the reverse complement.
CTTAAAAAAGGGGAAATGAAAACAAAAAGAGAAAAGTGATGTACTTGTATAGACAAACAAATGATTACAGTTTCAGAAAAAATGAATGAATTATTCATGAGAAAGATATGTTTCACAAATTGAACAAGCCAATAACACGTTGGTCCACCTCTGGCCCTTATGCAAGCAGTTCTTCGGCTTGGCATTGATTGATGGAGTCGCATTGATTGACACTTCCGCCGGTTCTTGGTAGAATATTTTATACATTGCGAATGAGACACACACAACGCTGGTGTACTATTTTACAGTATTTATTACTGTTGTACTTATGGACAGATCCTAACAGACAACTTCGAAAATTCTTCAAGTAACTAAATCTTAAACTCAACACAATGAAATTCACAATGGAACTCGGAGGTAACTGCATAAATTATTTAGATCTAATTACAGACATCATTGACGTATTAATATTTTCATGATTTATAGGAAACCTACCACCAGAGATATGGCAATTCTCAACACGCAGCGACCCGTAAACATGCTGCCTTTCATTCAATGAGGCATCGCCTAATATTTATTCCCATGAGTAAAGTCAACTTCCAAATGGAATTAAATACAGTCAGACAAATACTATCAAGCATTGGTCATCCTCCTTACTTAGTGAACTCCATAATGCACAAAAAGCAGAAACAACAGGTGTACTCTCTTCTTTTCCCCGTTCTTGAGCCACCACCTCAAGAACGCAATAAATGGTGCACAGTTCCATATTTAGGAAACGTGTGACGTATGTAGCCAGAAAGCATAAATCCAGGAACCTAAAAACGCCATTTTATGTGCGCAACACTGCTGGACACTTTTTGTCCAATGCTAGAGACAGCACACCAGTTTTGCAAATTCTATGTAGGTCAGTCTGGCTGGAGAATATGCAGTCGCTAGGCAAAACACCGCACAAATCGGGTACTTAGGAAAGGAGACTACTTTTGCACACCGCCTGCTTAAGGAAGGCCATAGTTACAAGGTGAAATATGAAGTATTACATCACGTTCACAGTCCGTCCCCGGTAGCTGAGTGGTCAGCGTGACGGCATGTCAATCCTAAGGGCCCGGGTTCGATTCCCGGCTGGGTCGGAGATTTTCTCCGCTCAGGGACTGGGTGTTGTGTTGTCCTAATCATCATCATTTCATCCCCATCGACGCGCAGGTCGTCGAAGTGGCCTCAACTCTAAAGACCTGCACCAGGCGAACGGTCTACCCGACGGGAGGCCCTAGCCACACGACATTTCATTCATTTCATCACGTTCACAAGGGAAGGAAGATGAAATAGCCTGAAATAACGGAAATTAATAAACATACCGGTATGTCCATCAGCCCAAGCTTGCTACTGACTGACCTAAAACAATTACCTTACTCGCCAGTTCTAAGTGTAGATACTACTCATAATCCCATCCAGGCCATTTTGTAAATTAACCTCTAGCTCACGTGCCCCATTTTCCTTTATTTTAGTTACTATAATTTCTCTCGTTGGGTCCAAAAATTGTACTTTATATAATCGCAGCTACTTCTCTCATCTGCTTATCACTATTATATCTCATCTGTTTGTAATTAAGGTTCTAATAAAAACAAGATTACTGTTTTCAGTTACATCTACGAATAATTGTTGTAATTTCTCGTTAGTTCATTAGTTAATGTGTTACATACTTGACCTTAATTAAATAACTTACATCACGTTTACGCTGAAATAATCCCTTTTGTTTTATTATTAATTTTAACTTTAACGTTTTTCATCTCCGGAAATGGTGATACTCTGTAGATGCACTAGTTTAAAATCTTTGATCTAAAAAAATTTCACTGCACCACATAGTTATCTTGGCGTAACAGCCGAATGCCGGTTCCTGAGACAAATAAATTTTTTATTGGATATTACCTCCGTGCTGTGTGTGTTTAATTCACAACTGACAGAGTTGTTGGATGGCAAAATCCCGAGCTGGTAGGAAGGCCCTGCCCATAGGGCTCCAAATGTTGTGAGTTGGGGAGATATCCGTTGACCTTGCTGGCCAGGGTAGGGATTGGCAACGGTACAATTTCTCGCCGTGTGCAGGCAGGTATTATCTTGCTGAAATGTAAGCCGAGGATGGCTTGCCATGAAGGGCAACAAAACGGGAGATAGAATATCGTCGATGGACCGCTGAGCTGTAAGGGTGCGCGGATGACAACAAAACTATGAAATGAAATGGTACCCGAAAACATCACTTCTGGTTGTCGTGCCGTACAGCAGGCAGGGTCTTCAGGACTCATCACTGAATAGTATTCTTCCCCAGTCAATGAGATTCCACGTCAAACGTGCTTGACATCGCTGCAAATAACCTTGTTGGTGTCCTGAGGTCAATGATAATCGTCGCAATGGGGCCGTGAGCTCAGCCCTGTTTCTGCGAGCCGCTCGTTAATGTTCCTTACGATCACCGAGGCACCAGCGGCACGTCAGGTCGACGATAATGATGAATCCGGGCTCCAGGTACCTCTGTGACGACTGATCGGTGTGTTTTGTCGTCTCTCTAGGTCGACCACTTCCTTCTTGAGGATGTGTTCGGCCATGGTTCGCCTATTCCGGTCGACCTCATCGAATAGTGGCATCGCTCCTATTCAAATGCCGAGCGATACGCTGATTACTCCAACTGGCTTCTTCGAGCCCAACCATACGTCCTCTCTCAAATGCGAAAATCTGCGATATCGCTCACGCACCTCTTTGCGAGGCGTAGTTACTGTTCAGATGAGTACACAGAATGAAATTCGCAAGGACTTTACGCTCTGATATCGACATGTCTCCTCTTTACTATCCTTGCTAGCTGCGTCATGAAACTGTGCTGCAGCGTCACATATTCATCCAACGGGCGCCAAAGTTTACAATTTTGCATTTACTTTGCACCATATTGAAATTTTACTGATATCTGACTGGGTATTTTGTACGTTCCCCACCCGCGTGGACGGTTTTGCTAAAGTACTAGCTGAGAACCCAGTGTTGCTCAGGTATGTATTTCCTCCAGATCTATTAGTCCATTTCTCTTTCCTCCTTTTGTCCATCTCCTCCGCACTGCTCTGTCCATCTCTTTCTCCTCCATTTCTCTGTTCACCTCTTCCACCCGACCTACACTCTGTGTCCACCTTGTCCTGCCGCTCTCTCTGTCCATCTGCCTCTACTACCTCTCAGTGTCCAAGTGCTGCATCCTCCCTCTGTCCGTCTCCTCATCCCACTCTGAGTCCACTTCTTCCTGATCCCTCTACCCATCGCCTCCTCCCCCTCTCCCTGTACATCTCTTTTATCTCTCTCTGTTCGTATCCTCGTCACCCCCCTCTCTCTCCATCACCTTCTCCTCCCTTTGTCTGTCCATCTCCTCCTCCCCAATATTCGTGTCCATGTTCTCCTTCACCCTCTCTGTCTGTCTATCTCTTCCTCCTTCTCACCTCACTTATCTGCAGTACAATAGAAGTTTGATGGTTCTTAGGCTCATAGTATTTCTTTGTGGACCGTAAGTAATTTGTATACCGAGATGAGTTGAAATAGATCCAGAGGCTTCGAAGAATTTTTAGGTGCACCTTTGCTAGCATACGCACATATCACATGTATTTCACATGTATTTCTTACATTTCACACATATTTGTACACGCATGTATCTCTAGCGAATGTTCCCTGGAATTTGGTTGTTTGTAGCTCAATGTTTATGACGTCGTATCTCCTGAAATGTGGGTCATAGAGTAATATAATTTTGCAGGTACATTCCGTGGTGTATGTGAATACTATCTGCACAATGTGTTGCAAATAGTGTTAGTATTAAAGAAGTAATACATAAAACGTCATGCCTGGTGCTATAGTGCTACTGCATGAACAGCGATAATCTAGTAAGCTGTAAACTTCTCTCCATTCTTTATTTTGTAGGGGCTGTCAGCGAGAAAAAGTTCCTTGAAGGTTTGAAATTACCTGTAAAATTTGTTGGAAGTCATCAAATACTTTCATTCCCAAATACTGGACGAGTCAAGCCTGTGTATTCGAGCGTCGTTTCTTACACTCCTTTTCCACCCCGCGCCCATCATTTTGATAGGTAAGTGGTTCTTACCCCAGAGCGGTTCTTCCCAGACGATAAATAATGTGTGTACCGCGTTCCACTCGTAATTGTCTACACCGAGAGCCGACCTCGCAGGCTAACTACATGCCTTTTCTTAAGGGGCCAGAGGCTCACCCTCACTCCGTAACACAGTGGGCATTGCTGCGACATAAATTTCGTCATTACAGATAACGACATTAACTACAAAAAGTTTGAGGTGATTGTTAATATTACGGCAGATCATTAATACACAACGTGAACACCAGTCATCCCAACACTGACTCCAGGTTCACGCCGAATGCTGCTTTTACAATTCTTGATGATTATCAATTCAAGGTAACATTCTGCGACCTGCCCACCAATAAATCGTCAATCACGTCACGGGATTCGTTTAATACCTCATTTTCGATAATAAGCGTAGCTGTGGTAGTGAGGAGAATCGAGAGGTTGGTGAATCATCGAAAGATTCTATACTAGAAGGGCAATATTGGAAACAAAATAATGTACGTAGTATAGTTTTAATGAATAACAGTTGCACGTACACTGCCTGAAAAAAAGAGCGAAACACCAAGAAGGGGAGAAGGTTCAAATGGCTCTGAGCACCACGGGACTTAACTGCTGATGTCATCAGTCCCCTAGAACCTAGAACTACTTAAACCTAACTAACCTAAGGACATCACACACATCCATGCCCGAGGCAGGATTCAAGCCTGCTTCCGTAGCGGTCGCGCGATCCCATACTGTAGCGCCTAGAACCGCTCGGCCACTCGGGCCGGCAAGGGGAGAAGGAAACGAAATGAAATTTTACAGGCTGAGGGGGGATGTGATATTGTTCCAGTGATAAGAAAATCGAAACAAAGAAAAGTATGGGCCTAATTGTGAAGATGACGTTGCACCCCCTCTGCTCTGGCGTGTATGGATGCACTGATTCGTTTTGCAAGAGTGTCATAAAGACGCAGTGTCCTCTCCTGAGGCAAGTTGGCACACAACTACTGTAACTGGTCCTTGACGTCATGGAGACTGACACTGGGGTGGAGTTGGCGCCCTACACAGTCTTAGACATACTGTACTGGGTCAGGTCTGGTGATCTTTCTGGGCACGGGAGAAAATCAACATCACGCACGTACTTCACAGACATACATAAAATGAGCGGACGAGCGCTGTCATGTTTAAAAATGACGTACGGTATTGCCACATGAAAGATAAAGACGAGGATGCAATACGTTTCTGATGTACAGTTGTGCCGTCAAAGGTGCCTCACTCACTAACAGCGCCGGCCGGAGTGGCCGAGCGGTTAAAGGCGCTACAGTCCGAAACCGCACGACCGCTACGGTCGCAGGTTCGAATTCTGCCTCGGGCATGGATGTGTGTGATGTCCTTAGGTTAGTTAGGTTTAAGTAGTTCTAAGTTCTAGGGGACTTATGACCACAGCGGTTGAGTCCCATAGTGCTCAGAGCCAATCACTAACAGCCTTGACCTGAAGTCATATGCTATGACTCCCAACTCCATGACGCCAGAAATAATAATCTGTGCCTCTCCAAAACTTTGGAAGAATCGGACCTCTCCCTAGGTCGCCCCATACTCGACAAAGGTGGACATTATTGATAGTGCAGAACTTCCAATTCATCGGCATGACAAAATATACTGCAGGAAGTCCACTACTTGTTCTCGGATGGCATGCGTAGATGTGAAGAGGCTACGAGGTGCTTGCTGCACAATATGGCGATCCCCCCCCCCCCCTCGTTGTAGTAGTTAGATGTGGTCGACCGAGTCGTTGACGACGTTCCATGCTGTCCAACGTCTGGCCACTGCCACATCCAAATGCCCCAGAAATCTGGATACTGCACGGTTCGACCAGCCAACCTAATGGCGACGAGCAAGAGGGCCACCCTCAAACTCAATCAGATGCTGGAAACGCTGTCTCACATGAGTATGCACCATCTCCTAGTCTTTCACAGTGAGCACTCAACATCTGACGGTGTTTATGCCTATTATATAACCTACCAGGCCTGATAGCAACGCCAATTCACTGTAGCGGCCGTTCTATGGGTCACAGAGATTGAACTCTGATAGTTTACATGTCTGCCGATAGTGTGCATGTGTACAATGTTACACTGATATCCAACCAGTGCTTCTGGCTGTTTCACTTTTTCTGTCAGGCCGTGTAAATGAGTGCCACAGCGCAGAAAGTAAATCATTCAATCATTTAATGTAGTACAAAAGAGGGGAAGATTGCTTTCTCGTTGTCTGCAAAATCCAGTTGTAATGAGGACGCAACTCTAGTAGATAAAAGACTTTTTTAAGCCAGTAAGAGGATGAAAGGGAAACAGGAGGAAGGGACAGCCTAAAAGTAAGAGTAATACGTCTGGACGACGTCACGATCAGTAGCTCAGTTTGATAGTTATGGTGGAAAAATTGGTCCTGGTAACAGAAGAAAACATTCTGGTATTCACTTGAAGCGAGTTAGGGAGTCCATACGAACTTAAATTTGGTCGGCCGATCGGCGATTAGAACCTTGGGGTCGTCACTGCCTCCGTATGATACAGTATTCTGTATTTCTCCTCGTCACTTACACGAATGTGTAAATACTCAGTTTTATTGTGTCACAAGTCTAACAACTGTACGTCCAAAGTTGGAGCTAATAATGCCAAATGAAATTAAATGATGTAGGTGAAGTACTGAGGAGCAATCAGAGAGCATATAACGTTTGGATTCTCAGAATCGTTCTGCATATGTCACATACGCCTCTAAAAATGTCAGTTCCCCCCTTTTTTTATCCTTTATCATCACTCAGTGGCGGTACAGTCATTGTGGAAACAGGACATCGAATAGGTTTTACATTTTTTTCCTGGAGTTTCTTATTTGTAAATCCTTACAGAGTGTCAGCAGACTATGTGCTTAAAAGGGACAGCACTCCAGATGGGGAATACAGTTTTGAAGACAACTATCACGAAAGGAAGGAACACACCACGGCGAAAAATTTCCGACCCAATGAAGTCGTCGTAAGGTAGCGATATTACAACCGACTTACAGCGATCGAAATTTTTCATCACGAGTTGTTCCTTTCTTTCGTGATAATTGTGTTCACAGTTGAATTCCTAATCTGGAATTTTATCCTCTGATAACCCATATCATTGCCACATAGCCAGCTTTTTTCTTTTCACATTTATCAGTTATGAAATTTCACTGGGCAGAATTAAACGCTTACATATTCCGAAACCCTCAGTCAGAAATATTACGAAAATAGGGATCAGACTAAACAGAGAGTTCCGGAACAGTTCGCAATATTTCACTCAGCATATAAAAATAAAAAGACGCCCTATGTGTTGTCTAAACAGATTTAATAAAAAACAAAAAATATACGATAAACAGTTAGTAGAATTTGGTTCCTGCTGGGTGTAACAAGAAAAAGTCCAGGAACGTGAAGACGGCAAACACGCAAGTAACGATTAGAAAATTACAGACGTTTGACTCAGTGGAAATATGGTGTACTGGCTGTTCCAGAAATATTCGTCGGATCTCAGAAGACTATATCTTCCAAATCAGTGGCTCCCAATCTTTTTATGAGACCATTGCCCCTGAGGGCAATCAGGTATTGGGTAGTACACCAACCCCTCCACCCACCCAATCACCACCATCAACATAGCGCCTCAGTAAATTTGAAAATGAAAAGTATTTTCTTTGACACATTTACTTTTAAACTGACGGAAGATAAATGTCATTTAGGTTTTGTAGCTGTTGTATTGAACCATGAACTAGTGAATCACAGAGACAGTTGGTACCCCTTATTTGTAACAACATTTTTTTATAGAATGATGAAGCAGTTCTCTGTGCATCGCAAGTGCTACCTGCAGCTCCTCCTCAGGGAAGAAATCTAACTACTAAGTCTTAGGGTAGAGACTTGTTACAAAACATGCTTCCTCTGCACCACTCCTCTCCCTTGTGTACACTTGCTTCATCCACACTATGCACCCGACTTAAAATCAACCAAATTACACAGTATACACTACACATAGATCTACCTTTTTTATATCAATTGCCGGCCGGAGTGGCCGAGCGGTTCTAGGCGCTACAGTCTGGAATCGCGCGACCGCTACGGTCGCAGGTTCGAATCTTGCTTCGGTCATGGATGTGTGTGATGTCCTTAGGTTAGTTAGGTTTAAGTAGTTCTAAGTTCTAGGGGACTGATGACCTCAGAAGTTAAGTCACATAATGTTCAGAGCCATTTGAACCATTTTGTATATCACTTGATTGCTGGACTCCTTTTGTCTCAACTAACAGAAATTTCAGACAGCCAATGCTTTGTGTCACATGACATATTGCTTTGGTGCATAAGTTCATAGCGTTTTTGTTTTTCGTGTTGGTATATCGTTTGCTATGGGTTTGTTTATGGACTGTTATTTTTTTATTTGTAGTTTACTGTTGCTATTTGAGTTTACATATTGTCTTTTTATCATTTCGAGAAAGTAAATGGAGCTGTGGACGCTAGAAAATGGAGTGCCAATGGAAGAAATCGGATCGTTTTCGACATATTCTTTTGTTTAAATCCAGTAGAGGGGATAATAGCAGCGGAGGCAGCCAGAAACATTTGCGCCGTCTATGGGGTAATGTTATTGAACAGAACGGGGCAAGAAAATGGCTTTTTCGTTTTAAGGAGGATTGTTTTGACATTAGCGACTCTTCACATTCTGGAAGTGCTTCGGGGCTTGAATGAAGATCGTTTAATTGCATTAATCCACAATAATCTACGTCAGTGCATTCGATAACTGTTAAATGTGATGAGCTGTGATCATTCGAACATCGTGCGACGTTTGCAAGTAATGGGGAAGGTTCAAAACTCGGGTATGTGGGTACTGCGTGCTCTGAGCCAAAATCACAAAAATCAGATGGTGGCCATATGTGCCTCTCTGCTTGCTTGTCATCAACTGGCTTGTGAACGACACCGACCATTCTTGTCCTGTATCGTTTCGTTACTGGGGACGAGAAACTGTTTGATGCTAACATAAGGAAAATAAAGCAGCACCTCCCCATACAAAGACCTGCCAGCATCCACAAATGATAATGTTATGTATCTGACGGAGCAGCGACGGTGTGGTGTACTACGAGTTGCTTCCCTGAAGTGTGGCCATCACTACAGACGTTTATTGTCAACAACTGAGACGTCTTACAGACGCAGTCCAAGAACTTCAACCAGGAAGCCTGCAGTAAGTGATGCTACTCCACAAAAACGCTAGCCCGCATTCTGTTAGACTGGAAAAAGAATACTATACGGAGTTGGGTTGGGAAGTATTTTCACCTGTTCCGCTCTCTGTCGAACAACCTTGAAGGAACCTTTTCGGATTAAAATGCGCTCTAAACATGGCTGGACGAGTTGTTCGCCTCAAAATCATGCGATTTCTACCGTCACGGAATCGAAAAGCTATCCCAGTGTTGCCAGATTGTTGTAAATACTGAAGGAGAATATATTATAAAGTCTCTGTTTTGTGTATCTGTTATGTTTATTGAACTTACGAAGAAACGCTACGAACTTACGCACAAGGCTAATAGTTACTGTTGTGTTGTGCTGCAGTCGTTTCGTTTATTGTTGGGAAGCGAATAATGAAGCCATTTCTCGCCTACTGCGGGAACTACCTACGACACGCAGAAAGCATTTTCATGAGATCTTTAAGTATGTGTTTCAGTTTTAGTGGCATAGATGAAAAGTATGTGCGTCGTGGGTGGAGTGTGTGAGGGAGGTGTTGTTCATACATTCGTTTCACAGACTTTAACTTTCACCACATTGCATCACTTGTTAATGCTACTGTTTAAAAAAAATGTAGTGTTGGTAACTTATGCAATCAGTAAAGTCTTACGAAATAGTGATAATAGTTTCGTTTCGTGACTGACAGATAATTTTCACCCTTAAAAAAATTCCATTTTTGCCTCAGGGGGTAACACACACACACACACACACACACACACACACACACACACACACACACATATATATATATATATATATATATATATATATATATATGCTGGATATATGTACATACTTATGCTCTGAACGTGTATATATCAGAGCAGAAGTATGTACATATACCCAGAATACACTCCCAAATACCCAGAACGACATTAACCAAATTTGCCACACAAACAGCGATCTTTGTGAACTTCGGCAGAGACATGGGCGAAAATGAGTTTTCTGCAGCCCCTGCTGTATAGGTTGCCTTGCACAACAGGTGTTGTGGGAACAGTATCAGCCCGCCTTATCGACCTGCTTCTCAGTGCAGCCTACATGTCAGGTGAAAGAAATAGTTTACCAGTCTCTCACATGTGGGCTGTGCAGCACGATAGGTGTGTTGTGTTTGAGTAGTTGCACTGATGTGGTTTAAAGACTTGTTTTGCAGGGGCTACATGTGCAGACTGGCACTGCTGAGGAAGGTTTACATGGATAGAAGAGTGGATAGACTGAAAGAGAGGGCAGGAGGGGATGGTAAGCAAGAGAGGGGAGAGGAGAGAATGGATGGAGAGAATAGGGGAGGAGAAAAGGGACAGAGAGAGAGGATAAGGATAAGATGGACAGGGAAAGATGAGGAAGGAGGAAATGGTCAGAGACAGAGGAGGAGGAGTAGATGCGTGGAAAGAAGGGGAGGAGGAGATCGACAGAAAGAGGGAGAGTGGGAGATGATCAGAGAGGAATGAGGAGTAGGTTGTCAGAGAATGGTGAGGAGGTGATGGGCAGAGAGGGGGAAGGAGAGATGAGTTATATGTAAGATACAAATACATGGGCAGAGCTGTGGGGAGAAGGCTAGTCCTGAAACAAGAAGAAATAACTTAGAGTAAAATCAAAGGAATAAGACTACGAAATGGATTTGTGCTATGCGAATCTGGATTGGCATCAGCTGTTTGTGACATATGAAAATTTGTGCTAGCCTGGACTCGAACCCAGATTTCCTACTTATCGCGAGTGGTCACTTTACCCACTTCAACTATCCGACCATGCTTTCAGGATCGATCCAAACCTCCATATGTCATGGAGTCCACAACCCTTACACTCGTCATTTTAGCCGATGGGGGCAAGGATACATTACTGATGGTTACATTGACTGTGTATATACAGTGTCTGTACCTGCGCATTACAATACGCATCAGACATGCATGAATGCCTGAATGAAATTGTAGTGTGATGATGAAGACACTCTACAAACACAGACATGAACCAATGATAATTGTAAATGTTACACTTTCACAGTTTCTGTCTGCTAATGTGCAGGCTGGGTAGTTGCCCTAATGAAAGGATACTTCTTTTTATGCTAATCTTACTATAGGTCACCTTCCAATCAACTTCTGCCTCAAAAAAATCCACTAACGAAACATAACTGGACTCATGATTGTGTAAATTGTCTGTAGGAATGTATCTGGCGGTTACGAACACAGTGATTTTCCGAGTCAGCAAAACTCTCAATATTCTTCGCTGAACTCTCACGAACCACTCTATTTTTTTCATTCTTGCTTGGTCTCTGTAAAGAATTAGTGGAACCATCTGTTCACACGCATCTGCGCGGTTTACTAAAATATATCGCTCCAATAGATATTTGTCTTACTCAATAGCCTTCTCCGAAACTTTCACACAGGAGAAGAGTGCTCAATGATTTACGCTATCAGTTGGGGAGTAAACGGTATTTCTTTAATAATAATTTCAATCAGTCAACAGCATCCGTAATGGTACTGCCCGGAGATGAACCGTGCTAGGAAGAAATCATTCATGTAGACTGATATAAATCGCTTGATGTTCAGTTGTCTAAAGACGCAGATTGTTATGTTAATGTTATATACATAACAGAATATGGAATATCAGTCTTTAGAGGAATTTTATAGAGTTAAATTTTTACCTCATGTTGGTCTGTAACGATAACTATCAGAACTGATGAGTTGTAGGCGCTAAGAAAAGTACTGTATTTCATGTGCTTTGCCTACGGCATGTCTTCATTAGCGACCGCCGGAAGGTTTCGGAAGAATTTCGCACTCTGTCATATACGAGAAATATTCTCGAAAATAAATATACTCTGTGAAAACGTGAACGTGTGCTTCAATAAACAAACAGCAGACTTACAGATGAGCTTTCCAATTTCGTTTCAGAACTGTTAAAAAGCTACACATATCAACAGTTTAATTCTACAGGAAGACTGCAGAAACAGCTGTCTATGAGGGAAATAAAAATTAGTCGTTTCGCTTGAGAGATATTTCACATACTGCACTTCAAAAGAAGAGATGAATAAAGGTATCGTAAAATGAACACCGCAAAGATTTCCAACACTGCTGCAGACGCAAATAAAGGACGAATGATCTGTGGAGTTTTCTAAATGGTACCACTGAGGGGCAGACAAATGTGAGACTTGATCAATGTGTTGCCTGCAGTATTCGAATGTTTTCATTAAAAACTCAGTGGGAAGGGGCTGTTTCTGTGTTAACGCACCGTAAGGACATTCAGTAAAGGTTTTAAAGTAATCACGCAGCCTCAAAGCAGAAAGATATTTCGTGGGTAATAATGAATCCGTATTCTCCCAAACAGAGTTCTCTGGCAGGTTTCCCGTAAACGAGAAGACTGACGCAACCTAGTTTCATTCTCTCGCTCAGAGAAGATCAAATAGGGCGGTGAGTGCGATACCATTCAGGCGGTTAATGCTGTATCTGGGAATGAATGTTTCACCGCCCTTTTTTTGGATGGGCGTTGTCCCCACAATACAGAACATTCTTACCTCCTCACAGAGTGATGAGCTAGCTGACTTTCCAAACAGAGCTCTCCACAAAGAAATTCAAAGTCATAGCTATTCGTTACTTTGTAACGGATGGCACACAGCCGAAGCTTTAGTTTGTCCCAGATGTGTTTCACCTCTGTGGAATGATCACGGTTCTCAGCCAAACAGTCTTGGAAGTTCCTTTGATTTTCTTTGAACATTTTTCACTAGAAGAAAACAAAAATGCTGATGTAGCAAAGGCTCGGTTCTAAACGTTTAGCTTGTAAGTAGGCTGTTTAGGTTTTTATGTTGATAACGCCATGTAGCGCTCTATATGAAAATCACTGTCTGTGCTGTGTGCAGTCTGTGGCTGGTTTGCATTGTTGGAATTTGCCATTGTAGTGTTGGGCAGTTGGCTGTTAACAGCGCATAGCGTTGCGCAGTTGGAGGTGAGCCGCCAGCAGTGGTGGATGTAGGGAGTGAGATGGCGGAGTTTTGAGAGTGGATGATCTGGACGTGTGTCCATCAGAGAAAGTAAATTTGTAAGACTGGATGTCATGAACTTATATATAATATATATAATATATATATATATATATATATATATATATATATATATATATATATATATATATATTCATTTCATTGTTGCCCTTATGGGCAGTGTTTGAACTCGAAAATCACATGATGATGCAATTTTCACTTCTTTCCTTTCTTCCTCTTCTCTTCCCAAAATCTCTTCATCCTTTGGCTGTGCTCCTGTTTCCTTTGCTCTGTCCATAATGTTCCTTTCTTCTTTCTCTCCTTTACAACAAATTTTGCACTCGTAACTTTGTTTCTGAAGCATTTCCTGTCTCCTATCATTTGCCTGTTGATCCCTATCTGCCTTAAGTCTTCGTCTATTTCATGATACCAATTTGTTTTCTTGCTTGAGCTGTTTACTACATCAAAAATTTTCTTTGTAAGTCGGTTGTTGTCCATTCTCTGTATGTGCCCATAGAAAGTTAATCTGCGTTTTCTGATCGCGTCTGTTAGTCTGTCAGTGTGCTGGTACAGCTCTTTGGTAGGTCGCTTCATCCATATGCCATCTCTGTGAATTGGTCCAAATATTTTTCTGAGAATTTTGCGTTCTATTTTTTCTGTGTCTATGATGCCTGATGCTCCAATTGTGGTTGTTTCTGACGCGTACAATGCTTCTGGTAATACAACTGTTTTGTAGTGCCTAAGTTTGGCCTGCCTCGATATGCTTTTCTTATTATAATGTGACCATGTGAGTTTGTATGCCTTCTGGAGTTTCTTCGTTCGTTCCATGTTAGCCGCCTTGTTTGATCCTCCCATTTGTATGTACTCCCCTAAATACTTAAATTTTTCGACTCTTTCTACGGATCCATATACCGTATGCATGGTGTGTACATTGTTGGTCTGTCGTTCCATATATTGTGTCTTCTCGTAAGATACCTGCAGACTTGTTTTGGCAGCTATTTCATGCAAGCATTCCAGTGCTTCCTTTGCCTCCTGTGTATTATTGCTGAGTATGGCTATATCATCTGCAAATGCCAGACATTTTATGATTGTTTTGGTTTCACGCGTTCTTCCCAGCTGTATTCCTTTAACTTGTTCCTCCCACTGCTTGATAATTTTGTCTAACACCTTGTTGAACAGGATTGGTGAGAGCCCGTCTCCTTGTCGGAAGGGTTCCGAAATTTCTCCCATGAACTTAATCTTGGAGGTAGTGTCTGTAAGCGTCTGTTGTATAAGTGCCCTGGTTTTTCTGTCGATACCATATTCTTCCAGTACGTCAAAGAGTGTCTGTCTGTCTATGGAATCATATGCTTTTTTAAAGTCCACAAAGGTAACTACAGTGTTTCTTGCCTGTCTGACTTTCAAAAGTGTTCTCAAGTTCCAGATCTGTTCGATGCATGATCTCCCTTTTCTGAAGCCTGCCTGGTATTCCCCAATTTGCAGATCTGCTTGTGGTTCTAGTCTGTTTAATAGCACCTTAGAGAAAATTTTGTATGTAACTGGTACTAGCGAAATGCCTCTGTAATTGTTTGGATCTGACTTATCACCCTTTTTATGTAACGGATGGATCAATGCACATTTCCATTCCTCTGGCACTTTCTCTGTGATCCAAATTTCGGAGATAATCTTATGGATTTTTTTGGTGATGTTTTCATCTTGGAGTTTCCAGATCTCGGCGATAATACCATCTTCTCCGGCAGCTCTGTTATTTTTCATTTGTTTTATGATTTCCTCTATCTCTTCTATTGTGGGTGGATCAGAATCGGCATTAGATGTGGTCTTTTGGAATGTTAATTTTCCTGTAGGTTTTCTGCAATTAAGAAGTTTATCAAAGTAATGTTTGAGAATTTTACAGTT
The DNA here is from genome assembly GCF_021461395.2 of Schistocerca americana. Lineage (NCBI taxonomy): Eukaryota > Metazoa > Arthropoda > Insecta > Orthoptera > Acrididae > Schistocerca > Schistocerca americana. The sequence goes on along the minus strand of NC_060119.1, from coordinate 926,560,861 downwards.
TTCTTTTGTGTTTGTTTCCAGGGATCCATCTGTTCTTCGGAAGCAGAGGCTAGGGGGTTGATAGCCCTTAATATTTTCTTTGAAAGTTCTGTAAAAATTTCTTGTGTTATTTCTTTTGAAATCTTCCTCAATTTCTTTTAGTCTGTTATTGTCATATGCTCGTTTTTCCCTTCTGATTTCCTTCGATGCTAGTTTCTGAACTTCGTGAAATTCTTTCCATGTTTCTGAATTTCTGTAGCTACTGAACTTGTCCCATGCTTGCTTTCTTCTCTCAATGGCTTCATCACACTGTGCGTTCCACCACCTATGTTTGCGTTTTCTAGGTGGTTGTCCCCAGCACATAGTCTTCTGAACTGCCTTCGCCAGATCTGTCCATGTGTCTATTGAGTGCCTATTAATTTCTTCAACGATTTTATCCCTGTTTATCTTCAAGTATTCCGGATCAGGTTTGACTATTTTGTTTTGCGCTGTCTGTTTCAGTCTTGGGATTGGCCTAATCTTAACTTGTAGCAAATAATGATCAGACTCGAAGACTCCTTTACGTGTTCTGACATTTAGAATTTCCCGCGAATTTTTCTTGGATATGGCCACATGATCAATCTGAAATTCTCCCCACACTGTGTTGGGTGCTTTCCATGTTGTAAGTTTTCGTCTTGGTTTTTGAAATTGTGTTGACATGATTTTGAGGTTAAAGTTTTGACAATATTTTATGAGGTGTTCCCCATTTCTGTTCGTGCGAATATGTGCTGAGTATGGGCCTGTTATTTCTCTGAATTTTCTCTCCTTACCAAGCTGCGCATTGAAATCACCCATTACAATTTTCACATGTCTTTCTGGTACGTTGTTAGTTACTTCCTCCATGTCTTCCCAGAAGTCTTCAATTTCTTGTGGCTTCTTTCTGTTATGGTCATTTGTAGGTGCATGTGCGTTGATAATTGTGTATGCTTTATTACCTGATTTGAAGGACAGTGTCGAGATACGTTCTGATATTGAATTGAAGTCTATGATGTTATCCATGACTGATTTGTGTACTGCAAACCCTGTACCAAACAATAATGGTGTTCCTCTTCTGACAGCAGGTTTACCTTTGTAAATCCTGTAATGTTCTGTGTCGAAATGGTTTTCATCTACGAAGCGCGTCTCTTGGATGGCAAGAATTTTGATGTGAAATTTATCTAGCATGTCTGTCAGTTGTTTTAGTTTTCCAAGTTTGAACAGAGTGTTTGCATTGAGAGTGCCAAGGTAATGCTTGCGAAGAGGTTTTGAGAAGCTCCGACTCTTCTCCTCATGATGTTCCTGGTCCCCCAGAATCCGATGACCAGGAAAGTCCAGTCCGTTGACTGGGGCCTGGGGTAGCGGATTTCTTTCCATTTGTTCCATCATGATTGCTTCAAGTTGAAGTTGGTTGTGGTGACCTTCAACAAGATCACGGTAATTGCAGACTTGATTGTTGAGATCAAGCCATATTTCACTGCCGCACCAACTAGGTAAACAGACGCAGACCACTAGTCGCTGGATACCAGAACAGACACTAATGGATTTCTTGATGTTGTGTGTTTGGTCCGCGAGAGCTATTTTATTTCGCTCAAGTCCACCGGCAAGCCGGTGAGGACCCCCCTATCCGCCACCTGGGACGCGCCACGTCGGAGTATCACCTCTCCGCCTGCTACGACACCGTAATAGGTTCGTGGATATATATATATATATATATATATATATATATATATATATATATATATATATAAAAAATGACTTTTGAACAGTATTAAGGTAAATACATTGTTTGTTCTCTATCAAAATCTTTCATGTGCTTACTATACCTATCAGTAGTTAGTGCCTTCAGTAGTTAGAATCTTTTATTCAGCTGGTAGTATTGGCGCACGCTGTATTGCAGTAGTTTGAGTAACGAATATTTTTGTAAGGTAAGTGATTCACGAAAGGTATAGGTTATTGTTAGTCAGGTCCATTCTTTTATAGGGATTTTTGAAAGTCAGGTTGCGTTGCGCTAAAAATATTGTGTGTCAGTTTAAGCACAGCCATTTACAATTTTTCTAAGGGGACGTTTCAAGCTCTCTGTGGGAAGCACGTTATCGTTTGAAATGTTTTCACGACGCCATACCATACAGCGAAGGAGACTATCAGAAATAAGTGCCCCATCATATCATCGATTCCCACTTCCATTGTCGCCGCAATTCAATCAGAAAAGTACTGCTCACCAGATATTTTCAAGCGTAGAAACTCCAGAATCAGTTAAATCTTCTTGTACTGCTGCACAGATCACTGACGGCGTTATTTGTACCTCTATAAAGTTCTGTTCACAATATTCCACTTTTTTTTAATAGAAGTTTCAGCGAGGAATATTTGTCCATACAAAAACCAGCTGAAAATGCATTCATTATTAATATAAAATATATAACAATACAAGGTGTTCCATAAATGTTGCGACAAACTTAGAGGGGTTGTACAGGGCGTCTTGAGGACTGGAATCCGTGTCTGTAAACGTCATGCAACGACGCTACAGAACGTCGAAGTTACGGGCGCCAGCACCTGCCACTAGGCAACTCCTTCGGCAGCAAACGTGACTTTGTACGCTGACGGACCATAGGTGGAACGATTCGCAATGTTATTTGTTATCCAATGACCGCGACTGTTTGTCACGATCACGAAAGGAGAAAGTGGAGCTAAGCTGTTGCGTAGAAAGCTCTTGTCTCCTATGAATATGATGCTCTATTGCTTTCGTGGATGACACTGGGTTTCCATATGCAGTTTATTTTTCCACTGGAACCCTCTAAAATCTTCATTACTTTTGGTGCCAATTTGCCGCGATCACTGAATAACAAACAACTTTGCGAGACCTTCCACCTATGGTCCATCAGCGTAAAAAGTCACGCTTGCTGCCAAAGAGTAGGGCTGGTCTAGTAGCAGGAGCCAGTGCCTATAACTTCGACGATCTGTAGCGTCGTTGGATGAAGTTCCTGGACATGGGGTCCTGACCTCCATTTGTTCCTCCAGACATCCTCTACAAACCCTTGAAGTTTGCCGCAACATTTCTGGGACACTCTGTATAAAACAACAGAAAAAACATGACATCAATGACAGCTGTATAATGGGTGATAAAACATTTAAAGAATGAAGCCCCTGAGAGTGACGTTAGGTGGGTTGCATGAAATCAGGCAAAACTCGTCAGTTGGAATTTCACTCTTGCCGGGAGACACTATTTGAGAGATGACACAACACTGCCTCACTTTCACAACATTTTCAGTCAGATTAATGTTCATATTTTAGGTCATCATCTCGGTGGTTCCCAGTACGAAGAAGTGTTTCTTTGCCTTCTCGGTCTTCTGGTCCTCCCCTGGTGGAGAACTTCAGGTCTTTCCCTAGTGGTTGAAACTTGTGGTCTCATCTTGCAGTGGACTAAGAGCCAGTGGCAGTTTTCAACTTTGCCGACAGTGGAAATGCGTATCATCTCTGACATATCGTCTGTCACAAAGGTGAACTTAATCGTCCTGAGTCAGCTGTCTGACGTTTGACAACTCCAACTCGCACCATCGTTCCTGCGAGTTAAAGTGGCCTGGCCAGACCAGTGAAGATGTGCAAAATGTTCAAATGGCTCTAAGCACTATGGGACTTAACATCTGAGGTCATCTGTCCCGCAGACTTAGAACTACTTAAACCTAACTAACCTAAGGACATCACACACAGCCATGCCCGAGGCAGGATTCGAACCTGCGACCGTAGCAGCAGCGCGGTTCCGGACTAAATCGCCTAGAACCGCTCAGCCACAGCGAAGAAGTGCACCTCACACTGAACTCTGTCGGGATTTCAGGGCTCTGATTGGACACTTTCTTGCATTCTGATAATCAGAACGCCATACCGCGTGATCTGCAAATTTTCGTCGACCGCTTCTTGCCCACAGCGCGCCGTTTCCCGCTGCCGCTTGTGTCAGGGTGAAAGGATAGAATAGTGCTGCACTGGCGTAGGACTGTTGAATGATATTCACAGCTCCCTGTTTTCAGGTGAACCATTGTTTGTGGTATACTTGGTCGTAGTTCATTCCATTCGAGTAAAGTCGGACCTCACAGTGGATTCATGTAAACAAAGTCAGATTGCGTTACAAAAGGGGTTAATTCAGGGGAGAATTTCCCCAGTGTATGCTTTGCCAACCAAACACGATTCCTTTACTGATTAGTAATTGTCATTTTTGTGTAAGATTTATCAGCTAGTTGTAGTTACAAAAAGATTAATAAAACTTGTCTTCAATTTGTAAACTTAAATACGCCACTGTTCTCAATTAAGGTTCAATCTTCTGAAATTAGTTGATATGATTATTAATTTGCTTTCTCAAACTGACTTCGAGGATAGGCAACAAAAGTACCAAGAATAAAGTCACTAATTCATATATAAAAATTATGGGTGTCGCTCACGATTTGAAGGTTATTGGGAAGAAAATACTTTTCTCCATGTAAAAATAATAACATTTAACATCACTCGGACATAATTTATGATTAAAACAAGCGACGGCTTGCATATTGTTCTAGACATCTTTACGTGCTTCACGTGTGTGCTCAGAACTGAAAAATCCAACGTGACGCCTTAGGCGTACATACTAAAGACACTGCACAACTCGTACGTGCAAAGCTAGTTTTAAGTTCTTGACTGATCGAAAACTGAAAATTGCTAGCCCTTATAATATATGACTGGAATTGCCTGCTGACATCACACTGGCATACTGTGGTCGCGGACATTCTTATTTCTGTAGAGATGGTTCGGGAAGCAGCCGTGATTAAACCGTAAGCTAAGAGCGTACTTTACAGTTCGTCTGGACATCGTCCATTTGGGATCTAGTTTCATAATTCAAGATCAAGTAGGTGTAATATCATTCTCACGTGGTAGTCACAACGTTCAATTCGTTTTGTCTTGGTTACATTGTACGATTGCAGCTTTACATGTTGAAATTCATAGTGGGTATTTTCTATGCCACTGAATTACTAGTGTGTGCTACTTCTGTTTCTAACTGATCTCTCTTTTTATTGAGTGTAATATCAGTATGTGACTTGAGCCACACAAGGTTAATGACGTGGCCTGCTGCTCTTGCTTGAAAATACACTCCTGGAAATGGAAAAAAGAACACATTGACACCGGTGTGTCAGACCCACCATACTTGCTCCGGACACTGCGAGAGGGCTGTACAAGCAATGATCACACGCACGGCACAGCGGACACACCAGGAACCGCGGTGTTGGCCGTCGAATGGCGCTAGCTGCGCAGCATTTGTGCACCGCCGCCGTCAGTGTCAGCCAGTTTGCCGTGGCATACGGAGCTCCATCGCAGTCTTTAACACTGGTAGCATGCCGCGACAGCGTGGACGTGAACCGTATGTGCAGTTGACGGACTTTGAGCGAGGGCGTATAGTGGGCATGCGGGAGGCCGGGTGGACGTACCGCCGAATTGCTCAACACGTGGGGCGTGAGGTCTCCACAGTACATCGATGTTGTCGCCAGTGGTCGGCGGAAGGTGCACGTGCCCGTCGACCTGGGACCGGACCGCAGCGACGCACGGATGCACGCCAAGACCGTAGGATCCTACGCAGTGCCGTAGGGGACCGCACCGCCACTTCCCAGCAAATTAGGGACACTGTTGCTCCTGGGGTATCGGCGAGGACCATTCGCAACCGTCTCCATGAAGCTGGGCTACGGTCCCGCACACCGTTAGGCCGTCTTCCGCTCACGCCCCAACATCGTGCAGCCCGCCTCCAGTGGTGTCGCGACAGGCGTGAATGGAGGGACGAATGGAGACGTGTCGTCTTCAGTGATGAGAGTCGCTTCTGCCTTGGTGCCAATGATGGTCGTATGCGTGTTTGGCGCCGTGCAGGTGAGCGCCACAATCAGGACTGCATACGACCGAGGCACACAGGGCCAACACCCGGCATCATGGTGTGGGGAGCGATCTCCTACACTGGCCGTACACCACTGGTGATCGTCGAGGGGACACTGAATAGTGCACGGTACATCCAAACCGTCATCGAACCCATCGTTCTACCATTCCTAGACCGGCAAGGGAACTTGCTGTTCCAACAGGACAATGCACGTCCGCATGTATCCCGTGCCACCCAACGTGCTCTAGAAGGTGTAAGTCAACTACCCTGGCCAGCAAGATCTCCGGATCTGTCCCCCATTGAGCATGTTTGGGACTGGATGAAGCGTCGTCTCAAGCGGTCTGCACGTCCAGCACGAACGCTGGTCCAACTGAGGCGCCAGGTGGAAATGGCATGGCAAGCCGTTCCACAGGACTACATCCAGCATCTCTACGATAGTCTCCATGGGAGAATAGCAGCCTGCATTGCTGCAAAAGGTGGATATACACTGTACTAGTGCCGACAGTGTGCATGCTCTGTTGCCTGTGTCTATGTGCCTGTGGTTCTGTCAGTGTGATCATGTGATGTATCTGACCCCAGGAATGAGTCAATAAAGTTTCCCCTTCCTGGGACAATGAATTCACGGTGTTCTTATTTCAATTTCCAGGAGTGTATTTATCTTTTACTCCATACAATATTTACTATCACGTCGTCTCCAGCTCAGCGGTCTTAGAACATTTAAAACACTCTCAGTGTACGTTTATGATTAAGTCTCTGGTTACTGTAATGGCACTAACGTACACTATTGTTCTTTAAAATAGGAACACCATGAAGAATAGCAAATAACGAAATTTTACCTGATTTGCTATACCATATGGCATGAACAACACATTTTTAAATTTGTAGGTGATCTGGGGTATACAGGGTACAAATTAAGTATACAGGGCTGCCAGCACTAGCAGCAACAATGACTCTAACATGGCTGGGCGTGGAGTGTAACTGAGTTTAGATGATATATACGAGCACATAATTTCATGACGAGATGTTTGCAGTGGCTGAGAGATATGTAGAACGTGCTAGGGAGGTAACAGTCGATCACCTTCAGTATAGAAGTAGCTCAGAAAAGCAGAGGCAACAAGTGGTCTTGCATTATATTGTTGGAAGATGAAATCACGGAAATCTCGAAGATATGGAGCAGCCACTTGCCTTAACAACTCAAGAAATGTAACAATTACTTTCAAATTACCGACTATGCTAACCTGAAGTGGTTGTTCTGTTTACCCGATGGCATCCCATACTGTCACGAGAGGGGCTGGGTGCGTATGACAGTAAATCATGCATCTGGCCAACACTCATCCTCATTCGAGTTTCCATGTTGTTATACTCTTCAGTGATGATGTATGCAGATCTGCGACTCTTTTGTCCAGTGTTGGCGTTGGGCCCATCACAGTCGGCACACCTCTCTCTCTGCTCTCTCGTCTAGGGAGACAGCAACATGTCGCACTGTCCGTGTCGATACATCTCTTACTGGAAACAAGCCCATTTCCTGACTCAAGTTAAGTGCCATAGCTAATCGAAGCTGCACGTCTCAACGAATAATCCGTTATTTCTCTCGGGCGCTAGATGTACCGACAGGATCCTGCACGGCGGTCAGTAATGCTCTCCGGGATCCATCGATTCCATATTCGAATGACAGATCCGACCACAGCGAGCAGCAATATCGCGAAACGATATATCACAGACCCCATATGCCACGATCCTGTCAGTGTAGAATTCCGACACGTGCTGGTAGACGTTTCCGCTTTTTAAAAGGGCTGTAACACCATCTTCTCCCAAAGAATAAACATTTAAATACGATTTCTGAATGAGAAACATGCTGCATGACCTTTCCCCATACAGGGTGGTCAGGAATAGACTGAAAAGCTTGTAACGGTGCCGCTGGGTAGGTTTTGCTGAGAAATAATTGTTACGAAAAAAATTCAATACGTTGCGCAGTTTCTGTGTTAATTATCATTGAAGTCAGCCAATCAGGCCGTTTCGCGCGCATATTCAAGCGGCACGCCGGATACGATATTAGTGTCAGTCGTTGTCATAGCGTAACATAGCACGAGACTGCTCAGCCTTTGGCTCGAGTTCGATTCTGACTTCCGTCCCATGTCCAATTTTCGTATCGCTCTCTTGTTCGGTTTCAGAAAACCAAACGAAGAACATGTTTGGCGATGTTGTTTCTGTTCCGGCGTAACATCAAGCGCCGGCACGTCGGCATGGAACGTAACAGCAGAGAAGGCTGCGAGGTGACATCAGCCAATCAGCCAATAGAACGCTGACTAGGACGACACCACGACAGGAGCGGCACCTATACGAAGAGAATATAAGCCCCGCTCCAGGTAGCCTCGGCCGCACTGGGAGAGCTGCACCAGAGGAACCGCACAAGAACACGAGCTGTGATATAAACTCTGTAGCCGTGACTTGTGACCTATATTAACTGCTTGCATGCAAATTGTATGTATCGAAGGACAATGATTATCCGCATGTCGCCATTTCCTTGCGACAGCTCATTGTAAAACCGCTAAGTTAAGTGTTGTCAATTCAATTTATTGTAATAAATTCCATTAATAAGATTTGCTTGAATTGTTGTCTAACTATCCGAGAAAACAGCTTCCTAGGCACCCTATATTAGACGAGTGGGCAGGATCCGACACTGGCGACGAGTTACAAGAAGAACCCAGTCCCTGGAGGCCACGGAATTTTCTTTTGTGTTTTGCTGGCGGCTTAATTCTCTCTTGTCTTTACTTTGCAGGGGCGTATACTTGCTTCAACAGTCTCTTTTGCTAAACGGTGTTTTCGGGTGGGTACTGCAGAAATTTTCTTGTTTTTCTACTTATTTTTCTTGCTTGCCTTGTCTGTTTCTTGCATTTGTACCTTCCAAAATGCCCATTCCACCTATGACACTCCCTGCTCAACCGCCACAGCTGCCAGTGTTACATGCAACACAGCTAATGCAGAGGTTTCAGTTCCAGACTCAGCAAATATCTATATTGCTCAACACGGTGCAGTAGCTACTCGCCAACACTGTGTGCCCAGGAACGCACACCTACAGCTATACCGCCTTGTCGGCCGCTGTGACCGAGTGGTTCTAGGCGCTTCAGTCCGGAACCGTTCTGCAGCTACGGTCGCAGGTTCGAATCCAGCCTTGAACATGGATGTCTGTCATGTCCTCAGGTTAGTTAGGTTTAAGAAGTTCTAAGTTCTAGGAGACTGATGACCTCAGATGTTAAGTCCCATAGTGCTCAGAGCCATTTGAACCATTTTCTCGTATCCTGAAATTATTGCACACTGGTGAGGTATGAGGGTGGGGGTGGAGATGTGTTTGAAGGTGGAGATGTGTTTGAAGGTCACTTTCGTATGTTTTTCCTGAAAAACTTGAAAACTGTAGCCTCTAGAGGAAACGTATCCCAATACAAAGTTTAACTACTTTAAATTCTACAAAAAGGTCCTTCTCATTTTTTTCTGTAGGATTAATAGGTTTCTCGTGGTGTGTAAGAAAGTCTGAAAATTTGATGCGTGGTGTATGAACGCCAGATATAACATTGCTGGATGCATAAAACGACATCGGTAGGGGCAGCTCAGTCACCCCGCATAGCTGCCAAGTCCGCAGTACGGAGAAGTGTCCGATTACTTATGAACAGATAGTGTATTTGGGACATGAAGTAACACAGAAGCGGCAGATGTAATTTTTTAGCATTCTCCGATATGTTGGTTGGAATATTTTCGGTATATTGTCCAAGTGAGACAACTATTACATATCCATACTTGAGCACAGTTTGGATGAAATGCTACCGCTATCAACACTTTACTATGGTGACTTGATACTGTAAAATAAAATAGTATCAAAGTGTAGATGTGCGAGTTTCGTTTCCAAAACAAGGAAAATGGCTATTTCCTCTGGCTTTCAAACCGACGTTTGTGTTTACTTATTTTCCTAACTATGACCGCAATAATAAGGCAAGATGACAAGTAGGCTAAATTTTTATGAAAGAACGGCAGAATTCTATTAAGCGTTTTTGTTGGTAAGTACAATTTTTGTAAAACTTCTGTCGAAATTTTTAAGTGCATTCTATGTGCGGTTGTTTGTTGGTAGCCATGTGGAAATGGGCAGTCCGATGTGTGGGGCAGTAAATAAAGAAAAATCAGTTTCGTTGTGCTATAAGACATCTCTTCATTGGTCTTCTCAGACATCTTTTGCCTATCCATGGGTACTCTGTAGTTTGTCTTCCAGCCGATTGCTCATTTGAAGGATGTATTCGAGTCACTTTTGATTCTTCCATTTTTCCTAGTGTTGATAAGATCGTCTACCTTATTTGTATGTTCTCATTGCGTATGTTATTCAGTCTGCTACAACGTCTAATCGTTTCAGAAATTTTATTTCTGTAGCTTGAAAGCGGTTTCAGTCGTCAGCTTCCGGGAATCACATTTCGTTGCCATACAGAAGAGTCAGATGGCTCTGAGCACTATGGGACTTAACATCTGAGGTCATCAGTCCCCTAGAACTTAGAACTTCTTGAACCTAACTAACCTAAGGACATCACACACATCCATGCCCGAGGCAAGATTCGAACCTGCGACCGTAGTGGTCGTGCCTTTCCAGACTGAAGCGCCTAGAACCGTTCGGCCACAGCGGCGGGTCAAGAATCAGATCCAAAGTTGTCTAATTGAACTGTTGAAGCCATTCACACGAAACTAACAAGTTCCGTACTTCGCGATGTACGGCCATTTAAACAAAAATGCGCGAAATAGTTGGCACACTGGCATACATGTCGAACAAACACAGTGCATTCTTCGCGAAAAATCATTGCGTTTCCGATTTGACCAAACATGGACACAGGAGAACGCTGAAATACAAGACTGCGCAAATTCTTGGCCATGGGTGAAATCTAGGTGCACAGTTGAACCACTGAGTCCAAGCAACAGTCAACACCGTATATAAAGGCTTGTGAAAGTTCTCTGAAGATTCGAAGACCGTTTTTTGATGCCGAAAGGCGAGAACCATCGCTTTTTGGGATTCTTATGTTGTAGTTCTGACAGATTACCCGGACAAACGTAGAACTACATACAGCTCATACTGTGCTTCTTTATTGCTCGTTTGAAAAACGAGGTTAACTGCTATACGAGAAGCTGCTCTTTGTCACACTAGAATAGCACAACTGAAATCCCACAGACAACAAACTACCTAGGGGGATTCTAAATACATCCTCTTCCAGCCACTTCTCCTGATTTAGCCTGCGTTGAGTCAAAAACAAGAATGTTTAGTTTGGTTTCATTAAAACAGTGGGACGTTTCTCAGTAGAATTTGTCATATTCAAAGCGCACCGTGTGGAGGAATAATTAGGCACTTTAAACAAATACTTATTGTTAAAAGATAATTCGTAAACAGCACTAAAATGCGTCTTTATTAGTCACTAATTGTTTGCGGTGCTTAGGTAGGTCTTAAGCTAAGGACCTTCCACTTAATGCGTCAGGATATCTTCCATTATACTACGTATAACAATTGCATTTTCTGTTGAGCGTCATCTGCACAAAAAACCCTGCCACCACTTCCTATAATAATTGTTTAGTGTCATTCTATGTTTTATAGTAAATTAGAATGTTATACTCTTTTTCGTTTGTGACAGCTATAGTGACAAACTGAAGTTCAAGATTATCACCGCGCCATAAGTCATAAATGTAAATTTCACTAACTGGCTACGCAATAGCTTCATTGTTCCAACAGTTTCACATTCATTCACGTATTTACCGTTCGCGAATATGGTTATGCGTGAAGTTATTTGTTTTTGTTCCATTTTTTTGACAGACTTCTCGACTGAGCCTTGCAGATTTCATCACGGTTTATTTTGCAGTGCTGGTGTTGTGTTTCAAGGGTTGCAGCAACAGGGAAAAAAGCGGCCGATGGAGTGGCTGAGAAACTCGATAACAGCAACCGTGTCGCAGGCGGCACCGTTGGGCAAGGAATGGGTTTGTTGTGGGGGGCGGTGAGGGGGGTCCTATTCTGAGTGTCTCTGGGGGAGAGGGGGTGGGGGGAACGGCGGAGATAACCTGACGCAAGCCTCGCGCACGTTGCCTCATCCATAGGCGACACGGTTCGCTGGAGGAGGAGGCGAGAGACGCAACCCCGTCTGGCCGTTGCGTCTTCCCGCGGATGCTCAGACCTCAGCATCAGCTGCGCGCAGATGGTTGTTTGTACTGAAGCACTGGTCGAATTGGCAATCGAACTACTGTCCGCAGGTCACAAGAATGCGCGCGACCGGAATGCGTTTGCGAGTCGGTGACGTGCTCTAGACTGGATGGTATAGGGGAGAGTGGGGCACATTGAACCATAAAAAATATTTCTCCGTGTTACTCATCCAACAATTTTATTACAGAGTTGTGATATACAGATGTTACAGTTTAATCATTCAAGTATCAAATGGTTTTATATGATTGCACTGTCATTAATTGTTTTTTAGCTACACGCCTTTGAAGAAAATTTGGTAAATGTTTCATTGTGCCCTACATGTGGGGTACAATGAACCACTTTAAACAGGTTCATTGAAGGAACCTATTTAGCATACAAAGTAGTGTAAATGTACTTTAAACATAATATTTACATATATTCCACGTGTGAATCATATAATTAAATCTGTAGCGAGTTCGTTTCATGAACCCATGGAACCAGTCTACACCAGCCATTCCCTCTATCCAGTTTTCGGGACATTTCAGACCATTTTTCAAAGCCAGCTCACTTGCTAAGCACCTGCATGTTTTAGTGTCAACACCAAAGCATATCTTAGAAGAACGCAACAAATACTCCACTAATTCTTTCTCCTGCTCCACAGAAAATACCTTATGATTGCCGTAGTTTGGTGTCAATCTTTCACTGGAACCACATTTAATGTTTTAAACATATCGTCAAAGAGTAGGGTAAGGTATTTATTGAGATTTAGCTGCTTGGCGAACTGCCATGCCCTTATTAAGAACATCCTGTACAGCTTCTTGCATAACATTGTGGTCAGTTTTACCTCTGTCCGTCTTCCTGTGGTATGAATGAACCATCTTAAAACCTGATAATATAAAACAAGACTGCTGAATGTCCGTAATTTAAAAGCCCTAAATACCTACACATATGATTTTACCCATGCTAAGGAAACAAAGTACAGAGTGCTTGTATTGGACAATTAAGTGATTCCTGGGGCACAATGAACCATGGCTCATTGTGCTCCAGGAGAGCTTGGTTCAATGTGCCCCAACAGTACATATTTCAAACAAAGCTCATGTGAGGTAATGTATGAGCATTGTTAATACTGAAGATATACATCATTAAAATACAATATTGATATTGTTACTATGACTTACTTTCTCTAAAATTTGGTGACAAAGGATTGAACAAAATTCAATTTATCTACATCTCCAAAAATTACTTCCTGTCGCGAAACTAACATACCACTAGTACAACACTAATCGCAGGAACTAGTTCCTGCAGAAAACAAATGGCAGTCGGTAGAGCAGTACTGACAACATATGCACAGAGAAAAAAGTAATTTACCACCTTAGACTGAAATTATGCTACCCGATTCATTGTGCCCCGTGGTTCAGAGTGCCTCACTCTCGCCTACGTTCCGTTCCAAAGACATTTTCATGAACACAGTTATGTCAACAGTGTAACTCTGAAACACTTGAAAAGGTACGAGTGACGTAAATTAATAACGGTGCTACGTACACATCTACAGTAATTCGTTTCTTTACCATTATAAATGTTTTGTTTTATTTAGACGAAACGTCGGTAATGACAGATTGTTTCGCTTGTCTCTTTCTTTCAATGTGTATATTTTTATTTTATTTATTTATCAGATTCCTTGGAACCATGCGAGCAAAAGCTAATTGGTCATGGAACGAGGTAGTACGTAGTTTTATTGCAGTTCAGCGTTAATCACGTCTCCGAAAGCTATGTGCTCGTGTTACTGACCACACTTTTAGGTACCTCATTTATACTGCGTCGCACGTATTTCACAATAACACTTGTGTCATCTGCTAAGATGAAATTTGTAGTATCTGGTGGCAGATCGCCGCGCGGGATTAGCCGAGCGGTCTAAGAAGCTGCAGTCATGGACTGGGCGGCTGGTCCTGGAGGAGGTTCGAGTCCTCCCTCGGGCATGGGTATGTGTGTTTGTCCTTAGGATAATTTAGGTTAAGTAGTGTGTAAGCTTAGGGACTGATGACCTTAGCAATTAAGCCCGATAACATTTCACGCACATTTGAATATTTTTGATTTTTGGTGGCAGATCATTGATACGTATCAAAAAAGCAACGGACCTGGAACTCTCAACCTTGGGGCACACCAACACCTTGCATCACCCAGTCTGATTCAAACCTCTTCTCTGTTTGCTGGTAATGGATTTTTTAATTTCATAATGTTCCCACTTATGCAGAAGTATTTCAGGGACCACACAAAGAAATGCTTTTGTGAAATCAAAGAAAATACGTACTGTCCTCAGTGTATCGTTTAAGCATGATAGTCCTTACGAACAACAGAATAAATTACGTTTCTGTCGGCGCTCCTTTCCTGACTCCAGTCCGCGAGTCTGAGAGCAAGTAAATTAAGTGAGCCTAAGGGAGTTAGATTGGAGAATGAGACGCTAAAAGCAGCAGATGGGTTTAGCTATTTGGGTGGCATGGAAAGTAACGATCGCAGAAGTAGAGAGTGTATAAAATTCTGATCGGCAATAGCAAGAAAAATGTTTCTGAAAAAGAGAAATATTTTACTATCTAACATAAAATGGAAATGAGCGTATGGCGTCAGTGGCCGGAGTTCCCAGGCGGGAAGTTCGGCCGCAAGGTGCAAGTCCTACTGAGTGCGACGCCACATTGGGAGACTTGCTCGTCGACATTGGGAATGAAATGATGATGAGGCAGGACAACACCCAGTCCCTGGGGGAAGAAAATCTCCCACTCCAGTCGGGATCTAACATAAATGTAGATGTGAGGAATTCTTTACTGCAAGTATTTGTCTGGAAGGTACTTAAGTAAAACCTCGACCATAAGAAATACAAGGAAAGAACAGAAGCTTCTGAAATGTGGCTCTAGCAAAGAACGCGGTGGATAGATGGGGTAATTAATGAGGAGGTTGTAAATCAAATTGAGGAGAAAAGAAATTTGTCGTATAGTTTGAAAGAAAAGACAGGTTGACTGGACATATTCCGAGGGATTAAGGAATCCTAAATTTCGTAATGGAGCGAAGTTCCGGAGGAGGGAAAAACTGTAGAGGGAGACCAAAGCCTGAAAACATAAGCAGTTCAAGTGGACGTGAGTTGAATTGTCTATACTGAGTTGAAGAGTCATTCACATCATAGACTGTTGAGGAGGGTTGCATCAAACGAGTTCTAAGACTGGAGACAACAGTAACAAGAATACTGCACACCCCACCTTTGTGAACGCGACAAATCGGGACTTTGCCGCGTACTGTGAAGTACTGAAGGCCGGTTCCCACTAGAGCGCGGCAGCGCGGCGTGCGGAAGCGGCAGCGGCAAGCGTTTTCCGCGTTGACGCGGCGGCTCGCGGAATTGGCGTTCCCATCTGGAAGCGGCAGACGTTAGCGGTAGCCAATGACGGACAGCCACTGAGGTACGGGGCAGGACCCACTGAAACGCGCGGTGCGTTTGATTAACTATATCTTACACCTACATGAAGGAAAGACGAAGTTGGGTGAAGACATACCAATTTTTCATTTTCTGTACAATGTGCTCTTTCACATATTTCATTATTCATGTTTTCTCATTTCACCATAAACAGATTTCATGACTACCGTTCACGATTGTTCACTATCTCCTAACACAGTGAAACAATGTACAACAAGAGAGATTATTCAGATAGTTAAGCGAGACAAAAATTTAAAATGTGGTACGGTAGCAGGTACACGAAAACAGTAAGAACACAAAGGCTAGGTGGAAGGGATGTAAGTGGAAGCCACCTGATAGAATTTCCCACAGAGCATAATGTAATCATCGTCAGCACCTTGCTTAAGAATCACGAAAGAATAATATGTATTTGGAACAGTTTTCGAATCCAGATTTTAAATTGTAAGGCATTTCCTGGTGCAGACGCAAACCTGACTGAAGACTGTCAATAGCAAGAAAAGCGTTCTGAAAAAGAAAATTTGTTCTCACCGAATATAAATGCTAATGGTTGGATACTATTTTACAAAGGTATTTGTGTGGAGTGCAGCCTTGTATGTAAGTGAAACGTGGATGATGAACAGTTCTGTCAAGAAGACAATGGACGCTTTCAAAACGTGGTGATTCATAATAATGCTGAACATTAGATACGAGGATCGTGTGACTAAAGAAGAGGTACGGAATTAAATAGAGGAGGAAGAGGAAATTACGGCACAACTTTGACAACAATAGGGGTTAGTTGACAGGACGTATTGTGGGGCGTCAAAGAGTGAGGACAAAGGGGTTGGGTGATAGTATTCTGATAATAATCATCTGTTGAAATACTATTCTACTATTTTATCTATTAATGTAAGCAGTGAATTTACTCTTCCATGCACTCCTTAAAACATTTAAACCAAAACTGAAATCAGCTGAACACCAAATCTTTCAACCACTGTCTGACAACTACTGGATTCACTTTCAACTGTCTATAACTATCACTGGCTAGCCATACACACATACAGATATAAGGAGAACAAAAATAAACAAAAATTAGTTTTCAGCACATAATTCTGCAGGTTGGCAACATGTACATAGCCGGCCGGTGTGGCCGTGCGGTTAAAGGCGCTTCAGTCTGGAACCGCGTGACCGCTACGGTCGCAGGTTCGAATCCTGCCTCGGGCATGGATGTGTGTGATGTCCTTAGGTTAGTTAGATTTAATTAGTTCTCAGTTCTAGGCGACTGATGACCTCAGAAGTTAAGTCGCATAGTGCTCAGAGCCATTTGAACCATTTTTTTGAACATGTACATAAACAAACCAGACAGGAAGGGACATGAGGTGAACACACTGTAGTTACGACTTTAAATCAGAGTTTTCGGTAAAACGTCTACTGCTAGTGACAGAAGAAAAAAGAGCGAACATGAAAATGTGCTTATGTTCCATAATCTAAGTTTTAGTTCAACCTCCAGCATGTGAGCAGGTGAGGGGAAACGTATATGTCCGCCAAAAACTCAATTCACTGTAACAGAAGCTTCTGAAATGTGGCTCTAGCAAAGAACGCGGTGGATAGATGGGGTAATTAATGAGGAGGTTGTAAATCAAATTGAGGAGAAAAGAAATTTGTCGTATAGTTTGAAAGAAAAGACAGGTTGACTGGACATATTCCGAGGGATTAAGGAATCCTAAATTTCGTAATGGAGCGAAGTTCCGGAGGAGGGAAAAACTGTAGAGGGAGACCAAAGCCTGAAAACATAAGCAGTTCAAGTGGACGTGAGTTGAATTGTCTATACTGAGTTGAAGAGTCATTCACATCATAGACTGTTGAGGAGGGTTGCATCAAACGAGTTCTAAGACTGGAGACAACAGTAACAAGAATACTGCACACCCCACCTTTGTGAACGCGACAAATCGGGACTTTGCCGCGTACTGTGAAGTACTGATGCGGCTAGCGGTCACATCTGTGAATTTACAGCCGCACTTCTTCATTGTCTCCTTCTGTTTTGATGGCTTTGGTGACCGCTCCGCATTTCGAAATACAGCTGTGAAATACGAGACGATTATTGTTGTAGTAACTTGGAATACTGTCTTGGGAAAAAGTGGTGAAAGTACTTGGGTTAAAAAAAAAAGCATAAAATTAAGTGGCAAAAAAACCTGAGAAGGAAATTATTTTAGTTTCGTCAGAGCATAGGTAGTGCTTATTTTCGAAAAGTTAAAACGGAGTATCAATTTGTGACAACTGATGAGGACATTAACTAGCCTGGAGAATTTGTTTGAAATTGAGATACGGGTAAATGTATAGTTTCATCGGATGCAGAAAAATGGTTTGAGGTCCTTACAGTCTGCAAATGACATCAAACCACAAATGAAGCTAAATTCGTGAAAGTTACAGAAGTGATGGTTTCTACAAACCATTAATACCGAAATGTGATTCAATGGAGCAGGAAAGCACTAAATACTATACATATCTGTGGGTGAACAGGTACACATGAATAACTTAATGAGACTATTTTTTCAGCTGTAGTAGTCTATCATCAGTCCTTAATTTGTTGATGATTAACGGTTTGGTGACAAATACGAGAGGCACATATGGTCAACGGAGTTCCTCTTTAACTAAACTGTTCATATTAATTTCTTAAGGTTTAAAAATGTATTTACCTGAATTTTTAACGGTCACCAGTTTGTTTAAATTACGCTGTTTAAGTATAAATGGTTAGTTACATTTATCAGCACAGTGCTCTGCAATCTACTATTTATCATGTGCTCACTGGAAACGCTAGTTTATTTTGTAATGAATAAGTCCAGGTAAGCTGCAAATGGTTTACTTAGTAGTGCTTCTTCTTTACTACAAGGCTGTTTCCGCTATAGAGCCATCTCGAGCAAACATGTGACTGGAACAGATGCCCATATTCCATCAGAGAGTGAACTGTTAACTGTCTATTTGTTATTAGACCGCTAAATAACATAAGTTTTGTTTGCATAGAATATTTTCGTGAAATTTGCCAATTCAGCTGTCAAAATTTCTAACCTATTGAAATCTGCAGGAAGGAAGGGGGTGAGGTCGATTCCTTGGCTACTACCTGAACGAGTAACACTGAAATCAGTCAGCTGCATATGCTGAAATCTGACGCTCCCCTTTATCAGGGTGGGTCCATTCTACTCAGTGACTTAGGTTTTGTATTTCTCCAGGGGCTTGAGGTGGGTGGAGAGACCGATCGCCGATCAGCGTTTGCGCCGACTTGCTCTGCTTCAACAACCGGCAGAGTTATGATGGGACGTCAACGCCTCCTGCAGATCGCCAGCTCCCTTGGAAGGGCATGAGTTGACTCCCGCTTCCCCCCTCCCCCCCCCCCCCCCCCCCAACTCTATCCTCCAGCGACAGTGACAACTGTTCCCTCCCCATCCCCTTAGTCAAGTGCATTGTCCACACATAAACTGCGCATGTGTGTGTGTGTGTTTGTGTCTGCCTGTGTGTATGTGTGTGTGTTTGTGTAAAACCTCTGTGTCTACCGAGCTCACTACGAGTGATTTTGTCTCCTTTTTTTTTTGAGTGTTTCGTGATAACTGTGTGTTTTTTCCTTGTTATACATCCTTTCGCGAGCACCTTAACGTATTCATTCTTTCCGCAAGTGTTCATTTTTTTTCTGAGCGCTATCCGAGATTGGAATAATAGAGAATTGTGAAGGTGGTTCGATGAACCCTTTTCCAGGCATTTAAATGTGATTTGCAGAGTATCCATGTAGATGTAGAATTGGTCCTTTTTGGTGGTTTCGTTTTTGTTTACGTGACAATAACAGAACCAGAGATAGGTGAAAGTATAAGGGCTAAGATCCCCGAAAAATGTCAATACGCACCACAGAGTGCAAGTGGAGGCCTAGTCGAATCCTATTTTGTGTTTCTGTTTTTTGTAACTCATTTTGGTATGATAGCATCTCTTATAAAGCACGAAGTCACGAACTGAAACGACAGCACGGCCCTTGTTTCTGTAGGAGACTCTTTGTGGGTGCTACAATTATGTTAAATTCACCATGGGTGACAAACTATTATCGCCACATGAAAGTTAGAGTAATTAGAGACGAACAAACGTTTGAGGCTAATAATGATATTATTTAATTTTGACTACAATTTGATTAGTAATTTTATGTTTATTATGAGAGCGAACGTGCTGAACTAAGTAGATAGTCATAGTACAGGGTACTAGCCACATTTTTGTTGGTCGGAAATGTAGTTAATTCAAAGGCGATAGTTTTCGCCAAGACGGCGTTGTAAGGAAGCCCATTCTGCTGTTTCAACGGTCCTTTGCTCTTGAACACACGGGCGAGTTATCATAGAAGCTGTTCTGGCCCTTAGAAGAAAGAAGTGTCCAGCAACCCAACTCAGGTATGCAACTTATCTAAAACTGTTCATATCAGCACAATTAGTATGGGTATGAAAATTAAAACCGTCTTCGCAGTCGTCCGTTTTCTTTGAATCGCAAGGTGTTAAACAACTTCTACAACAAGGGCTCTGCCTAATTGGGACTGGAGTTCTTGTGTCGTCAAGACGCGTTTCTTCGGATGATGCAGTCAATCCCCAGACCGTCTCCTGTTCATTCCGTTAAGGCACCATGTCGAGGCAGTTTAATTACAGTACACAGGCAACACAAGGCCCGATAATAGACTAGTGATTAGTCACAAAAACACTTTAGAATCTTGTCGTTCGCTGGTTGCGACGCACAGCTAGTAATAAAGATCGCTTTGCGACGCCAAAGCCCCCTTTCCGCCGCCCCGGCAATGTGCCACATTCTATTGCCACGTGCCATCTATAGACAACATCTGTCTCGCTCGTCCTCAATTGCGTGCTTTATTTCACTATTTTCTGCTCTCAGATTACTCATGCGTGTGATTTCCTCGACGACCGATTGTGGAGTAACGTTTAAGTAATAACTTTCTGGTATCCACTCGTTTTTGTCAGTTATTTCATTGCCTTTTTACTCCTTTTTACCCTGTTCAATCTGTGCGCTTAATTGTTAGTATATTTGCGGATTTTTATGAAAATATGCATATTTGATTGAGTCTGTGATCGACTCCTATTTGTGTATGGTTGTAGTATCACCGTCCATCCTTAGTCTATCTCACACACTGTGATTATGGAAACAGGGTGGAATCGCGGCTGTAGTACGAGATGATTTGGCTGTTTAGGAACGGTCAGGTCAAGGCAGGACAAGGCAGGGAACTCGTTTCCAAGTCACACAGCTGAGAAACATCTGCCTTAGTGTACCAGTCTGCAAGTAGGAGCAAATCTCAGGTGCGGCTCGTGCGTTTACCTGTGTATCTGTAGCCCATCAATCTATGCTCTGGTGTTGGCACGAGTGGAAAACTTGCCCGTTAAGTTAGACAGATTCTCACAACGTATAAGATAACTTAAAAAATAGATACTGTTTTCGTTTACGGCGAATGCCTCCAGACTGTTAGAAATTGGTGTGGCCGTATGCTGGACGGTTTCTTTATCGTGCCAGGTCCTTAAGATCTGTCTTTGCAACTATTATTAAAAAAATTAAGAAACTGGAAGTATGAAGAACAAAATACTCCAGCGAAGAAGAACGACTGCTGCTGAGAGAAATGCAGCTAACACTTCAGCATCGGTACATGCGATCCACATCTCACTGAGAAGCACGTGCGAATGGAATCACCCAAAGGACTGTTCTGCGTGTACTACATTCCAAAGCATTTCATTCATTCCATATTTCGCTCCATCAACAGTTCCAGTGCAATGACTCTGAAAATCGGTTACAGTCATCCGAATGATGTCTACGAAAACTGAAAAAAAAGAGCTGCGTTTCTATGCAAGACTTTCTTTACAGATGAGGCTTTCTTATAAACCATGGGCAATACGCAATACGCATTACTCGTCAGCTGAATCCTCGCTGGATGAGAGAAGTGTATAACTAACGATCTTGGTCTGTCAGTGTGTGTGGGTCTTTTCAAAAATCGCATTATACCTGCGCCTGTTTTACTGGCGGGGTTCTGAATAACTGGAAGTGTCTACAGTTTCTGACACATATATTGCCGCAGTTACTGGAAGACATCCCACATGACTGAAGGCGTTCGATGTGGTATCAACATGGGGGATGTCTCGCCCATTCCCATTAGATAATTGCATCTCTCTGTGCAGAACCAAAAATCATTGTATCGGTCACTTGGGAAACACAAAATGGCAACCACGCTCACCAGACGACTGTCTGTAGGCAAAATAAAACAAGTAGTCTATCAGGAAATACCGCTGACTGCCGAAAACATTAAATGCCGTAGAACACGACCTCTGCTGTGGCAAGTCCAGATGACACTCTGCGTGCTGTGTTGTCTGTGAGGATCGCTTTGTAGGACAGTTTTCCGAACTGTGTTCCGCGCAACATTCGTGAGAAATGAAAAACTGCCCCGCGAAAAACTGTTAATAACATGGAGTATTTCTTTTTTCGGCATTTTGTCGATAATAACTTTTCTTTTCTTTTTTTCAAACGAGCGAGGTAGCCCAGTGGTTAGCATACTGAACTAGCATTCGGGACGACGACGGTTCAAATCCGCGTCCGATGTAATATAAAAAAGGGAGGAGTTTTTGAATATACATTATAGGCTAATTGTATATGATTGCGTTGTTAAAATGTTCTATGCTTATTGGTATTCTTTTGGGCATCGGACTTCCTTACATTTTTGTTGAAGCCGCAGGCGGCGGAGGACTCCGGGGACACCGGCGTTTGTCGTGATCACGAAAATCCTCTTCAGCTCAGTAAATAAAATGCTTGATACGGTTCTTTAACATTACATTATTCACTCAGATATATAATACATCGAGATCACAATACTTCATCTCTAAAATCGCACATCCTCATCGTCCTTCTGAAAGTCGCGAGCTCTATCTTCTTATCTCGTGTTTTCTACTGATAATCTCGTGCTTGTACTCTTGTTAACTTTACTATTACAGAGATGGCCTAAACTTTTTTTTTTAATTGGTCCTGTGCGCAACAAATAACTTACTTGGTCTTTCTGCTGGCACTGCTTGATCTGCTGCATGCCATTATTTAACAAAAACATAAAAAAACCTATTATTCATGTTGAGTGCAATGCATGTTCTGTATGGCGGCTCCTGCTGTTGCTGCGGCTGCTGCTGCTTGCTACAACTACATATAACTCAAGAGAAAGGGTTTGGTCAAATCTAAACTCGTTAAATGATAACCCAAACAAGTAATTCCTTTTTTCAAAAACTATATTCTGAAAGCGATTCTTTCTCATTCAATTAACAAAACGCTAGAAGCTCTTTGAACAATCGCTTCGTATGTAAATCTGCCTCCAGTGGCATTAAAGCAATATTACAAATTAATCAAACTCTTGAGACAGACTGAAATACTTCTCAAATACATAGTGAAGCAATTCGCTGTCAATTACAAAAGAAATCAATGGCAAAAATCAATACTTAATCTATTCTCCTAGCAATGGTTTCCCTTAAGAAATCAACTCCTATCATTATCAAAGTTGCCGTCTGCTGCTACGCACATACTCAAACCCTTTTCTTTAAATTAATAAGCGCGCTGCAAATTGTAAAAAATATCAACTCAATACCAAATCCTGTGTCGCTGCTGGCGGACACAGCAGTACGGCAGCTCGGCGACGACCCCTCGCCCAACACACGTGCGCACCACAGCAGGCGGGCTCCTACAGTGGCTTCCAAACTGCCACAAATTAATCCGTGCATCCGTGCGCTGCGAAGCGCGACAACAATATCGTAGATTCCAGAGCTTGTGTATGCGCGCTGTAGCCAATCTTTAAATCCTAAGAGAGTATTGCCAACTCTCACTTCTACATACGAGAGAGTTAGTTTGTGTCTCTCTAAAACAAAAAACTGTACAACAATTGAATGAGAAAATGTTTTCGTTTGTCTCTGCCCTACCGCGCATTCATAATTAACGTCTTTGTCAACTCTCTGGTTACTCGGTGTTTCAATTTCTTGTTTTTTAATAAATCTAAGTTTTACGGCATACTGGAGGCCTTTCATCATGTACTTATACACCGACCATCCTGATTTACGTTTTCATTGATGTCCCTAAATCACTCCAGGCAAATGTCGGGACGATTCCTTAGAAGGAGCACGGCCGACTTCTTCCCCTACCTTTGACACAGTACTAGTTTCTGCTCCGTGTCTAATGACCTCGTTGTCGATTGGTCGTTAAACGTAATCTATCTTTCTAATTATTTTTTAAAAAAATATTATGATTTCCGTGTCATTAGTTGCGATTTAGAATTGAAGCAATTATTGAATGAAACAAGTTGTTCTTATTTTTCAAAATTTAACCTTCAGAATAAACAAAGTGTTCCACCAGAGTACCAGGATTCTCGAAGTGTTCCGTCAGAGCAAAGGTTTGGGAACCCTGTTTTACAATATGCACAAATGATCACGATCGACATTTTGAGCGTTTGATATGGCAGTCATAATAATGAACATACCAGTCGTACCTGAATTTAGTGTTTGCTTACATTTAGTACAGCAAAGAAACCTTTTCTGCGACCTCTTCTCGTGGCTGTGGCACAGTGGTTTATGGCGCCATAATGTTGTTGCTGTTGGGTCAAGTCGACACATGTTATGACACTGAAGTTCTCCTCGAAGACTCTTTCCAAAAGCACAGAAGACAGTTTCCAGTCTCATTAAAAACGAAACAACGCTGGTTTCATGAATCTGTTCTGAGGGCCACTGTGTCTCACGTTTCTCCTCCCTCCCCCTCCTCCGGCAAGCATTAGTTGCGATCAGCCACACGTGACATGGATACCTACGATTTGAATAGTAATAACAATCTCCTTCCCCTCCTTTGCGTTGTCTCGTTACGTTACAGGTCTTGGCATTATGAGTGGTTAAGATGGTACTCGGATGCCCTTTCTGATGCCACCACTTCCCCCGAGACGGAATCAGTGTAATCCGTCTTTTTGCGTCTAGAGTAAATTTTCAAGTTGACGTGTGAAATCGTTTTATAACTGTTTACGTCTAGTTTATCGGAAGCAGACGTGCGCACCAGCCTAACTGGGTGTGGGAAAGTGCCTAACAACAACATCCAGGATTGCCGGCACAACGTTGGCCGTTTTTAACCCGCCGGGAGGATTCGATCCGAGGCCGGCGCGCCTCCCCGTGTCCCGCAAGCAGGCGCTTTAACGCGCTCTGCTTCTCGGGCAGGTCTTAATAGCAATAACAATAAAATATATAAAATGTTTTAACATGTCAATAATTTGCTTGTATTAGTACTTAATACGAACATCGATGTAACATAACATCGAGGAGTTACATTTGATCGAAAATTTGAGAAGAACGTGTGTCATGCAATTGGTTTAAGAAGTAAATTGTTACAGCCTCTCGCAACTTTGACAACGTCATAATTCTCAGACTAGAAGATCGAAGTATGCACATTCTCGCGTCCGTCGGCCGTCGTAATTTAATATATATATTATTATTGTTATTATTATTTTTTGATTGTTGCCGACTTACGTGGTGGGCCTTAATAAAAATGATATTTAAGTTGAACAATGTAATAAACTTTTCATATTAATTTCCTCGGCTAGTCAGTTCACTTTAAAGCAAAAGATCTTTAGTTATTAATTACAATTGCGGCCCACACACGCGCGAGAGTATGCAACGTCGGGCGGCTGTGGAGAAAAATTAATATTATGCTAATAGCGGGCGAGTTTTCCGCTTCCGCTAATTTTTCATCAGTTAATATCGCCACGTAATGGCCTCGTTGGCTGCATCGGCCGCTGCGATTGTTGAACTGTAAATTACTTGAATGCAGGTTAATTCAAGGAAGGCGGACATGAAATCGGGATCACCTCTTACAAATTAAAAGTGCACAATAATATTAAATCGGTATATTATATGCTTAACTCATACAAATATGCTTACATTTGTCGGCACACGCAAGATGTCCCTCTAGACACATTCAAGACAAAAGAAGAAGTAATGAAGACGACTAAAAAATTAACAAAAGAGTGTATCTTGTCACCTCTTTAGATCATTTTGTCATAAATTATTTCTTTGCATTTGAAACTTGGACAGAGAAATTATTATTTTACGGCTACATGAAAAAAAATCTCTTACAAATTATGAATGTCTTCTTTATAAATATTGTCTTTTCGTAATATGGCACTGGGGACGCTATAACATACTGTCTTCAATGTTCCACTGAACTAGACTGTGAAGACAAGTCTATAGGCTATAGCTACTTGAGCGTCTAATTTAGGAGAACACTGTTTCTTTCAGTCGTTTCCGTCTACGTCTGGAAAATCATTATTTTCGTTACTTTTTTTTCTTAGTAGAGGGTGTTTCCCTTTCTGTCTTCAACTACTCAACTTCCTGTGGCTCGTCGGTTCCAGCAGTCAACTTACGAACTGTTTCGCATTTGTTATTGGTAGCAGATACGGTCACGTAGAGAATGTGCGCTTTCCCATCGCTAGAAAGTTAACGATCAGATAGTAAGCCCATCCACGTGGACACGGTCTCCTAAAATCAAATGAAAAGTATCTTTCGTTAAACCTATCTTGTAATCTACACAGTTCCTTGCCGTTTACAAGACTCTTAGCTTTAATGCCAATTTATTCCCCGAAAATTAACTGTGAAATATGAAAACTGATATAAGAAAAAATTTAAAATTCTTCTAATGAAATGTGTTTTTTTTAGGGGGGAGAAGGGGGATGGAGGTTGTGACCCACATGGTCTCCACCCTGCATAGATCTGCACGGCACCCGTTGACCGCTACAAACGTTAAAAATTAGTTGCACTCGTCAGAAGATCTCCCACATTGTCCACTATAAGTTGGCGAAAATCCCATCACTATAAACTTATCCGTTGCGGATGTATTTTGAGTGGCCTATTTTAGCCGCCGCACCCTGTATATAAATTACGTCTTCTGTTCTGAAATAGTTATACCACGGTGTTTCCAACGGCCTTGTAAAAGTTGTGCGCGTATAAAAAGAACTAGAACTAATATTGCTACTTCGGGGAATTGTGGGGCTATCCTTTGCAAAGAGAACAATCGTCCTTTTCCAACCGCGCTAGTGCTCCGTCTCTAATGACTTCGATGACGATGATACGTTAAACTCTTTGAGTTGTGTTCTTCCTCCTCGTCTGTGCGGACAGTTTCGAAGTGTTGCCTCACGTTGCTCTACCCCCCGTGCCAGCTGACCGAGGTGGGAGAAGGACGACCGCCGTGGCACGTTGGCTTCGGCCGGTGCCTTTCTTGCCGCTCACCCGGGGCTGCACAGGTGGCGGCCGGCGAAAACGGCCCAAACGGTTTGATACTAACCGACGCAACCTGCCCAACCGAAGACACACGGCCTAACGGTTACGGCCTCATAGGTGCACTCCAAGGCCTCAGATTTCAGAATGAGACTCGCACTCAGAACCGACAGTCAGTGTTGTTAAAACATCCTTACTAATTAATTCAGTCGGGACTTCGTGCGGGTTAAAAC
Organism: Schistocerca americana; assembly: GCF_021461395.2. Lineage (NCBI taxonomy): Eukaryota > Metazoa > Arthropoda > Insecta > Orthoptera > Acrididae > Schistocerca > Schistocerca americana. Next base: position 926,533,845 of record NC_060119.1, on the reverse strand, counting down.
TGTGTGCGGGTCGGGACTCGAACCCTGAATCTAGTCTCCCTTGCTCTTACTGGCTCAACCAGGCACTGCCGAAGACCCGCCCTCGCAGATTTACTTCTGACAGCGCCTTCCACCTACTTTCCAAACTTCTGCAGACAGGTTGGATGGAAAATGTTTATCCACATAAATGACATATCATTTGGCGGCTTCTCCCCCCTCCCTCGCCCCTCCTTCACACATTAGTTGCTCTTCTTTGGTCTCTTTTTAAAATCTTTAAAAATAAATCTAATAGTTGTGGAAATAGGTTGTGTTTTTTTTAAAAGAACTACTAAATAGACATTCATCTACAACAGACATAAACTTCTGAATCTTATTTCAGTGCTAAATATTAAAAGAAACGACAATTCATTCTCATTTCAGAAAATCCGTGAGATCTTTAAAGGTTTTTATTTGAAACTGGGAGACTGAAACTTGTGTATTGTTCTAGCTTTAACAAAAACTGGAGGGAAAGAATGAAAAATATGAAAATGTAAAATTTCTGTTTTTATTTTTATTTTAGTAATATAACCATCTTTCTCTATCTTTATAAATTATTTCACTTTCCATCGGAAAAAGTCGGACATAAATACAAAAAAGAATCATATAATTTTATACCGAGGTGTTAAACATAAGACACTGATTGACTGCGTAAGTTTTATGTTGCTTATGAGGAAACCTCACCTGTAAGTACTTAAACTATAGAGAATTTAACATGAAAACAGTTGAAAAGTGGCAAACATGGTCATGATTTTTATATGTGTAACTGTAAAGGAAAACTCAAATTTGTGTGTGACGCGAAGCAAACCCGTTTGTGCTAACTAGGACGATATTTTATAATGAGGTCAGCAATTGCTCATATGCACACATTCACAGTTATCTCACAAACGGTTCATTTGCGAACCGGTGTTTCCAGGAACATTTTTGCTTCTCTTATCGTACACTTTCACCCGTGTCACTTTTTGCTACTGGCTATGATGCAACCTGTCTACAAGTTTTTCTCAGCTACGTGCTAAGGGGGAGCTTGTATCTCTCGGGCCTTAAACCAGCCCGCCCAACACACCTTGCTGGCTCTTAGCACTCCTGGAACAGAAGCTATTGCAGGGATTCCCTAGGCTGCGGCTGAGCCATTACTCCGTACTGTCTTTTCTTGCGGGCCGGGACTCGAACCCGGAATCTTGTCTTCCTTGCTCTTACTGGCACAGCCAGACACGGCCCAAGACTATCGACCATCTGACTCAAAACGCAGCCAAGGGCATAGTTTGACGCATCATATGACAATATAAATTCTTCCTGAAAGTCTGGAAAAGATATAAGACTGAAGTATTCATTCTGGAAATGAGTTATCCACGAAAGATAAACACTCATGCTCGACGTGATTCTTCAGTTTCTCCTGGCGTATTTGTTGATCTAAGAGTCCACGGGTGCCCACTATGAACCTGCAGTACACCCGTGGACTCTTCGATCACTCATGCTCGAGTTTGTGTCCAGCACGATGATTTAATCTCCACACACGTTCACACTCCACAGGCCAATTTAAAGCGTGTGGTGGAGGGCAGATCGAATACCATTATCGCTTCCCCACTTACCCGTTCCTTTCGCGAATGGCGCGCGGGACGATCCACAGTCGCGAAGCTTCCACACGACCTCGAATTTCTCTGTATTACCGTTGTGATTATTTCGTGAGACATACTTGTGATCGCTGCGCCAGCTGCGAACGCGAAGGTGTGTACGCGAGACACAGTACCAAGACTGTAGCGACTTACATTAGCAACATTTTAATATCACGATCGTACTGAAACGAACAATAGTTACCACAAAGAAGACGCTTGGAATTGTACGTTCATCTATATCAAGATGCTCTGTTCTCTGCAAAGCATCGTCAGACCCGTGGCAGAGGGCACTTCACGTTGAAATACTTGCGAAACTCTTATCACCGTACCACGACAATATTTGCGATGTTGGATCTGTTAAATCACTTTGTCGCGTTTATGTTATTTATATGTCAAATAAATCACAGCCACATTCGTGAAATACCACAGTGTAAAAAAAAATTTCTCTCTGGCTCCAAAGATATATCACGGGTGTAGATGCAAATATGGTGTATATTACACTGCTCTGTAGAACTTAAGGACAAGATACATAAAGTAACATAACGTATTAACACCTTGGTGGAGATGAGTGAAAGTGTGACAGGATGTTGCCAGAGGTCTCCCAGTCGTGCACAGAATGCTGGGCGTCTCGTGGCGTGAGGTCAGCGTGATTATACCACCAAATGGGGTTGACGCCACAACACGAGGCAGTTGAAGGAACGGGAAAACACAGTGGGTGGTAATCAGCAAGCACTTACGGTCCACTGTGGTGGCGTTCTACATTACGACTTTATCCAGAGACAGCATTTGGATGACTTCACGAGGGAAGAATCATCGGGAAACAGATTGAAGGGCGAAGTGTGACGAGTGTAGTCCGGGAGTTTCGTATTGCTCACAGCATTGTTTCACGTTCGTGAGGAGATTTCCTAACCACATTCACTGCTGCCTTAAGGGGAGGAGGGGCAACAAGTGATCCACGTCAAACAGCAAGTGCAATTGCAGCCACATTTAACAGGACTGCAAGTCACGCAATCTGACTCACCATTGTCGCTTTGTGACTGCATGGGGTTGATCTCTTTGCCGGACTACCAATAGGCCTTCGTTGTGTTCCGTTGACACCGTTTGCGAGGGAGCCAAGACCAAACAGAGTGGATCAGTGAGGAATAGTTTCACGTGGTCTTCTCGAATGAGGGCAGATTCAGTCGGAGTAGTGATTCTGGACGTATCCTAACATGATAAGAAGTGGACACACGCAGTATACTCTTGAACATTGTCGAGCATGATCCCCGACAGCCTGGAGGATGTTTCCAAAATGATGCCATGTCTCTCTTCCAGGATTGCTAGTTCTGCTAGGTTCGCAGGTAGGAGAAGAGGTACTGGCTGAACTAAATCTATGAGAACGGGCCGTGAGTCATGCCTGGGTTGCTCAGTTGGTAGAGCATCTGCCCGCGAAAAGAAAAGGTCCCAGGTTCGAGTCTCGGTCCAGCACACAGTTTTAGTCTGCCAGGAAGTTTTACATCAGCGCACACTCCGCTGCAGATGGAAATTTCTCATTCTGGAAACATTCCCTAGGCTGCGGCTAACCCATGTCTCTGCAATATCCTTTCATCTCGGAGTGCTGGTTCTGCAAAGTTCGCAGGAGAGCTTCTGTGAAGTTTGGAAGGTAGGAGACGAGGTAGTGACAGAATTGAAGCTGTGGGGACGGGTCGTGGGTCGTACTGGGTAGCTCAGTTGGTAGAGCACCTGCCTGCGAAAGGCAAAGGTCCCCAGTTCGAGTCTTAGTCCAGCACGTAGTTATAATCTTCCGGGAAGTTTCAGCTATCTTAATGCTTAGCTCGTCCACATTTCTGTGTTTCTTTCCTGGCTTGTGAGTTGCTTCATACTCAAATTCACTGAGTTTCAATGCTTATCTCATTACTCTGCTATATGGGTTCTTCAAGCTTAGTAACCACTTCAAAACTGCATGGTCTGTTATCACCCTAAACTTCCTCGTGTACAAATAACATCGAAAGTACGACATTCCGTATACCAGACTAAGCATCTTTCTCTGCGTTGTATAGTGGTTACGTTCTGTGGCGCTCAATTTTCTTGATGCAAAGGCAACAGGATGTGCTTGACCATCGACCATCTGGCTCAAAACGCAGCCAAGGGCATAGTTTCACGCATCATATGACAATATAAGTTCTTTCTGAAAGTCTGGAAACACAATGACTGGACTGGACATCAACACCTCCTTTAACTAATCAAATGCTCCCTGAAATTGCGAGGTGCCGGGGTTAGCAGTGTATTTAACACTAAATTCTTCTAGAATCTTCGTATGGAAATGATGCTCTAAGCCCCCCCCCCCTTTTCTAACTCCGACTTTAGCTGTTGCACATGGATTAAGAAGAAACGTGAACTGACTGTAATCGACCCTGCATGTGGAGTAGAAAAGAGTTTGGCACCTGCAATAATTTAATTTGATGGAAATTAATTTGATAAAGGAAAGTTTCATTAACGTAGTGAGAAATGAAAGGGTTGCTCTACCGATCAACAGAATGAAAGTTATGTCCAAAATAACAATTTGGTTTATTACGACTAAACTCAAAATAATAAACAAAACACATGAAACATTTACAATGCGTCAAATTGGATACTCAAATAAATGCTGTTAAGTTGAAGTTGTCCATAAACTAGATTGTGACATTTATGACCAAGTGGTATGTAGAGCCAATTCGTTGCAACTCAAACCTTTACAGAAACACCCAGCCAACCCAACATTAATCGCTGCTACAGTAGTGAGAACTCAGACACTGAACACCCAAGACAGAAGCACGTTAGAAAAGACGGGAACAGGCGCACTCTGCTGAGCTCTGATTGTCACATAGCTAAATTCCCTAATCTGCCGGCGCTGCGGACATACATTGCCATGCTGTCTTCTTAAATGCAAGGACACGATCTGGCATACCAGAGGCGATGGCTGGTTGCTTCGACGTCCCTTCGTGGTGATGATAATGTCGCGAGTATAGCCCGAAACAAATTATCCTGGTCTGGTTGTTCCAGACTAAAGATTTCGTAGCAACACAAATGCGGCTCTGAGGGAGACGAAGAAGGCTCGCTACACAATCGCTGACGGTACAGTGATTGATTTTAACAAGCGAAGTCACGCAGTAACTCCGGTACAGTCAACTTAAGTCAAAACTGTTCAAGACGGACAACATAGGCCGCTTGTACGCAGAACGCTCAATTTCCAACTGTACCCGGAGAGTTACGTTGAAGTCGAAACTTCAGCAACTTCGTCAAACAGTTACAATTAAATGAAAGTATATTAGACAGTCAACGGAAGGCAGGCTGTCCAGAGCAGCGAGAGCTTAGTCTTGTAACCTACTCCGACCGAAAGGCGAGAGCCTACTCTCTCAACAGCACCCGTACAAGCCGAACACAGAATATTCCCGCACCAACGACAGTGGCCGTGGTTAAAACGTGCCAATCGGCAACTCGAAAACCGGCGGAAAATTCCACTCTATTGCCGAAGCACTACTATTCCACAAATGGAAATACCTGGCGCCAATTTCTGCACCGATTTTGCTACGTCACGGAGCTATCCCCTGAGCAAGCCAATCACAGTTATGATTTTGCAGAAAACGCGAGTATTAGCCCGCCAAGACTGCCTGGGAACACAAGCAATTCCCACGTCTCGCTGGAAGCCCGTCAGAAAGTGTTTTCACTAAGTTTCTGCGAAGTAACGGAATCTCTAGCCCCAGCCGCTCCTTCAGGCACCTGTGGGCGGTCTTATGACAATGTCGGTGTCTGGAAAGCATCCACTCGACTCCTTCACACCCGTCGGCATAACCCTGTCAAGATCAGCAGAACCCACCTGTCACTGGACCACCCGGGTGACGAGAGATGCTGCGTGGGAAGTTCGCGAGTGAAGGAATAGCAACTTTCCACCACATGCAATTACAGAGGAAAATATTCATATCTTCTGAGTTCTCAATACTAGCCTTGTAATGACAACACTCGGCCATACTTCCCCAAATCGAATTACTCAGAGTAAGATATAAATATGAGAGGGGGCAAGTCATTGTGTGCATCTAAAGGCATGCCACCTCTCAACATTCCTCCAACCACACAAACTTAATCCCTTTCTTCAGCAATTGCTTAAGTGCTCTTGCTATATCTGCATATCCCTTCATGAACTTCCTATAATAATTCGTGAGATCGAGGAAAGATTGTATTTCGCTAATAGTTTGCGGTACTGGAAAATCTTGCACTGCTTGCACCAATCTCGGATCAGTCTTTACACCATCATTACTTATGACATGGCCCAACCTCCCCCAGCGCAAAGTGACATTTTTTAGTATTGAGTGTGTGACGTGCAGCTCACAATCTGCTGAATAATTCTTTTAGACTTTTCTATGTTCCTGCATATCCCATGAATGGATGATTTTGTCATCAAAATAAGCTAAGCACTGGTGTGGTTTCAATGCTCTCAGTACTCCGTCCAGCAACTCTTGGAATGTAGCCGGCGCATTTTTCAACCCAAAAGGCGTCCTCCTATATTAGTAGTGTCCCCATTTGCTGAAAAACCTATTTTTAGTTTATCTTCGGTAGCCACTTCTAAATGACGGTATCTGCTCTTTAACTGCAGTGTCAAGAAATACTTGCTTTTGCCTAGATTATTTATGGTTTCCGTGATATTCTGAATAGGGGATGCATTTGTGGTAGTCTAGCTACTGAAATAGCGATAATGAAAATAAAAAATAAAACAAATATTTCTGTGAACTGTCGGTAGACTTCCTAGGTACGATTACAATGCCCTTCTAATTTCTTCTATTATTCCGTCAGCTAATTGTTTATCTGTGAACTCTTATAAAACTGATCGCAACGACTGTGGTATTCTATATGGTCTTCGGTATACTGGTGCTTCATAAAAAAAAACAAAAAAACAAAAAAACGGGTCCTGGAATCCTAGCAACAGGTACACCAACTGTGTTCTTTCTGCTCCTTTCAAATGTTTCAACTTCTCACGAAATGCCGTCTTAGCAGCGTCCTGTGCCCCAGTATAGCTCACACCTTCTGTTTGGCAATCTTCCTAATCCAGAATCCCTAATGTAGCTGATAAAGTTCCCTTCAAAAACTTTACATCTTTGGTGCCAAAATTTTCCACATTGACGGGTACCACTTTTCCTTCATCCTCTTCCTGTATGCGTAGACTACTACGTATCACCAAACAACATGTTGTGTCTAATACTTCACTATCCTCCAATTCGGTTCCACATTCTCACATACTGATTTTGCGGTGCCTTTTGACACACAGTCAGGGGGATCGAGCCTTAATGCTATTGCTCACGGTTTGGTTGGATCATCTTGCGTACTACACACTCCTCGCGGCAGGTTAACCCTGACAACAGTTTCCCCTAATAGGAATGTCTTCCCACTCAATTCCACTATATGTCGTCGAAGGTCAGTTTTGCCATGATGTTGATGAATAAAATATAACTCTAGGATCATGCTGTACGATTCGCTTACATGAGACACTGCTTCCACACGCTGCATAAACTCGGTTGTCCCAACCGAAAAATTCACAACTATTGACCCCAATGGTCGTACATCATTATTCCCTATCGCACGTAAATCATATCGTGGTGGATTCCGCTGCCTCCTACCCACTAATTCTCTCGATTCTACTGACACAAACGCTCCTGTGTCAGACAATACGTTTTACTCCCTTCCATCCACAGCACCCATTATGGCACATTCCGTACCTGTACTCCTTCTGACTGGACGTATTCCAACCGGGAACTCCTGTCGGTGGTCGTGGGTCTCCCCTCTAAGCATAACGGACCTTTCCTATTCCCTGGACTACCTCTACCATTCTCCCTATAACGTTGCTGTTGACCAAAACCGTCTCTACTGCCGTTTCCACCAAACTGTTAGCGACTTGTTGTGCTGTGGTTTCCATAATTGTTAACATTGTCTTTGTTTCATGTCCGATTCGACAGCAATTAAAACACTTAATAATCGATGCAAATACCTATTTCCGCTCTCTTACCCCTTTCGACCTATCGATCTCTTCGTATTCCAAAGCTAAAATAACCCCTTCATGAAGATCTTTAGGAGCCCCCGTGTGCACTTTCCTACACATTTCCGGTGCCGAACCCCTTAAAAAAAACATCGAGCGGTCGTTGCACGGCCTCTTGCAACAACACTTTATTTACCTTCTGCTTTAATGAGAGCTCGTACGTGTTAACATTCATTTTCCTAATTATATCTGCAAAGTCTTTTACTGCCTCATGTAACACTACGCTACTGCGTACGATACTTATTAAAGCCTGTACTATGGTAAGTTGACGGGCTTCACCTTATAAGAAAGGATTTTGTGGTAGATATTGACCGCGTGTACCTGAATGGAGGCAAACTCAGACTTTCACCCACTCAGTAACAACAATGATACGTCAAGCAAGTCTGAAGTGCAAATACAAGTTAGGACGGACAAGAAAAAACACAGCAGATGCTACCAATTTGTTAATAAAACGGTCGCCAGCCTAATTAGGCATTAATTGAGTTTCTTCCCTGTACAAGTTGAAGTACGTGTACGCAAAACAACACGTAATAACACTGCATAATATGGTAAATTTTAGAACCAGAAAATCTACTGAACTAATAATTCCACTTTCTGTACTAATATGGACAAGCCAAAAATACACAACACTACACTATAATGTTTACTACAAATTTCGTACTGTCTATTGATCTCATTAAAATCGGGCATGGGTTACCCTAGAAATAGCACTTTCGAAACACACATACAATGTCAATTTTGAAAAGGGTAAAACACTAATAAATTTTGGTTTTATATTGACTTTAACTTTGCTGGTAAAATCAGTTCAGTACACTTCAGAATTCAAATGAATAGAAAAGAAAAAGGGGGGAGGGGGACCCTGAAACTGTTATGATCACTGTACTGAAATTTTGATTATTGAAAGTATTAAGCACTGAAGATTTCCAATATGTGAGTTACTACTCTTTTTAGCTTATTTCCTGCTCATTTAATTACCATTTTATCTGCCTCAAATAATTAAACTTCATTACTAAACCAATTTCACCATTATCTTCCAACTTTGCCAGACGTATATATTCATTAACAACAAAGTTCTTTAAACAATATTCTAACATAGATAGGTCTGCAGGTAAGTATTATTAACATAAACTTTAAATCTTCATCTCGGGACACTCGGATTGCACAACATGTGGAAAGGACCCTGTCTAGGTTAGTGATGAGGATAATTAAATGATAGGACAGTTCTGGTAAAAGTTAAGTTGTTATTGAACAGTAAGAAACAAAAGTAACACTGGTCCACACGAATACAGTACTAAAAGTTTCAACCTGTTCGTATCGATGCGGCGGTCGGCAGGCGGCGAGATGGCGAGGCGCAAAGCACACATACAAGCACAGCTATGGCTCTTGATGTATCGGCACTTTACTTCTTCATAGCGTCGCAATATTTTTCCATTTAGTGCCTATGGCATTTTGCCATGCTGTGTAGTCGTCGGAAACGGCACATCCGAGGCTCAATGAAATCACGTCTTCCAGGAGAGCCTCCTCGATCCAGAGCGCGTTTCTCAGATCGATGCCCAACTCCGACTACTCTCTGCTGAGCCCGTTATGCCGTGCAGCGCCCGTGTGCATTTTCCCGCGCTCGCCTGCCATCCACCTTTTACCGCTCCCCTACAGACAGCGTATTCACCAAAGGTTTTGCATTCTACATATCCTAATACATTGCCTACGTATGGACCAGGCGCACAATTACAACTTTAACATCTTACAACAGTTTCAACATTTCTTACATTTCCATTTTGTTATAATATTGCTTGCAATTTGACATAAACATTAATATTCACATCGAAAATTGTTTACAGTGTCTTTAACATAATGACATGAAAAGAAAAAAGAAATTAAATCAGAACATCGCTTACATTAATTTATCGAAAATCAGAAAAAAAATTATTATATGTACAGTTGTTGTTACACTCAGTAAATCTCCCGGATAGCACCCCAAATTATTCGCGAAGAAACCGTGCACTATTATGCTTCCTGCATCGTTGTTCCAACCCCTATCACAACTTGCCAAAAGTTTCTGTATTTCGCAATGCTTCTGTGCATCTTACGAATAACTTCGCTTCTCCTGAGACACGTAATCTTGAGATGTGAAACTGTTTGTCTGACCAAATCCCTATATCAGCTGATGACTTAAGATTCTCTATAAAAGCCAGTAAATCCTCAGATGCTCTACTAGAGAAAGGAGAAACAAGATTCACCATAGTCAGGGCCACTTCCAGAGTTTGCGGCATCAACACTTCTATCTCGCGATTCTTTCCTGCTAGTTCATTAAACATAACCACATTATCCACTCTCAACTGAGCCACCTCATCCACTAATGACTGCACTGATTCTTCACTGGTGCCACCTCGTGTCTCCGATTTTGCCTCTGTGTCCATTATCCATGATAAGTATGAGACAACAACAAAACGATACACACATAACAGTCCCGAAGTGTTCTACTAAGTTACTTCTTCTCTCTAATTAAAAGCCATCTGGACGCTCTACATTGCCTAACCATGTCCCTAAAACGGTTCTAGGTAAAGGAGTTCCGCAACTGATTCAACACAAGGCGCAGAATGCTAGAATTAATTACACTGAGTGCAACATACAGGTACTAACCATTCATCTTTACCAAATTATGACAGATCTGCAGGTTCCTCTGGTTTCGTAAGTGTAACTTCAGTAAAATCACACCCTCAAACCTCGACCCCATGATTACCACCACACAAGAACAAAATAGTCACTCACCCCTGTGACGACACTGCGGGCTGTGTCTCGAATGACATGCTGCGTGGTTGGCACATCCCCACACCTTCCACTGTTGATTGGTGCGACGTCGATGTTGACCCTCGTGACACCACTCTATATGGACCACTGTGTAGTGTCACTTCTGTAGGGGATGGTGGAGAGCCAGTAGAAACACTGTGACAATTTAATAATATTGTAAGGTGGCGTGGTCCCCTGACCTTCATTTGTTACATATTTCGTCCTGACAATCGTATTCTGCACATCAAGACGCTTCATTCGAACCCAAACTCGATAAGGTAGAGTCAATTTTGTATGAATTCATGTAAGTGATATGCAAATGTAATAAGTAAATCGCAGGTGCGCAACGAGGTTGAAAAAAGTCGAGGCTGGCGTACACAACATGACGGCAACAGGAATTTTCGTTCCGCCCAGAGAGAAGACAGCTTTTGCCGAGGCGAAGGGATAACGACCCCCGTGTTCGACTTAAAAGCAAATTCTGCTACATTGTGTGGGAGCGCCCAGAAGACGCATTTTTTCACGGACCGACTGCATAGTTACTGAGTTCTCACAGGAGGACAGTATATGCCTAATGAAGACGCTACAGATTTCCGCATTGGTCGACTCAAATGAAACGTTATTCTCCCATTTAAAAGAGCAATGCTGATTTGCGGAATATTTCTGACTCAAGCAGCTAGAGGAGTGAGGGAAGACAGTGAATAATATACCCTTGCAACTTTTCCAGAAAAAGGGGCCGTTCCATTGTCGCTCTTGGAACGGGAATACATAACGAGAGCGAGTGCGCTCGTACGTGCACGCAAAGAGCGAGGAACAAAGTCTCTCCTCAGTACTTCCAGGGGGGAGCACCTCTGTCGTTAGCGAATTGGAGTGACACTCTACATTGAGTCGCTCGCAATTAAGCGTTGTTCACTGTGTTAGCCGCCACACTTATTGTGCGGTGTGAACGCGGACAGAGTACTAGTTAAACCCCTGCGAGCGAGTATTGAGTGGCATCGCGGTGGACTGGTCATCTGACCAGTGTTCCACGCCAATAGTTAGACTAGGGGCGGGCAGGAGTCCTTGACTTCATCAAGGTGTAGGGAGAGTTTGGTTGGCGAAGGTCAATCCAGATAGAATGAGATACATAGTTGTGTTACTTGTCAGCAGTGAGCGACGCAGGCAGCAGTCGTCGCAGCTCAAGGTATTGTGCGCTACAGCATATGGGAGCCCCATCTGCCCTCCATAACAGTACACTCCACTATATTTTTCACGCTACAGCCTTGACCGTACCTAGAAAAGTTATTCAAGTTGTGTAGGCGTGGCTCTCAGCCATTCTGCCAAGTAAATAACATTTTTAAAGAAAAGGGAGAAAAGAACCTTTCCATACTTCCATAAGAGGCAATCTATTGTTAAAAAAAAAAACAGAAGTTTATTATTATTTTATAAGAAAAAACTTCACTTGATTTCTCAGAATTCTTTGCAATAAATAATATTTTTTGTTCATTTAATGTTTTTCTTACACTAACTAGCAATACTCCCCTACCCAAGTATCGCACTAGGTATGTAAGAATATAGAATATTTTTGTGTCTTTTCCTTACAGCAGACGACTCCAGGATATATTTGTTACTGAATGTTTTTCAAGCAGTTCTTGTTAGTACATTAGGAACGTCTGTCTGACTTCTGTAGTATTGTGGGGTGGAAATTGTTTCTTGCAGGAGCCAAAGGGTACTTGTTGGATCAATCCATTGCGCAGCCTGACAAAATAAAACCCACACACTCACAGTATAACTTAAGTTTACTGTATCTTCAATTGTACATAAGGCAGGCACCCCTCTCCTCCTGAGCTGTGAGCGGGGCAGCTGGCTTTGGCTGCTAGGACGGCGATGGCGAGGCCACGGCCAGTAGCGGCAGCGGCGCTTCCCGGCAGAGCAACACGCCAGGCGGCCCCTTCTCCTGCTCTTCACTCCGCGGGGAAAAAGCGGCTGCGCGCGAGTCTTGACCAGAGCCACTCGGGCAGGTGGCGGACGGCGGCTGGTGTTTTGACGTCGAGTCCCTCCCTGCCCCTCAACGTCGGCAGCAGCAGGCACGGACAGCAGGCCGGCGGGGTTGTGATGCCAAGTGCGGTGGAAGATGCAGTTTGGTCTCGAACTGGACGCGTCTCGCGGTCCACCAGTGTTCCGCCGTCGTGGTGCGCTCACTCAACGATGACCAAATCCCCGAATCGAGTGACTTCCTGTCCTCAAATTCAGTGTCATTTATACTCCGTTACTACCCATTTGTTTCTCCAAAACCTGGTGTCAGGTCACATGCTCATAACAAAGAGACTCACTCGAGTATGGTGGCAATGACCCGCTCACTGCATCGTTCCTTGCTGCGTCGGATAGTTTATCGCTTCACTCAGCTGTCCTCGCTTCACAACTCACTTACGCACCTGTTATTGTGCTCTACGGCTCGACTTAGCATGGTTGACGGCCAGCGCTGTTACAGCAATACTCTGCGGCAGCCTCCATTGTCGCGAATGATAGAAAATAGAGTTAAAACTCAAGTGAGACGTAGGCTTGGAAATTCTTGTTACCAGCGAGGCGGATGTGGCTTATGTCTAATGTTGACTCTGCTGACAAGACCGGACGATGCCGTATCACGATGCTCGAGAGCCGTCGGAAGACGCAACCCTTGGACAGCGGCGCACGGTCTGTTCGTCACCTAGGCCTCACGCGCTACCGCGTGATACGTTAGCAATGCTCAAGAGTACTCGAAACTTCTAGAACAAATGGTGCCGGGGGCATTACCGCTATAAAAAGGCTAGCTGTCATATTGTTGAGACAGTGATGGGAGTGATGGCAGTGATGGAGCAGCAGGTCGGTCGGTCAGATATGGTTTAGCTGGAGTTCTGGTGCTGTGGGATCGCAGTACAGTACTGCGTAACTACGCGGAGACTTAGACTTATTTCCATGTAGTCAACACTTAGTCCGGCGCGCCCGCCTCCGCTATACTGGGACTTAAACTGGGTACTATGAGATGTTACACTACTAAGCAGGCAGTTAGTCAACTTTGTATATAGACTTGTTTATAAAAAGGATATGCCAGGGGTGTTTCCAGTGTATATATCCTCGTGCACTGATTTACGATTGCATCCAGTGTACCATGAGATCCCAGCCGAGTTCCTTATTCTAACTCACCCTACAGCCCTCTTTTCAGTGGACCAGGTGAACAGAAGGCAGCCCGCGACCACGAGACCTCTTGACAAGTAAGTTCTTTGACGCACATTCTTGCAGTCCTTCTACTCCCTCTCAGGACTCGCCAGTGGGACACGACACCATATTACTTTCAATCACTTAAACTGAAGATGTAATACTTTTGCCTAAAATACTGGGTAGCGCCACTGCATGAGGCATATGGACTTCCAATGTCCCCTCGCTCAGTACTTGAATGGTAAAGGACAGAAAATCCATAATACGTTATACGACGCATCCACCACCATATACTGTACAATGACTTGTAGAGTATCTGTGCGGATGTAGAAGGCCAGGTGAGATTTTCTAGTTGGGCCAGCTCGGCTTTAAAATAAATCAGGAGCCACCAGACTCATTTCTATCCCAACACTTCACCTAGTCCTGAGGTGTATGCGGCCCCTGCCACACATATTCGTTGCATCTTGACTCAACTAACCGTCTGTGGGACCACCTCGATCCCTTATCCCTAAAGATCTGGACGTCGTTCAACTCCAGCTATAGTGGATCCCCTCATGGCACTGCCTGTCCTTACTAAAATGGGCAGCTGTCTTACTACTTTCAGTCTGTCCGTGGCCGCAGTACGACTTTCTCTCGTACTTGCAGGTGTAATTAACTTTAGCCCCTCTCTTAGTCACTGTGATTATGATCAATGTACAAGCGTAGTTTGCAAAATTCTCGCAGTGGAATAGAAAAAAAAATACCTTACTTCAGTGAAATAGTTTTTTATTTTGCAATGTAGTCTCCCTATACACTAATGCACTTGGCACAGAGATGCTCCAGTGCCTTGATCCCATCTCGAAAATTAGATTCCTCCAGCCCTGCAACATACTCGTCGACTTCGGCTGCCAGTTCTTCGTTTCAAGAGGATGTCCTGCCACCGAGGAAAATTTTGAGTTTTGGTAAGATATGAAAGGCTGATGGAGCCAAATCAGACGAATTACACGGATGTAGCAACAATTCCTATCTTAGTTCATGTATTTTTGCCATGGCACTGACATTTGTGTATAGGTGCACATTATCTTGATGAAAGAAGTGTTTCTTCCCTCCCAGACCTCTTCTTTTTCGTATATCTTATGCTGCACATGGTCCAGGATGCTAGAATTGTATAGTCCCGTAATTGTTTGACCGGTGGGGAAGTAATCTATAAGCAGAATCCCTTTCGCATCATAGAAAACTGATGCCACGATCCTTTCGGCCCACCGTATTGCCTTTGCTTTCTTTGATGGTGGTGTCTCAACATGTTTCCATTGATCTGACTGCTGTTTTGCCGCCCTAAGTGTAAGTCATGGCCAGAAACTGGTGCAAAAAATCTTGTTCGCTGCCCTGAAAACGGGTCAAACGTTGTTTGGACATTTCCATTCGGATAGGTTTCTGATCCTGCGCTAAGAGTCGCTGTAGGCAACTAGCACATAATTTTCTCATATCCAATTCCACTGCTGAAATTTGATATGCTCTTTCAGATGACATCCCTACAGCTTCAGCAATTTCTTGAACTTTCAGTCGGTGATCCTCCATGACGATTTTTGCAATATTTTCTGAGGTAGTGGCTCATGTTGGCCAACCACTACGCCGATCATCATCTAAGCTGTCTCGACCAAACATAAACTCCTTTCTCCACTTGGTGACAGTTGAATATGAAAGAGCAGAGTCACCCAGTGTGTTCTGAAAATCGTCATGAATATCCTTTGCTTTTATACCTTTCTTTGGGAAGTATACAATCATTGCTCGAATCTGGATTTACTCCATCTTCACAAATCACTTCACGGTGTAAGTAGGCTGTTTAGCTTTTTATGTTAGTAACGCCATGTAGCGCTCTGTATGAAAATCACTGACTGTGCTGTGTGCAGTCTGTGGCTGGTTTGCATTGTTGGAATTTGCTATTGTAGTGTTGGACAGTTAGCTGTTAACAGCGCGTAGCGTTGCGCAGTTGGAGATGAGCCGCTAGCAGTGGTGGATGTGGGGAGAGAGATGGCGGAGTTTTGAGAGCGGATGATCTGGACGTGTGTCCATCAGAGACAGTAAATTTGGATGTCATGAACTGATGTATATATATAATGACTTTTGGACGCTATTAAGGTAAATACATTGTTTGTTCTTTATCAAAATCTTTCATTTGCTAACTGTGCCTATAAGCAGTTAGTGCCTTCAGTAGTTAGAATCTTTTATTTAGCTGACAGTATTGGCGCTCGCTGTATTTCAGTAGTTCGAGAAACGAAGATTTTTGTGAGGTAAGTGATTCATGAAAGGTATAGGTTATTGTTAGTCAGGGCCATTCTTTTGTAGGGATTATTGAAAGTCAGATTGCGTTGCGCTAAAAATATTGTGTGTCAGTTTAGTGATGATCAGAATAAGTAAAGAGAGAAATGTCTGAGTACGTTCAGTTTTGCTCAGCTGTTTGAAAATCAAATAACGTAAGGGATTTACCAACACAATCATTCATAAATTTTTCTAAGGGGACTTTTCAACGGGAACAGCAACAGAAGATCTATTATTACTTGGGAACCATACTGTATTAATGCTGACATCCGGTGGTGATTCCACGAACTTCTCAAATTACCCTCGTACTAATTGAAATTAGGACAGATGAAGAGACTACAACTGTGTAAATATACAGATATATTGAACAAATTACTCAATTAAAGATACAGGGAGCTCACCTAATCAGTTAATATGATAGCACTGAAATGAGAGGTGAAGCGTGTGGTGTCACCGCCAGACACCACACTTGCTAGGTGGTAGCTTAAATCGGCCGCGGTCCATTTAGTACATGTCGGACCCGCGTGTCGCCACTGTGTGATCGCAGACAGAGCGCCACCACAAGGCAGGTCTCGAGATACGGACTAGCACTCGCCCCAGTTGTACGACGACTTTGCCAGCGACTACACTGACGAAGCCTTTCTCTCATTTGCCGAGAGACAGAATAGCCTTCAGCTAAGTCCATGGCTACGACCTAGCAAGGCGCCATTAGCCTTACATAGTTTGATAGTTATCGTATGAAATGCCTCATCAAGAACGTTGTAAACCAATGACGGATTAAAAGTTCTGTATTCCCAAAGCAACGTACTTTTCTTTATAGCAATTCATTGAGCGTCCTGTTTCAGACTTCAAGATATTCTGCGTGAGCTTATAGCGTGCCTATCGGCCCCCTCAAAATAACACTGTGTCGGCACTTCTGTCGACACATCAAAGCGTGCTTAACTGTTCAACTTGTACAAGTTATTGAACCGGCAGTCGCAATAGAAAATCACACCCAATACCTATTGAAATGCACAAGAAAATAATGGAGAGCAAGATACAGACGCTGCCTTGTGATGATACGACGGCAGTAGAACATTTGGTGCTACCTAAGTGGTATCATGGATGACTTCGAGGCTTGGCTGCGCTCGCACATTCGAGCTATCTGTTAATCCAGTTGTGGAGTTGCTCGGCCAAAACCGGCTAAGCCTTAACACTGTTCTAACATGGCGCCGAAGCTCCAGGGCCATGTGGTCCATGGGAAGACTGTACCTGCCGCGGAAGCGTGTTTAGACTTCTCCGTCCAAAGAGTGAGAGCCACCTGGTTACTTCCTCTCCGTTATAAAATAAATACGTTTTAGCAATGAGAGATTGGTTAGAATAAAATTTGATTTACCGAAAATTTCACGGATAAATTATTCCAGCATTGGATATACACTATGCGATCAAAAGTATCCAGACACCTGGCTGAAACTGACTTACAAATTCGTGGCGCCCTTCATCGGTAATGCTGGAATTCAGTATGGTGTTGGCCTACCCTTAGCCTTGATGATAGCTTCCACTCTCGCAGGCATACGTTCAATCAGGTGCTGGAAGGTTTGTTGGGGAATGGATGCCCATTCTTCACGGAATGCTGTACTGACGAGAGATATCGATGTCGGTCGGTGAGGCCTGCCACGAAGTCGGCGTTCCAAAACATCACAAAGGTGTTCTGTACGATTCAGGTCAGAACACTGTGTAGCCAGTCCATTACAGGGATGTTATTGTCGTGTAACCACTCCGCCACAGGTCGTGCATTATGAACAGGTGCTGATTAGTGTTGAAAAATGCAGCCGTCATCCCCAAATTTCTCTTCAACAGTGGGAAGCAAGAAGCTGCTTAAGACACCAATGTAGGCCTGTGCTGAGATATTGCCACGCAAAACAAGGGGTGCAAGCTCCGTCCATGAAAAACATGACCACACCATAACACCACCGTCTCCGAATTTTACTGCTGGCACTACACACACTGGCAGATGACGTTACCCGGACATTCGCCATACCTTCACCTTGCCATCGGATCGCCCTATTGTGTACCGTGATTCGTCACGCCACACAACGTTTTTCCACTGTTCGCCGGCCGGTGTGGCCGTGCGGTTCTAGGCGCTTCAGTCTGGAACCGCGTGACCGCTACGATCGCAGGTTCGAATCCTGCCTGGGGCATGGATGTGTGTGATGTCCTTAGGTTAGTTAGGTTTAAGTAGTTCTAAGTTCTGGGGGACTGATGACCTCAGATGTTAAGTCCCATAGTGCTCAGAGCCATTTTTCCACTGTTCAGTCGTCCAATGTTTACGGTCCTTGCACCAAGCGAGGCGTCGTTTGGCATTTACTGGCGTGATGTGTGGCTTATGAGCAGCCACTCGACCATGAAATCCAAGTTTCTCACATCCCGTCTAACTGTCACAGTACTTGAAGTGGATCCTGATGCAGTTTGGAATTCCTGTGTGATGGTGCGGATAGACGTCTGCCTATTACACATTACGACCCTCTTCAACTGTCGGCGGTCTCTGTCAGTCAACAGACGAGGTCGGCCTGCACGCTTTTGTGCTGCACGTGCCCCTTCACATTTTCACTTCACTATCACATCTGAAACAGTGGACCTAGGGATGTTTAGTAGTGCGGAAATCTCGCGTACAGACGTATGACACAACTGACACCCAATCATCTGACCACGTTCGAAGTCCGTGAGGTCCGCGGAGCGCCCCATTCTGCTCTCTCACGATGTCTAATGACTACTGAGGTAGCTGATATGGATTACCTGGCAGTAGGTGGCAGCACAATGCCTAATATGGAAAACGTATGTATTTGGGGGTGTCGGGATACTTTTGATCACATAGTGAATATCGGTTTACACCTTAGTAAGAACCACACAAAAACTTCCTTCTGCAACATAGTATCGAGCAACCTGCCTGGGACGGTAAGTAGTGGTCTAACATGGGTGCGAGACTTAGTTATAACACCGAGGTGCCCTCTGATATTTCGTACCTGAAGTCCATCCATACATCCGCGACCTGTTAACATATCGTCCCTTACCTGTGATGCAGTTGTCATTACTCTAGGCTCCCATATGTGAACCTGACTGAACTTTGCATGCCTACAACAACACTCCGGAAAGCGTCGGTACACGGTCAAGGAAAGAACAAACTAATGTGGTTCAATCAATTATATTACCAGTCCCTTTTTATCTCCGATTAAGTTGGTGTAAATACGTTACAACATTTATGAAAAGTTGACAACAGCACTATTCAGATTTCGAGGATTTTGCGTGACTGATACTAATTCCGATCAGCAAGACGGTTCCACCCTACTAAATTAGCTATTCGCTCATACCATTACAGTCACTTTGTTGCTCTCCCATGCGGAACTTAAGACATATACTGCTAGGATAGTTTTGAATCTGCCGGCAGTAAATTGCACGATTTCACCAAAACAAAGTACAGTAACGCCACATCGCGTCAAGACAGCCGCCAGCAACAGGAAAGAAAGGAAGATTGGGTTTAAAGTCCCGTCGACATCGAGGTCATTAGAGACGGAATCAGTGACAATATATTCCAACGCTGAGCCAGTACACAACTGAACAATCAAGATCGTGCAACTTACTGACATTTGGTTAGTACGACGTCTGACGCTCCATAAGCTTTGCTCAGTTAACCCATCTTTGTAGAAGAATGCACATATTATCACCATAAAAATTATACTTTGAAGCATCAGTTCAAAGCACTGTCTACGCTACTATAAGTATTCAGACTTAGTCAACATCAAATGAACAAATACCAAGTTCATGATATAAATAAGGTGGATTGCCGTTCGACATTGGTCCTACCTCATCCCATCCTCGACACTTTCTCCTTTACTCATTGGGTTGTATTCCTGCTTATAACTTTTTGGACTTCCCTGACCTCAAACAGGCAACGTTATTAAGAATTTTCCTATCAAAATTGTAATGTCTATATCGGTTTTTCCAGTGGAGACTCTCCCGGAACATTCTGATATACTTCACCCTTCATTTTTAATCTCAGAAAACATATATTTGGAAAAGTATTTTTCTTTCCCTGGTTTTTAATGCCCTGAACTCGTCCTTCAACATGTTGCCAAGGGGGTCTGCCCTCACAAATTGCGTCTGACTTTTAGTTTTCGCGCTTTGTATTCTTACGTCGGTTTCCCAAAAACTCTCTGAGATCGCTCTCTGAAGCCCGCCATGGTGATTCACCGTGAAACTTCCTGGCAGATTAAAACTGCGTGCCGGACCGAGAATCGAACTCGGAACCTTTGCCTTTCGCGATCAAGTGCTCCACCATCTGTGCTACCCAAGCACGACTCACGCCCCGTCCTCACAGCTTTACTTCTGCCATTACCTCATCTCCTACCTTCCAAACTTTACAGAAGCTCTCCTGCGAACCTTGCAGAACTAGCACTCCTGAAAGAAAGGATATTGCGGAGACATGGCTTAGCGACAGCCTGGAGGATGTTTCCAGAACGAGGACAGGGGGTTAGTAGTGCCTGGGTAGCTTTGATTGCCAGTCTGCGTTCGGCAGGGCAGCAGTGCGCACCGCGCTCGGCCGTCCACGCCGCTGCGCGAGCGGAGTGTTTTGTTTACTTCCTCGTCACATCGCTTCTCAGTCGAACAACCTCTAATGGCCAACTCTTACAGGAAGAACACTCTTAAGTTCACCTTCTCAAATGAATACGCACGACCCAAAGCACTGGCCGTCGAACGCTTCCTACGCGAAGACGTGAAGATCCCCCGTGACGAACTCATTGGCATACACCTATCGATCGTTAGCAGCGTCGTTTATGTTAAGATGACTTCCGACGCTGCCTGCAACGAGATTATTCAAAGGACGCGACATGGACTAAAATTTCGGCACTCCGACAGAAACGTCAGGCTTGTGGATGTCGAACATGCAGGACTTGGCCTCCGGACGATCCGTGGTGAATGAAGATGAAGTCATCGTGGCGCTAAGCCCGTTCGGAAAAGTCCAGAGTCACGTAGCCGAGATATGGGCACAGTTTACGACGTATCCGGTGCTTAATGGTGTGAGACAAGTCCGAATCGATCTCAAACGGCACGTTCCATCGTACATTTCTATCGGCGGTTGCCGTGCGGTGGTCATTTACGACGGACAACCTCGAACATGTTCCGGTTGTGGCAAAGAAGGCCACGTCCGTAATGAATGCCTGCAACGCCGCATCACACAACTAAGGCCCGACGATACGAACACCGACAGAACCACGACCACCCTTCCAGTCACCTATGCGGCGACACTTCACATCCAGCCCACACAAGACACCGTTCATGAGCGTCTCTCTGGTCCGATACACCCGGAGGCGTCCCAGCACCTTGACACCGGCGATGCCGCCCATGAACATGTCCAACAGCCGGACACACCCACGCTAGAAGATCACAAGGATACCAATGAGAGTGTTCTGGAGAATGACGACCGCATCATAGCACCCGCGGCTTTTGTACCGGAACGACGTGAATCTCTTCCTTCCTCAGACACCGAAACTCATTGCCGAAAGCAGAAGTCGCCCAAACGACGAAAAAAACGCCGCAAGACATCAGAATCGACCATTGAGACCCCTCCGCAGGACGAAGAGATGGCACATCACTCTGACGGAGAACACGATAACACTTTCTCCTCTGCCACGGAGACGCGTCATCCACAAGACGGTGAACCGTCCAACAGAGATCGTGCGCAAGACCCGCGCCCAGAAGCCGTGGAACAGAGCACGCCTGTTGTCACCGACGCAATTGAGCCGACTCGGCCAGCGCTGCCACCTCTCGCCGATGTCAAACCTGTCGGACACTTTTCATGGGCGGATGACACGGATTTCCCACCTCCATCTGATGCGGAAATGAGATCTGTTTCTCCGTTAGACCAACACTAAAATGGGGGAAGTTTCTACGGCGACTCCTGCGACTTCTATGGACTTCCAGCATCCACCACAACAATCTTCACCAGCTACGAACCTATCGGCAGCACGGATCTCCCATCAAGCGTACCGAATAGCTACTATCAATACTAATAATATCGGCTGCCACGCTAAACTTCAAGTGCTCCGTGACACGCTAAGAGCAGCGGACATCGACATCGCCCTGTTACAAGAACTGAGGACAGCAACTTGGACTGGGTGTTATGGATATGAGACGTACGCCGCCCCTGCAGCTATGTAACACACAAGCGCAGCCATCCTCCTCCGAGAAGGGATTGCAGTTTCCGATGTCGCATACCTCCCAACGGCGCAAGGGGTGGCCATAACAGTTGAAGGACTCAAAATCATAAATTTCTACGCCCTTCGGGCACTGATAAACGGT